>NW_019154086.1:95646041-96045073 GCF_002288905.1 Enhydra lutris kenyoni
AGAGAGAGAGAGAGAGAGAGAAGCAGGCTCCCTGCCGAGCAGTGAGCCCGATGCAGGACTCGATCCCAGGACCCCGAGATCATGACCTGAGCCGAAGGCAGCGGCTTAACCCACTGAGCCACCCAGGCGCCCTACTGCTACTTTCTTACCTGGCTCTCTTCTCTGTTATTTAAGTGTCCTGTGTGTGCCAGATGAAAAATGCAACAGAAACGAGTAATTATTTGGCAGAAAGGAAGTTGAAAAAGAAGTTGAATGCAAGTGTTCTCTCTATACACATACTCTTTCTCAACAAGCTGAATTTGTCTCTTTTACAGCCTCTTATCCACTCTTTGGGAATAATCTAGATTTATTATAATAATTGATTTTCTTTGATGCTTTTAAAGAAATCTCAAGTGTGAGCACTTTACCCAGTGAGCTTCTTTACCCAGTGGCGCCAGAGGGCACCAATTAAGCTCTCATGGAATGGTGAGCAAGAAGAAAGTATAGGAAAAATTCACCTCAAGTAAAAGAACACATTCTTTTTAAAGATTATTTATTTATTTATTTATTTATTTGACAGAGATCACAAGTAGGCAGAGAGGCAGGTAGAGAAAGAAGGAGAAGCAGGCTCCCTACTGAGAGCCCAATGCTGGGCTCAATCCCAGGACCCTGAGATCATGACCTGAGCTGAAGGCAGAGGCTTAAAGCACTGAGTCACCCAGGTGTTCCAAGAACACATTTTATTCACAGAAATTTTAAAGTGTAGGTAAAGCCATCAGAATAGATGATAAAATTGAATCATAGTTTGAATATGAATCACATATTTTATAATATTATTGTGAAACTTCATTGTATCAAGGCAAAATAAAGCTGTGATAAATTATAGTCAAGACATTGATAACACAAGAATAAGGTTTGATCAAGAAATAGGGGTTCCTGGGTGGCTCAGTGGGTTAAAGCCTCTGCCTTCGGCTCAGGTCATGATCTCAGGGTCCTGGGATCAAGCCCCGCATGGGGCTCTCTGCTCTGCAGGGAGCATGTTTCCTCCTCTCTCTCTGCCTGCCTCTCTGCCTAGTTGTGATTTCTCTCTGTCAAATAAATAAAATAAAATAAAATAAAATAAATATACTAGTTTAAGTAATAATAATAATGTAAATATTAATTAAAAAGTTTAAGGAACTCAAATTTTCTGAAATGCCTAGATTTCATACAATTGCAGTATAATCTTCAGATATCTTATGACATTACAGTCTTTTATATTAGTTATATAAAGTATTGTTTAAGTAGAGTTGAAATTCATTCCAAGTAGAAAATTTCAACAAATATATGACAAATCATCATAATTATTAATTAGAGAAAGATATAATACATAGAACCAAGTTGGACCCTTCCTTCCACCCCTCTCAGAGAATAATTATGAAAATAAAACAATTTTTACACTGCAATTTATTGCACACAATGAACAGAACTTTCTCCTTGTTTCCTCTCTCATCTTTCCATGCTTAGCATAATTAGGCATGACTCTGACATCACAGTCTTGCATTGCTCAGCTTTTAAAATTTATGTTTGGAGATTTCATAGCTTGAGAAATTTTGTCTTCCTACTGCATTTTTAAATACATTTGAGTAATTCCTGCCTCAGATTCTGTACCTAGGGAGTAATATATTAAAACTGTTCAACGGTGCCTGCGTGGTGCAGTTGGTTGTGTTGGACTCTTGGTTTCAGCTCAGGTCATGGTCTCAGGGTCTTGTAATCGAGCCCTGTACTGGGCTCTATCGCTCAGCGCAGAGTCTGCCTGAGATTCTTTCTCCCTCTTCCTCTGACCCTCCTGCTTATGTTTTCTCTCTCTCCAAAATAAACAAATGAATCTTAAAAAACAAAACACCAAAACTTTTTTGACAATTACACTAAGGCATTTAGAAGAAAGAGCTGAGCAGTGGTGTGGATGCTGATAGGAAATGTTTCTGTGCAGTCCAGGTGACCTCAGAGGTCCTTGAAGGAGGATGCAGCAGTGATCCAGGGAGAAAAACTCAGGGATTAACCTCAGCAACAGTGTGCACATGGAGAAGAAGAGACATGGAGACAGAATTCAAATACTAAAATTAGAGTTTCTCCTCTACCAAAAAAAAAAAAAAAATTATTTTTTTTTTCTAATATGGGGCATAGGAGAATAAAATGTCAAACATAAGCTCAGGTTTATGGTATTGACAACTTTGTAAAATATATATATTTAAAGATATGAGAGATTTTATGTAACTATGGATTACCAAAGGGAAGATAGGTACTGTGAAATCTAAACTCAGCAAGCATATTTGATTTTGATTGATGATTTCATGCCATCATATTCATGAAGGTATTTACAATTTTAGATGGGTTGTCTAAGGGGAATGTACAAAACAAGAGAGGGAAAAATTTTAAAAATCATAATAGACAATAAATCTTTAATATCTAAAAAGGTGAAAAAAGAAGAATAAAACCATGAAGAAGATGAAGGAAAAATTTTTTCCAAGGGACAATATAGAAGAGAGGACCAAGTAAATATTTGTTGTTATATATCTCAATGTTTCAGAAGAGAAAATGCTATCAACAGATGGCAACGCTCTCAATTATTTTACCACCATCTACAAATGTCCCTTTAGACACATCCTTCTGGTCCTACATTATCATACTGTAATCTGTAATCCTCTTCCTGCCTCAGACTATTGACTGATTTTTATTTCTTTAGGAACATCATAAAACAGACAATCAGGGAATAGTGATTTTAAGGCAAGGGAGAAAAACACCTTCTATTCATGATGATATTGATATTCTAAAAAACACAAAGGAAGCAAATATTTAAAGAGAGAGCCACCAAATTAAAATACTATGGATAAAATCCTTTCAATAAAATTAAATAATAGAAATTATAAAATATTTCACCTGTTTCTGAAAGTCATAAAACAATAACAAGTAAATTGAACTAATGAGTGAATATGAAATATGACCAAATATATATCCTAGAAAGCAAATCTGCAGCCATAAATACAAACAACTCTTTCCAGGCATAAATCCTAGAGTAGAAACCCAGAAAGAATTAGTGCATTATAACTGACCACAGTTAAATCCACTTAGAATATGACACAGAGAAAAGAAAAGTTGAAAAATGCAAGAAAGATATTGAGAGAACTTTTGGATATATTAAGAAGTACAAAGTCACAAGGAGTTAAGAGTTTCATGTCTATGGAATGAAAGAAACAGAAGAGAAGAAGATTCAAAAAAGACAGATGCTAGAAGTTTTCCATCACAAAGGCATCAAGTGCAGATCGTGGGTTTCTGAATTCTTTTGCCAATCTATTCATGGTCTGAGGGATGGAGGTCCATTACAAATGGCATACTACCCTTCTTACCAGATATTAAACATTTAAGAACTAATACAAATATGAAGAATTTCAAAAGTGAACTAACAATTTTATTGATGATAGAACCTGGTTGCAAGGTGGGATTTTGGCCAGATGTGCAGATTAACTAAATCTCAGAATTAGGCAAAACTTCTCATCCAGTTGCAAATGAGGTTGGACCCAAGCAGGACAGACAGTCAAAGGCTCAGGGAAAGATTTCTTTTGGAGGAGAAGTGGATATTACAATTAATTTCCAAGAAGGAAAGCAGAAAAGGGCAAGCCTGGAGGGAGACAAGAGAGACTCCCTGAAGCCTATCCTATCTCCAACATAGAAAGGCAGAGTCCAACCCAAGATATCCAGTCAGTTTAAAGAAATCCACTATGTAAGTGTTTGGCCTCCTCCATGGCTCTCCATCTTACCCCTACCCATATGTACACTAAAATGATAATTAAAAGTTTGAGTGGGACTCAGGTTATTCTGAGGGAAATTTATTTGCATGAAGTCATTCTTCTTAACACTATGTAGGTATGGTAGGCCCATGCAGCTGGTGCACTTTCCATGAAGATCTTCTTGTGTGTTTGTGTGAGGTTTCCCACAGGGCCAATTGCAAAAAATAAGCCAAACTCAGGGTCCTATCATGCTTGTTGTCTTCTGGTCCAGTCACATGTGAGGGTCAAATTCTTAGTCACCTCTGTTTGATTTTAGATCCAACTTCCAGGAGACCCATACTTCCAGCTCCTTCTATGTGTTACGTTGTCTACAAATATTAGTATTATGATTGTGAATATGTACATATATATTTGGAACATACTTACAGTCACAAAGAGAAAGAGAGAGAAAGAAAGAAAGAGAGAGAGATGGATTAGAAAGTGCGTAGATTTGGGTGCCTGGGTGGCTCAGTGGGTTAAAGCCTCTGTCTTCGGCTCAGGTCATGATCCCATGGTCCTGGGATCGAGCTCCACATCGGGCTCTCTGCTCAGTAGGGAGCCTGCTTCCTCCTCTCTCTGCCTCTCTGCCTACTTGTGCTCTCCGTCTGTCAAATAAATAAATAAAATCTTTAAAAAAAAAAAAAAAGAAAGAAAGTGCATAGATTTTATAAAATAAAGTTTCAGTGCCATCTTCACCCTATATCTTCCAGAAAAAAAAAACAAACTTTTTTTTTTGCATTATAAATATTAACACACACACACACACACATACACACATACTTAATGTCATCATCAAATGTCCTTAAGGTTATATTTGGCAGTACCTATCATGACTTAATTAGTTTATTTAGTTTAACCAACTAAGGGCTGATTTTATCTCACAGGAGAAGACATAGACATTACAAGGCTGGTAAAGAATTTTCACAACATCGGCAATAGCTCAGATTCTTCCATCATTCTTTTTTTTTTTTTTTTAAAGATTTTATTTATTTATTTGACAGAGAAAGAGAGAGAGCACAAGCAGAGTAGCAGACAGAGGGAGAGGGAGAAGCAGGCTCCCTGCTGAGCAAGGAATAGGACATGGGTTCTCAATCCCAGGACCCTGGGATCATGACCTGAGCCTAAGGCAGTAGCTCAATCAACTGACCCACCCAGGTGTCCCTCCTTCCACCATTCTGCTCTGTTATGCTGAGCACTCAAATACTGTTCTCACATTTCTAATTGCATAATGGCTTCTTTCCCTAGTGGTTGTATAATGTCTTCTCTCTGTCCCCATTTCACAGTACTGATGGGAGGTAGAAGGGAAGAATACTTGATTCACTGAATTTAGGGGAAAAAAGATTCTTTATTTTGTCATAACTTTATTGTCATCCAAAAACATTGTGATGATATTGAAGCAAATAATATTATTTCTGGCAAATGCAATTTGACATTTAAGTAATTTACTTTCAATGATCCTGAAAAGATGACATAATTTTAAACTTATTTTTGATAGTTCAACTTACATTGATTAAATGTGGGCAACCCATTTGTATTATTTATAGTGAGATGGTATCTGCAGTCATTAACACAATTATTCCAATATTCTTATGCAAAGTTAAATGTCCAGAAGAATAAATGAAGGAAGCCATCATACCACATATAAAAATATAAAATATTATTGATTTATTAATAGACTAATAAATTAATTTTAGTAAATATTATTACAAACATACCATGTTATAAAAATTCCCTCAATATTGAAGTATGATTAAAAGTCATGTGTCCCCACATTAACTGGTGAATAATTGTTCACTATGAATTAAACCATTCATTATGAATTAAACTATCATAATTGAAAGTGTCATTTTTTTTCCAAAATAAAGTCAGGTATAATTATACTTAAGAAAATATAAATAACATGATGCTAAAAAAAAAAAAAGTGATGCCTTTGCATAATCAATCTTGCTTTAATCTTGGCCAGAACTTAATGTTATTACCAATTCTTAGGTGCTGATTCCAGATCTCTAAAATTAAAGAAAAAAAGAAAACCAAAGTATTTCAGAATAAATATGCAGAATCAAATTTTAAAAGTCTTAAATTACTATACTTTACACCTGAAACTAATATAATACTGTCTGTTAACTAACTGGAATTAAAATAAAAACTAAACCCCCCACCCTCAAAATAGCTAAGTCTTACCTAGTGTTTGGAAAATACGAAAATAAATTGTTTTCTCTAATGATAAAGCTAACTTTTGATTAGATTCCAAGTATATACAAAAGATAACAATCTGATATCATGGTAGAGCCCCCTATAATATATTAAATTACTGGCAAGAAGTTTTAGTGAAGTATATATACATTTTAATATTTTTCACAATCTATGTAAATTATTTTTACCTATTAATTATATACATACATAATGACTTTTGCCTTGGCAATTCTATCAGCTTCACAGTGGAAATATTTATGCAATTTTTGCTTAGTTGCTCTCTGATAATCTTTTAACAGAAATTCTAAATGGACCATGTCTATCTGTCACATGCTATATGAATTAACCAAATGTAATTCTTTAAAGAGAATTGTGGCATTGATTGGCTTGACAAATCCTGCTTTTGGTCAATCTCTATTTATTTAATTTTTCAATAAAAGAAGAAAGAGTTTATAAAAAAAAAAGAAGAAGAAGAAGAAAGAAATGCTCTGCCCTTATACAGAATTAGTTACAGGGGCTAGAAGGAGAATATAGTTAAGAGACGACAGAAGATAAACAAGTGCTATGTCACAGACAAAAAAAAAAAAAGATCCTTGAAATAAGTAAATTAAAGAGTAAAATCCAATGTGCCTGGATCTCCAAAGGTCTTTGCAAAATTTTATATAACAGAAATATTTAATACTTTTGGCCTATCAAAAATTTTGTATTTATGTGTACATTTGAAAAATATTTAGCAAGATATTATCTAAGAGCTGCAGGTCAAGAAAGACAGACAAGGATTGTCCATTCCCAGAACTGATTTCTCAGGGAGATGTAAGCCAATAAACAAATAGGTATTTGTAATTACCCAGTTGTTTGGTAATTACAATTGTTGATGAATAACTTAATAATGAATGTAATAACAATAATGAATAACTTAATGAATGAATGTTAATGTTAATGAATGCTGTGGATAAAATACAGTAGTGTGATGATTTAGAGTTGGACTAGAGTAGGTTTAGAAGATGCTAGAAATATCAACCAAATTTGCACGAATGGTCTTCAGAGGAAGCAACGTTTTAAAAAGAAATTGAAGTGTTCAGATGATTGTGACAGGAACAAGAACCAATCACATGGGTCTCTACAGTGCTTGTAGTAACACTTTTGGTCCAAGTGATTTTCTATGTTTTGACAAAATCATCTATCAATATTTTAGAAAAATAGCTCATAAGTATGCAGGTAATTGTAGGTACAAAGTCACATACTGAAAATAATAATTAAGAAATTAACAATGACTAAGAAGAGGTGACTTATCCTCAAGAAAAGTCCTGCCCAGGGGTGCCTGGCTGGGTCAGTCAATAGAGTGTGTGACTCTTGATTTCAACGTTGTGAGTTCAAGGCCCACATTGGGTGTAGAGATGACTCAAAACGAAATCAAACAAAAAGTGCTGCGCAAACAAAATATAATGTGAGCCACACATGTACCTTTCAGTTTTCTTGTAGGTACATTTTTTAGAAAGTAAAAAGAAATTTAATAATATATTTTATTTAACCTAATATAGATCATATCAACATAATCAATATATATTTTAATTAAATATTTTACATTCCTTTTTGGTAATAAGTCTCCAAAATTCAGTGTATATTTTATGTATAAACCTATCTCCACCCAGACTTGCCACAGTTGAAGTGTTCAACAATCTCATGTGCCTAGTAACTTTCATATTTAACAGCACAGTTGTAGAATATATTTAATTGTGGAAGTCTAAAATCTGGGGAAGAAGAAACATAGCTAGGTAAGTAAGCAAGCAGTATCCTAGGAGTTCAGAGTAGAATCTGAAGGAAAGATGGAGAGGTTTTATTTAGCTAAGTATTGGCTAAGCATATCTCTTTGTAAATAGAAATTAGATTAGATTAACTGTATTTATCAGAGAGGAGCATATCAAAGTTTATAAAAGAACAAATCATGTGTTTACAATCCTCTTGACCAAAAGCAGTTTAACTTCAGAAAATAAAATTGTGTTGATTGCTATCAGAATGATGTGCTATGTATAAATAAGTCCTTGAAAAAACATGGCTACTTTTATCATGTACTTACTATGTAAAATATCTAATATATAACAGAGAATATATCATTTGGTGAGAACCCCCAAAGTGGCAGAGAAACAGAGCCTGGCAAGAGTAAGAAGTGGCTAATCCCTTTAGGCAGGAGTGACAAGGGCAGGCAGGGTGCTTCAAGGGCTCGGGTTCTGGGTTCTCTTTGCAGAGGCAGAAGAATGGTGAGAGAGGGAAACATACTTTGGCTCTTGCCCTCTCCTCCCCATCAAACTCCCATTGGTAGAGCTCAGCAGGAAGGCAGCTGACACTGGGGCATGGGACACTCATCTCACAGGTGTCAAATTCCTGAAACAGAGCAGAAAGAAGGTGAGGAATGAATCGGATGAAACTGGGCCTAGCTGCCAGCACACATTTGAGTGTTATCATGATCTCAAACACTTTTCCAAAATGGTGATAGTACTTTAAATAAACACATATTGTGTAAAAGTATTTCCCTTCAGGGAGCCTGGACGGCTTAGTACGTGAAGCATCTGACTCTTGGTTTCCACTAGGGTCATGATCTCAGGGTGCTGGGATCTAGCTGCATGTCCTCTCCACGCTGAGTGGGGGAGTCTGCTTGTCCCTCTCCCTCTACACTTTCTCCCTGGCCCAGCTCATGCTCTCACTCTTGCAAATAAATAACATCTTTAAAAGAAAAAAAAATATTTCTTTTGAATCTATATGCACACTGACATTTAAAGATGTCATTTTATTTTTTTTTAATTTTATGAATGTAAAATATGTGATTTAATTTCAAACAGGAGGATTTCAGGCAGGAAAAAGAAAATGATACCAGTGATAACCACAAAATTGTTGGAAGTGATAAAAAGCAAGAGAGATGGTAAGTATCTATGCATAAATGAATATTAGTTGTTAATAATATTTATATATATATGTATATATATAAAATGAAATGCTTGATAATAATGATGCAAAAGATGGAAGAAGGGAAATGGAATGAAATAATTCTAGGTACTAAAATCTTGGGGGAATAATGAAAGTAAAAGTTTTTATATGGGATTGTATTATATATTTGTTTTAATCTCTAGGATGCCAATAAATGTATAATAAAGTAAGGACTCCTTAATAACCTACAGAGGAGAAAATAATTTATTTTTACAGTCATACCTCAGAGATATTGCCAGACCACTGCAATAAAATGAGTATCTCACTAAAGTGAATCAAATGAACTTTTGGTTTCCTGGCACATATAAAATTGTAACATTAAGTATGCAATAGCATTATATCTAAAAAAAATAGTGTACGGGAGCACCTGGGTGGCTTGGTCAGTTAAGCATCCAACTCTTCATTTTAGCTTAGGTGATGATTTCAGGGTTTTAAAATTGAGACCCGGATCAGGCTCTGCATGGGGGATGGAGCCTACTTAAGATTTTAAGATTCTCTCTCTCCCTCTGTGATTCTCTCTCTCTCTCTCTCTCTCTCAAAAAAAAAAAAAAAAAAAAAAAACCTTAATTTAAAAAAATACTTTATTTCTAACAATGCTAACCACCATTTGAATTTTCAACAAATTGTCTTTTTGCTGGTGGAGAGTCTTGGCTAATGAGGGTGATGGGTGCTGAAGGCTGGAGTGACTTCTTGAAACAGGACAACAAGGAAGCCTGCCACATTGGTTGACTTCTCTCTTCATGAACAATTTGTTTATAGCATCAATTGCTGCTTGATAGCATTTCACACCCACTAGAACTTCTTTCAAAATTAGTCAATGCTCTCAAATTCTGCTTCTGCTTTATTAATTAAGTTTATGTAATATTCTAAGTCCTTTGTTGTCATTTCAACAATCTTGACAGCATCTTCACTGGGAGTTGATTCCATCTCAAAAAACAAAACAAAACAAAACAAAACAAAAATTCTGCTTATCCATAGCAAACAACTCCTGATCCATTCAAATTTGATCATGAGATGACAGCAGTCCAGTCCCTTCTTCAGAATCCACTTCTATTTCTCTTGTTATTTCCACAACACTGACAGAACACACCCAACAGTTATCAAAACAGTTATTAGTTAAGTTCTTATAAAGGAAATTGTTAACTTTCAACATTTGTGGGCCCTACTCCTGGACTCCCAAGGAAGCTGTATTTTAGTATTTACCAAGCTCATGACTCAAAACCTCAGAACATGGGCTTTGTGTCTGCTCCAAGCACACATTGTACATTTGCCTCATTAAAAATAATAACAATAAAAATAATAACCAAAAAGTTGCATTCTAAACATAAAGATAAGGAAAACAAAAATCCTCCCTGGTTTCCATAAGGTTTAAGTCATACAGCCTTGCACATAATAACATAAGATAAAATCTGTAACTTTCTGGAATGTCCTCCATTGTGATGATTTGTAACTCTATGTAAAAAACATATATAACCATGCACCAAATGTTTCTTCCCCAGAGCACTCTCCTCTTTGTAAAGATTATGTATCCTGAACAGCTGTCCTAACCTCAGCTTGAGTAAAACTCTTTAAATTTTTTTAAAAGTGTTGTTCATTTTGCATTGACAATTCTCTATCTTATGTGGACATGGTTCATGGTACCCTTAAAGACTTATAATGATAACATCAAAGATCTCTGATCACAGATCATCATAACAAATATATGTTTGTTATATATATGTATATAATAAATATAATAATAATGTAAAAGCTTGAAACATTGAAAGAATTAACCAAATACAGAGACGTGAGGTAAGCAAATGCTATTGGAAAAATGGTGCCTATGAACTTGCTCAAGGCAAGGTTACCACAAACCTTCAATCTGAAAGAAATTGCAATTTCTGGGAAGTGCAATAAAATGACATATGCCTGTATATTACATTAAGGCAAAAAGAGTAAGAAAATAGAATATTGGGCTGGATAAAAAATATGTAATAAGAAAACTCTAAGGCATGATATATTGCTGTAAATTTTCAAAAGGAGATATGTAATGAGAAAAGAGTCAATTCATCAGGAAGAACATAAAAATACTAACATGGTATGGCACCCAAGTTGCAACTTCAGCATATGTAAGGAAAAATTGACAGAACTAAAAGAAGTAAATCGATAAAAACATATTATAGACTTTAAAACACTAGCCATAGTTTTGATAGAGTGGACTAATATAAGTCCATGAAGTATAGGAATAATTTGAAAATGGGAGCGAGGGCTGGGGAGGTAAGGGAGAATAAGAGATCACTGCACTTAGCGATGACACATACGCATTGTTTTCAAAGAAACACTTGTTCCATTTGACAAATTTGGTTCTTTGATGGGGTGCCTGGGTGGCTCAGTCATTAAGCATCTGCCTTCGGCTCACATCATAATCCCAGGATCCTGGGATTGAGCCCCGCATTGGGCTCCCTGATCAATAGGAAGCCTGCTTCTCCCTTTCCCACTCCCCTGCTTGTGTTTGCTCTCTTGCTGTGTCTCTCTCTATCAAATTAAAGAAAAAAAATATTTATTTGAAAAGATAAAGAAAAATGGCTCTGCTGTTCATTTATTTTCTATTTTTTTTTGTTTCCTCCAAACATAGGAATATAGGATTTCAGTATCACTAAAGAGGATACCAAAATGGACAGAACACATATAAGAAGATTTTAACTTTATTAGGCATCAGGCAAACAAAAATTAACATCAAAGAATGATACTGACACATAAGGAAATAACATGTAAGAAAATAACAATAAGCAAACAAAATAAAAAGAGCCTGGCATTAGTAATGTTAGTGAGCTCCTATAATATCCTTACATATTGTAGACAGACCCATAAATTATTTTACTACTTCTGAAAACTATTCAGAAGAATTGAACTCAACTATATACCTTCTGATCCAGTAATTCTACCCTTAGGAATAAGCCCAACAGAAATGTGTATTTATGTTCACTACATCCAAGTGTGTGAATGTTCATAACAGCAGTGTTTGCAATTCCCCAAATTGGAAATGACAACAATATCAAGCAGCATTGGAAAGGATAAGTAAATTGTGAAGGAATATACAGTAATTCATCAATGAAAATAAATGAACTATTTTTATATGCAAACAACATGGGTGAATCCTAGAAATAGCGTTGAACAAAATAAACTAGATACACATGAATGCATATGGTTCACTTTACAGACACCTCAAAAAAAAAAAAAGGAAATTTATTCATTAGTAACATTAAGTAATGTTCTAAGTAACTTTTACTAAGTAACATTAAGTAATATGTTCTTCTTGGGATAAGTATCTTGAAAGAGGCAATGGGCTTATTTTCCTTAATCTGTATGCTGGTTCCACTTAGGGAATTCACTTTGCAAAAAATTTATTGATCTGTACATTTATGTATGATTTTTTTAAGTTTTATTAATTTAAATCAAGTAGTCATTTTATTGTTGACATGCACCATAAATTTAGACAATATAATTTTCTAAAAGACCGCCTTTCTAATAAGCAATAAATCTAATTTATTGTATCCAATTATTATACAGAGAAAATTATTACTATTATTATTTAATTTTTAGAGAGGGCGAGTGTGGGGATAGGGTAGAGAGAATCTTAAACAGGGTCCACCCCCACTGCAGAGTCAGGTGTGGGGCTTGATATCACAACCCTGAGATCATGACTTGAGCTAAAATCAAGTCAGATGCTTAACTGACTGAGCCACCCAAGTGTCCCATGCAGAGAAAAATTATTAGGAGGAAAGTAATATTTTAAAGTAGATGAAAAGTGAAGTACATGTTAATGGACTAGATGATTAATATCATAACAATATCACTCTCCAAAATTTTCCAAATGGTAGAGGTATAAATCAACTTCAGTAAAAACTCTTATTGACAGGTCACTTGGGTGGCTCAGATGGTTAAGTATCTGCCTTCAGCTCAGGCCATGATCAGGGAGTCCTAGGAACAAGCCCTGCATTGGCTCCCTCTCCTCTTACTGTGCTCTCTCTCTGTCAAATAAATAAAATCTTTAAAAAAAAAAAAAGTCCTATTGACATTTTTATCACATTAGACAAGCTGGTTCTAAGTTTTATTTTAAGCACAAAAGGCCTAGAATAATCAGCTCACTAAAGAAGACTATTGTGAGTAGGTTTTCCTTTCAACATATAAAGACCTATTTTAAAGCCAACACAGTTATGATAATATGGCAAAGTAAGGTATGACAATTACTAGTTTGGCTCAAGAATCAATAAACTGATAGAAGAACAGAGTAAAATCCTTAGTAGTCCATGTGTAGGACCATGCTTTATGATGTAGCTTTCCTTTTAGTTAAGTGAGATTTTCAATAAATAAGACTGGCCCAACTATGCATCTCTGAAGTAAAATGAAATTTATTCCTTCATAACATATACTGAATACATCAGTTACTGAATGCTCAATTACAAATGATAAAGCTATAAAACCTTAAAAAAATAAAAGAAAATAAGTATGTGATGACTAAAAAATTTGTTTCTTTTTTTAAATTTAAGTTTATTTTATTTTGTGTGTGTGTTCCAAAATTCATTGTTTATGCACCACACCCAGTGTTCCATGTAATCCGTGCCCTCCTTAATACCCACCACGAGGCTCACCCCACTCCCACCCTCCTTCCAAAACCCTCAGTTTGTTTCTGAGTCCACAATCTCTCATGGTTCGTCTCCCCCTCCAATTTCCCCCAACTAACTTCTCTCCATCTCCCCATGTCCTCCATGTTATTCCTTATGCTCCACAAATAAGTGAAACCATTGATAATTGACTCTCTCTGCTTGACTTATTTCACTCAGCATAATCTCCTCCAGTCCCAACCATGTTGATACAAAAGTTGGGTATTCATCCTTTCTGATGGAGGCATAATACTCCATTGTATTATGGACTATATCTTCTTTATCCATTTGTCCATTGAAAGGCAACGGTTTGGTGACTAAGTTATGAGTTTCTTAAGCAAGAAACAGAAAAGTGCAAATAATAGATTTTTTTTTTTAATTTCTAGGTCTGCTGTAGCTAAATATTTTTCAGTTTTGTTTATTTGAATATACCATTGTGTCACTTTTGTTTTTGAAAGATATTATTGCTAGATACAGAATTTAATTGATAACTAACTTATTTTGTCACCTCAAATATTATTTTATTTTCTTACTGCTTTGGTAGTTTCTTTTTATGTAGGAGCCACTGGTCTCACTTTTGTTCTTTTTAAGATACATCATTTTTTTCCCCATTATTACTTTTAAGATTTTTCTCTTTGTATAAATTGGTTAGCAATTTTAATAGTGGTGTAATTTTCTTCTTATTCATTATGTTTAGTTTTCCCTGATATTCTTAATTTGTAGGTGGATATATTTCATTAGTTTAGAAAACTCTTGGTTATTATCTCTTCAAACATTTCGTACCTCAGTCTCTCTCCTGAGTTTCCTTGGATTTCAATTATTTATGGGCTGCATGATTTGGAGACACTGTTCCTTTTCTTCCACTGTTCAGTCTTGCCATGCTTAGTTAATACAAGTGTTCTCTTTATCTGCTTGGCATTTCTCTAATTGTACTTTTACTCAAGATTTCCATTTTTTTTTCCAAATATTTCCTAAATTTGGATTTTTTTTCCCTTTCTTTACTTTTTTCACCATTTTCTTTATTACTCACTGTTATTTTAAAGTCCTGTGTTATAACTCCAATATCCAGGTCTATTTCTTTCAGATACTTTTCTGAAGGTTGAAGGCTACATAACTCTACCCCTTGGCATGACTGATACATATGATTGATTAATAAACTATTAAAATTAGGAATTTGCATTTATCAAAATACGCAGAGTGAAAGTGGTAATCCAAGCTAATTTAAAAAGATGCAACACATGTAATTTAAAAATAAATAATACCCAGAATATTTAAACAAGTTATAAAAATCATTTAAAAATTGAAAACAAAAGACTTAAAACATGAAACATAAAAGACATAGAAAAAAGCTAATAAAGAGGAAAGATTAATGGTTAAAACCTGAAGAAAATCTCAATTTTCGTTATTACTCATATAAATGCAAATGGAAAATTTACATGCAGTGATCAAAAGTTCTTCTTATTATTCAATTAGTCCAAAAAATGTATATACTGATACATCCTAAATACTTGTGAAGTTCAGAATGTGATCATCATTTTAGAATGTTTCCTCATTGTACTTCCCAAGAAATGTCACCCACCTCTACCACCAGGCAATCAACTTTTTAATTGCTTCCACCAAAAACTGGCTTTTATTTTTTAGTAGTTTATATGAATGGAATTATATAGTATGTACACTCTTACTCAGCTTCATGTTTTTCAGATCCATTAACTCGTTTGTACACAGTAGTACTCCATTGTTTTTTATTCCTGAATAGTTTTCCATTGTCTAAACATGCCAGATATCGTATACCCATTTTCTTATGGATGAAAAACAGAGTGGTTACAAGTTTTCAGCAATTATGAAGAAAGCTGCCATGATACTTGCACAAAATTACATAAAAACTTAAGTTTGTAGACACGGGATCGTTGGAGCATAGAAATGCATGCTGGTTTATAAAACACGACCAGGCAAAAGACAAACCAAAACTAAACCAAAACAAACAAGCAAACAAAACACCATCAACCTATTTTTGAAAGTGGCTATTGTTAGGGTCCATGATCAAAGGAACAAGACTGATAAAAAGCGAAAATCAAAGCTTTATTTCACGTCAAGCATCAAAAATCAAACTGACCCATCAGGGCTATCTCTTACGAAAAGACGATGACGATGATTCCGACAAGGTCACTCCCAAGAAGGCCACTCGGGTCGAGGCTGCTCCGCAGATGAGGCCACTCCCTGGTTGGAGCCGCTTCCACGAAGAGGCCATTCCCAAGAAGGCTGCTGGTGAGGTTGCTCCCCGGACAGGGCCGCTCCCAGGAAGAGGCCGCTCCCAGGAAGAGGCCACTCTGGAGGAAGCCGCTTCCAAGACGAGGCTGCTCCCAATGACGAAGAGGCGATGACAACAGCGACGATGATTAGGACGACGACACCGATGACACAGACTCTGCTCCCCATGACACCACTCTGACAAGGCTGCTCCGGTGAGGTGGCTCTGGAGGAAGCCTCTTTCCTGACGATGCTGCTCCCACAGGGCCGCTCACCGAGGAGGCGTCTTCCCAGACGAAGCCGCTCCCCAGAATGACACAGCTCCAGCCAGGCAGTGGCTCAGGGTTCCCGGCCAGGTGGCTGCCATCTAGGCCGTTTCCCACGGCACCGCTGCCAAGGGTCGCGGTGTGTGGGCGGGGCTGCTGGCGCCGGGGCCGCTGGTGTCTCGGGGTCGCAGGCAGTACGGGACCACTGGTGGCGGACCGCCGGCGTCTGGACCACTGGCGCCTTGGGGCCACCAGCGGCTCAGGGCCATGGGCAGCTCAGGGCCGCAGGCAGCGCGACCGGTGGTGGCTCGGGGCCACAGGTGTCGAGACCGCTGGTGGCCCAGGACCACTGGCAGCTCGGCTGCTCGGGGCCACTGGGACCGCCAGCAGCTCGGGGCCAGCAGCGGTTCGGGATCGCCGGCAGTGCTTATAGCTCTTACAAGAGCTGTTACAGCCTCTATAGCTCTTACAAGAGCTGTTACAGCTTTTCTTTTGCTCCCACCGACTCTTCTCCTTCTGCTGCTTCTGCTGCTCCCGCCGACTCTTCTCCTTCTTCTCCTTCTTCTCCTTCTTCTCCTTCTTCTCCTTCTTCTCCTTCTTCTCCTTCTTCTCCTTCTTCTCCTTCTTCTCCTTCTCCTTCTTCTCCTTCTTCTCCTTCTTCTCCTTCTTCTCCTTCCTTCTTCTTCCTCTGACAGCTCTCCTTCTTCTCCCCTCGACAGCCTCGCAGACCAACCTTTATGGGGGTGGTTGAGCCCCGCCCCTACACAGGTGGCCAATTGAATCCCAATTCACCCCAGTGGATATACGCGCACCCCACCGATTGGATGTCTCCACCCGGCCTGCCCCGCCCCTACATCCGGGGTCCACAAGCCAGTTCCTATGGGAGGGGCAGGCCCTTACAGGTATATAATTTTATACTCCAGCAACAGAGTATGAGGCTTAGTCGCTCCAAATCCTTAACAACATATGCTGTAGTCTCTTTAATTTCATCATGATGTCAGGTGATTGTATAGTGATGTTATATTTTAGTTCCACCTTATGCTCCCTGATGACTAATGGTATGGAGGTTTTTAATAAAAATGTTTTTATTGGCTATATGTGTATCTTTTGTTGTGAAGTTTCTGCTTAAAAACTTCGCCTACTTATGATGTATTTTTTGTCTTCATTATTTATTAAGGTTGTAGGAATTTTTGTTTTGTTTGGATGTTGGCTTTATTTCACAGATTTTAAGAACATGTGTGTGTGTTCTATTTATCCTACCTGAGTTTCACGGAGCTTCTTGAATTTGTATACTTATTTTTAATAAATTAGGAACATATCAGCCATTATTTCCCAAACTATTTTCTGCTCCATTTTTTTTCTCCTCTTCCTCTGGAAAAAATATTACCCCTATGTTATCCATTTTAATGCTATGCCACAAGTCCCTGAGTCTCTGCTCATTTAAAAAATATATTTGATCTACTTTATTCACATTGTATTATTTCTATTACTCTACCTTAAAACTGATTTAACACTTTTTCATATTCATTCTTCTGTTAAGCATATCCAATGATCCTTTTAAATTTTAAATATATTTTTATAGAATATTTACTTGCTTCTTGTTACAGTTTTATTTATTTTTTTTGTTGTTCAGACATCTTCTCTTTTTACTAATTATAGGAATATGTTCTCTTATTTTGTAAGCATGATTATAATAGCTACTATTATAATAAATACTACTAATAAAATCCTTGTCTGCTAATTTCAACTTCTGGTCAGCCTGTAGCTGGCATTGATAATCTTCCCTTTTGAGTATAGATTATGTTTTCCTGTTTCTTTTTATGGTAAGTTATTTTCAACTGTCTCCTGTTCATTCTGAATGATTTACGTAGTCATATATGATGGCTACCCAGTCTTTCTATGAAAATAGCCATATTAATGTAAATGCCAGATTTATCATCACTTTTAAAAAACATCTTATATTTTTGAAAGGTAGATACTTTGTTATTGGAAGTCTCTAAGAGCACATGTAATAAAAAGCATTAAAATCCTTTAAAATTATAATTAATATACTCCTTACCATTGAATGACACTCATCTTTGCAGGTTATCTTCTTGACAGGATCCCATCAAAACCCCTTGAGGACAGCTGACATTCTGTCATCTCTTTGGCCCACAGACTACACATTCTGTCTCACCAAAGGCAAACATCTCACATAATCAATAGTCTAGCCTGTGACTATCCTATAAGCCACTTAGGAGGTCTTTCAAAATTGTTGTAAAAAATTCATTGCATAAAATTTACCACCTTAGTCGTTTTAAAGCCATATTATTCATTTAAGTGTATAATTCAGTGGTGATAAGGATATCCACGTTGTTACAAAACAACACAGTTCTCCAGAACTGTTTTGTCTTGGACATCTGAAACTCTCTACCAGTTAAACACAACTCTCTTTTTCCCTTTCCTTCCACCTCCAGTAACCAGCACTCTACTCTGTCACTATGAATTTGACCATGTTGGATATCTCATATAAATGGAGTCATACAGTATATGCCTTTTTTTCACTTCTTATTTTTCCCCAAGGTCCATTTATATTGTAGCATATGACAGGATTCCTTTCCTTTTTTTAAGGCTGAATAAAATTTCATTTTATGGGGGCGCCTGGGTGGCTCAGTGGGTTAACGCCTCTGCCTTCGGCTCGGGTCATGATCTCAGGGTCCTGGGATTGAGCCCCGCATGGGGCTGTCTGCTCGGGGGAGGCTGCTTCCTCCTCTCTCTCTCTCTGCCTGCCTCTCCACCTACTTGTGAGCTCTGTCTGTCAAATAAATAAATAAAATATTTAAAATAAAATAAAATAAAATAAAATTTTATGTATATACCACATTTTACTTATTCACAAAAAATTAAAAATTGAACTACCATATGATCCAAAATGTTATCTCCACCTCCAGTTGAAAGCAGGGTCTCAAAAAGATTATTGACATGCCCGTGTTCACAGCAGTACTATTCATGATAGCCAAGAGTGGAAACAACCCAAATATCCATTGGTGGGTGATAGGACAAAAATTCAGGGATTTTTTTTTCAAATATGTTTACAACAGCTTCTTTCTTTGTCTACATGGCAGTAGAATAAACTAATATTTTTAGCCTATCAAATATATTAAACTTCCTACTAGATGCGTTTTTCTTTCACTTAGGTTTGCCACTGGAATATCGGAATGTTTCTTTATCTGACATTTCTGAGACATTTGCAGGCACAAAATGGAAAGAGAACAGTATGAACTTTGCATCAACATGTATTCGCTTAAATAGTAAATAAGTAGATTACTTAAATATCCTGGATTGCTTAAACAGTAAGAACGTTTGACTCAGCATCTGGATCTCAAATCAAACAATGCTTGCAGTATTCAAGTATTAGATTTTGCTGCATCTCTGATATGAAGAGCTTAACCCTCATGTTTTAGTTCTACTTCACTGTCAGTTTAAATAATAATAATAATAATAAAAATTAAACAACAAAACAGACAAAAAACTCCAAGGGCATTCTTCATTTCTGTTTTTTCTGTATTCCTCCTTGGGCAGAATCAGAGACATTCCCATTAGCTTCCCTTTTATGCACTAAATAGATTTTACAACTTCTGAAAAATATTAGATTTACTTGACAGGTTCTTAAAGCTCTGCTCGGCAGGAACTTCAACAATTCTCTCATCCCTTATAACTGCTCCTCACAGCCTTGAAGCTAAAATTTAGTACTGTATGCTCATTTCTCCAAAATGGAAGCAACCACTTTGAAGTTGCAATCAAACTTACATTATTATCCAAATGTTTTTCACTAGAAACAGACCTATTTTTGTTGAATCTGCTTATTTTCATTCCAGTACTTGGAAGCATAAACTTATCGCATATGTTCTGAAAGAAAAGTTGATCATGTAGAGAAAAGAAAGGAGCTATAAGATTTTATTTTATTATTATTATTATTTTTTTTTTTGGTGACTTCCTCAGATTGCATATTGAGCTGGAAATATAGAAAGCAGATTAATTAAAATAAACTTCAGCAAATAGAAATTAGGTTTGGGCACAAACAAATTTCAGTAATATGACCAGGACATGATTCCATTTTCTAAGAAAAATAAAATGTAGCTATGGTTATATTGAGTGGTGAAATAATTGACTATCTAACAGCCAACCATTAAACTCAACTTGTTCTTGAAAATAAAGAAATTTTAATTTTTTTTGTTTGACTTATTGGGAAGTATTTGTTCACGACACATCCTTTCTGGTATCACCCATGTTCACCCATTCACAAACACAAACACGCTCAACACACAAAGTGACTATTCTAACATACAACTGAGCAGCCTTAAAAAAAATATATCAGGGAATTTAACAGGAGTTACTTTTTAAATTTGGTAAATTTGTACATTTGTAAAATGAGTAAACACTTTTGAATATTTTATTTGTACACTGTTAGTCTTGATGAAGTCTGTTTCAGAATGGGCATTTTTACATAGGGTTTCATATATTTTTTTCCCTGACTTTTATAATCTAAGGTTATTTTAGATTTTAATTCTATCTACTTTTTTTTTTTTCCTCATCAGAGATAGTCCCTTTTTTTTTTCTTTTTGGCCATCATAGATTGTCACTATAATATGAGATATTTTCATTTAACTCTCTCATTGAAAAGTTCACCTTTCAAAGACCTCTTAATTCCTCTATTTTTTGTTTAAAAGGCATTTTCCCTGAAGTATTGTTTATTTGAAAATGTGTTTGATTTGTTTTTTCTCAAGGATTTGGGGCCTCTCTAACCATTTTTGTTAAGTAAATCTTTCTCTACCTTGATAATAATTTGTCATATATTAATAAAACAAACTCAAATGTGTGTTGGGATTGAGACTATAATTTTAACTCAGATTTACTAGATTTTGGTTCCTCTAAGCATTATTATAAGCATATCAAAAAGGTATTAATCTAACAAAATAATATTTGAGGTTCCTGAGACAGAATAACAAGTTGCACCTTTCTAGCTCTTCCCATCTCCCTGTGATATTAAAAATAATTCTGAGAAATTTATCCATATGTGTATTGGATTGGAATTCTCTTTCATGTATAGAGTTAAATAATTTGAATTTTAAGATTTAAACTTAATGAAGACGTTGACTTTCAGAACTCTTATTTTCAGATATATATTAACTATAAAATATATGCATATGAAGACCTTTTATTTTGCCTATGTGTTTCGGGATATTTCCTTTGTCATTAGCATTATTATATTTATCAATCATTGATTCTATATAATTCAAATATCAAGAAGAATGCAGTGCAAAGTAAGTGGTTTTCTCTTTTGTAAAATATTAATCATAAAATAGGATGTATTCTTACCTAATGGATTCAAATAACTTGAAAGGCATTGTAATCAGTGAGTAGCAAATGGAATATAAACACATTCCTACTGTCTAATCAGGAAATCTGGGGTGACCAGAAGCAGTTAACCAAACACAGGTGGTTGTTTTCTCAGGAGAAACTTTTGTCATCATCTTTAAATGAAGAAGTGAAAGCATCAGTTTTAGATTTCAGTTTGAGATCTCACAAGTGTGAAAGCCATCATACATCATAACTAAAATAATGGGAAGTAATTAATAAACTTCACTGACTTAAACGAATTGCCAGATGTATCTGATTCACAAGTAAGCACAAGAAAGGCAACAGAAGGCTATAAAACATGTCACAACAGTTTATGACAGTTTACATTAACAGCCGTTCAATTCCCCAAATAATGTAATTTCAGAAACATAAATTAATTTGCATATTAAATCAAGTTTCATATTTTACCATTTTAAATGTTTCATTTCTTTCTGAAAAATAATAAGAATAATAACTAGAAGCCTAAATAACCGATAACAAATATGGACCAAATATACCAAATGTCTCAACTGTATAAACAAAAATTAGAATGAGAATGAGGTGAACATAAAAATAAAATCCTAAATAGAAGCTTATCTGTTTTCAAAGAATTACATCAAAAATAAATAAATAAGTAAATAAAAGTAGTGCAATTAGCAAATATTTTTAGGCTTCAATTCTGAAAACTAATTGCTAATGTAGTTAGCAAGTTATGCCTTGATATAGATCCTTGGTGGTCATTTTAAATATAAGTGTTAAGAAAGTATGTTCAAATAAATAATCCTCTTTTCTTGCGAGAAAACCAAACTTGGCCAAACTGCAATACATTAATATATTTTCTAAGTCACAAGCCTTTGTCAGTAAAAATACTAAATAGTGTCAATATAAACAATATGAAAAACATGTTTTATAAATATAATATTTTTACCTAATTGTTTTCCAATCATTTTCATTCTTCCAAATCAACAAAAATACAGGTCTCAGCAGGCCTCACTATCAATCAGGTTCTAATGCTGAAAATATTCCTAAGTTGTTATACTGTTTTTAAGATGGTCTTATCTTAAATGGAAACTTTCAAATTGGATTTTAAAGTTCTCCATGATACATCCCATCCCCACAATTCACAGACTCCAAGTTACAGATCTGGGATGAGATTGATACACTGGAGTGTGAAAATATTTCCCCAGGGTCTAATGTGCAGCTGGGTTATGAAGCCCTCTGTGATATAATATCTAGCAAAGTTTCTTTGCTTAAAGCAGGTACATTTATTCACTCACTTTATAAATATTTCTTGAACTATAACTCTAGCACAAAGAGTTCTGAACAAAACACTGTCTTCTTATAAAATAAGCTTGTTTTAGTAGGAAAAATGTGCAAGCAAATATATCTATCTACTTATCTATCAGTCTATCATCAGCCAATCTTGGTAATTTCCTCTCCTTTAAAGGTGCAATTAAATGACGCTCAAGTCTATATCTCAGACCAAAAAATAACTCTAAAATTCTAGAATGTTCTTCCAGTCCCTTGAATTCAGCATGATAAACTAAACACATCATGTACTAAATTTGTTTCTCCTCCTGACTTCCCTACTTTTTTTTTTTCTAAGATTTTATTTATTTATTTGACAGAGAGAGATCACAGTAGACAGAGAGGCAGATAGAGAGAGAGAGGGAAGCAGGCTCCCTGCTGAGCAGAGAGCCCGAAGCGGGACTCCATCCCAGGATCCTGAGATCATGACCTGAGCCGAAGGCAGAGGCTTAACCCACTGAGCCACCCAGGCGCCCATGACTTCCCTACTTTCTTAAAGCCTCAGAACTCTTTCCCTTGGCCCAGTTTTATTATTTAATTAAAATTTTAGACTTTTCCATCTCCAACTATTCTAAGTCAATAAAAAAAATACTTTTAAGTTCCATTTCAGAAGAATCTTTTAGGTAAACCTGTCTTTGCTATTTATACTACCCACATGAAGATTCTTTTTCTCACTACTTCTCAGTGTATTTTATCTACTAACTATAAGTGTTATGCTTGACATTGCCAATTATCAATCTCTCAGAAAAAGTTTTCGTAGTCAGTGGATCAGATTAAATTCATACCATTATATCTGTGTTTCAAGAATCTGCACTGTGATATTAGAGGAGTGTTCATAGCCCATTGACAGATTATGAAACCCTCTTGTTTGCCTGTATATTAATTAAAAATACAAGTCCTCTCCCAGACTTTTGTGAATGAACTCTGTGTAATTCCAAAATCTTTTATTTTTTTAATGCAAAAGTATGGGCTGCTCAGAGCTAGTTTACCAGAGAAGTAATTAACGGTTTCTAACATTTATTTATAAAGTAAACCAGTGCATAATTATAACTCACTAAAAAGTCAAATCACATTTTAAAGAAATCCTGCAAATAGCAGTTGAAATCTTTCTAAAACTCCATCATCTTGTTACATAGGAATTTTAGAATTTCTTTAACTTTAAGGAATGTAAATGTTTATTATTCCATCAGAATTTTTTTCTTGAATTAGTCACACTTTTCTATTGCTATTGTTACTTTAAATTTGATTTTCCTCAATTTGATTTCATCATATTAGTATACATTTACCCAACACTTTTGATGTGTTACTATCAAGAGTTTTTTGTTCTATACTATTTCAATGACAGAATTTTAAGATAAATATGCTTTGGATTTTATATTAAATTACCCTTACCAATCCTTTTTTAAAAAGTCTGCACACGGGGTGCCTGGGTGGCTCAGTGGGTTAAGCCATTGCCTTCGGCTCAGGTCATGATCTCAGGGTCCTGGGATGGAGTCCCGCATCGGGTTCTCTGCTCAGCAGGGAGCCTGCTTCCCTCTCTCTCTCTCTGCCTGCCCCTCTGCCTACTTGTGATCTCTCTGTGTCAAATAAATAAATAAAATCTTTAAAAAAAATAAAATAAAATAAAAAGTTTGCACAATGACACTTTCTTGTTATCGGAATAGATTTTTTACTTGAAAAATAGAAACCTGTTGGCCTCTGGAGATCGTGTCCCACTCTGTGACTATAGTTATTTCTGTAATAGAAAAAGCATGGTGTTCAGTGTTAAAAAGATGTGGGATCACACTCCAGCTATGAATTTTATAAATACTTAATAAACACTAATTATATAAGAAGTGAAGTTCATTTCTCTGTGTTTTATAGAGTCTGGCAATATTAAATAACATAATATTTACAAAGTTCTTTGCACAATGGATGGACCATGGTGGATGCTCAATAAATGTTAATTCTCTCTTTTTGTATAGAAGAGACTATTTCTCAAGATTTTTTTCTTCCATAACAATACAAATATTGATATTTAACAAGAATAAATATAGTTTCCAGCACTCTGCTATAAGTATGTGAAAGGGAACAAATTCTGCCCAGGGGAGCAATAACAGAACTGGTATGAGGAACTTCCAAGAAGTTTCCTTAAGCAGAGCGAATAAAAATTCCTTACCTTTTCTTTTTCCTGTTGGCTGGAATGTTTATGTTTTTACTGGAACTTGAGGAACCACATTTGGTGACTTAGGAATGGAAATCTATTGGAGAAAAACAGCACTTGGGATTGTGAAATTGTCAAGATACAGGACATGGAGCATGATTTTTATGTAAAAGAAGATATATGTTCTTAATCACAATTATGGGTTTCTAGTTACTCTTAATTAAAAAACAACCCACTTTGAATTTCCCTTTTTCTATATCTGATGTAATATTATATTTCTCCTACAAATAGCCCCCTTAACATACATAGTTATATATAACTATGTAACTATATAGCTATATATATAATGTATATAACTATATAACTATATATATAAATAGTTTTATATATATATATATATACTATATATATTTAGGGGGTGCTTGGAAAACACACATAAAAATACACATAGTTCCATAAATAAAGTATATGTATATACAAGTAAATATGTGTGTACATATATATAATGGTTACATAATATAATACTATATATAATATATATAAATTTTCTATTCATTGTTTTTAGATTATATTTTATCCTTCAGTAATTTAGTTAGTGTTTAATGAAGACTGACTATGTGGCAAATATATTTAAATTGTGTAGACACAACCGTCAACTAGTCAGTCAAAATTCCCTCCCTCATAAATCTTAAATCTAATTTGGCAAAAATAGAAAGTAAACAAATGACTGAGGACATTTGTATTATATTATCTGGTGATTAAGAGCATTGCAAAAAAAGTGAATAGAAAAAGAGATAGTTAATGTCTGGGTTGGGGGAGGGTTAGGGAGGAGTTACTTTGAAATAAGGAATTCAGGGGCTCCTGGGTGGCTCAGAGGGTTAAGCCTCTGCCTTCAGCTCAGGTCATGATCTCAGGGTCTTGGGATCGAGCCCCACATGGGGCTCTCTGCTCAGCAGGGAGCCTGCTTCCTCCTCTTCTTTCTCTGCCTGCCTCTCTGCCTACTTGTGATCTCTATCAAATAAATAAATAAAATCTTTAAAAAAAAAAAAAGAAATAAGGAATTCAGGGATGGCCTCAATGGGGAAATAGTAACTACCATGACTTGAAAAGAGAAGAAATTAAAATATGTGGACACATGGGGGAAGAGACCGGCAAGTGTCAATTTCCTGAGTTGGGAGCATGGCTGAGAATGGAGGAAAATCAAAGTGCCTTATGGAAGCTAAAAAAAGTGAGTAAAGGTAAGAGATAATGGATATTAATTCAGAGATATTTGAGAGGAGCCCAGACTCCCCAAGAACTCTGCTTTTGTTCTTGTTATTTTCCCTACCTGAAGGATATTTCAACATTGTCAGTTTTGAAATTCTAGAAGTCCTCCAAGTTCTCAAATGTACTTTCTTCTAGAAGACTTTTCTCATACCCTTATCCAGGTGATGGCTACTTATTGATCAAGTCATCCTGATGATTTGATTGTTCTTTAATACTTGTTAAAGTCTGGCTATAAGTCAGGGTATAACTAATTATAACTAATTAATTCTTCACCACCTCACCTGATAGACTGTTTCTGGAGGTGCACATCAAATACACCATCTTTCATTCAATAGTAATCATCTATCAAAAAATCTCTTCATATATGGAGGTACAAATGTATATATGAATTCCTCTACTAACCAACATATTATTTTATTATTTTACATTTTAACCCAATCCTTTTGTGGTAATTAGAATAATTGATCCTTTATATCAGGCATGTTAAAATTCTAACTAACTATGCACAAAATTGCTCAGTGGGGATGATCAAAGAGAAGAGAATAATCATAGAAGTGTTTTCTTCAGGCTATAAATAAGAACTAATGAAACAATTCCACCTCAAGAGCACACTAATTACTGATGTCTTTCCCTTGCCTGGCCTAGAAAAATACTGTCAGATCCCTGTTCTCTAAAAGTTTCCTCTTTTAGGAAATCATGTTTTAAATGAGGACAGCACTGTGTTTCCCCTTTTCTACACCCTTCTGCAATGTAACCTTGCCATGCCCACATCTGAAGGTGGAGTCTATTTCTCTAATTCTCAGAGGGTCCTGTGATGTCTTTGCCAAATAGAGCATGTAATACACCGTGAGAGTTCTAGGCATAGCTCCGAGCTGGCCTTGTAGCTTCATTTAGTGCCTTTTGGAAGCCAGCCATCATATTAGAAGTTTACTTTTCTGGGACGCCTGAGTGGCTCAGTGAGTTAAAGCCTCTTCCTTCGGCTCGGGTCATGATCCCAGGGTCCTGGGATCGAGCCCTACATTGGGCTCTCTGCTCAGCGGGGAGCCTGCTTCCTCCTCTCTCTCTGCCTGCCTCTCTGTCTACTTGTGATCTCTATCTGTCAAATAAATAAATAACCTTCTTCTCCTTCTTCTCCTTCTTCTCCTTCTTCTCCTTCCTTCTTCTTCCTCTGACAGCTCTCCTTCTTCTCCCCTCGACAGCCTCGCAGACCAACCTTTATGGGGGTGGTTGAGCCCCGCCCCTACACAGGTGGCCAATTGAATCCCAATTCACCCCAGTGGATATACGCGCACCCCACCGATTGGA
Source organism: Enhydra lutris kenyoni (assembly GCF_002288905.1). NCBI lineage: Eukaryota > Metazoa > Chordata > Mammalia > Carnivora > Mustelidae > Enhydra > Enhydra lutris. The sequence continues at coordinate 95,673,559 of NW_019154086.1, forward strand.
TGTCTCCACCCGGCCTGCCCCGCCCCTACATCCGGGGTCCACAAGCCAGTTCCTATGGGAGGGGCAGGCCCTTACAGGTATATAATTTTATACTCCAGCAACAGAGTATGAGGCTTAGTCGCTCCAAATCCTTAACAACATATGCTGTAGTCTCTTTAATTTCATCATGATGTCAGGTGATTGTATAGTGATGTTATATTTTAGTTCCACCTTATGCTCCCTGATGACTAATGGTATGGAGGTTTTTAATAAAAATGTTTTTATTGGCTATATGTGTATCTTTTGTTGTGAAGTTTCTGCTTAAAAACTTCGCCTACTTATGATGTATTTTTTGTCTTCATTATTTATTAAGGTTGTAGGAATTTTTGTTTTGTTTGGATGTTGGCTTTATTTCACAGATTTTAAGAACATGTGTGTGTGTTCTATTTATCCTACCTGAGTTTCACGGAGCTTCTTGAATTTGTATACTTATTTTTAATAAATTAGGAACATATCAGCCATTATTTCCCAAACTATTTTCTGCTCCATTTTTTTTCTCCTCTTCCTCTGGAAAAAATATTACCCCTATGTTATCCATTTTAATGCTATGCCACAAGTCCCTGAGTCTCTGCTCATTTAAAAAATATATTTGATCTACTTTATTCACATTGTATTATTTCTATTACTCTACCTTAAAACTGATTTAACACTTTTTCATATTCATTCTTCTGTTAAGCATATCCAATGATCCTTTTAAATTTTAAATATATTTTTATAGAATATTTACTTGCTTCTTGTTACAGTTTTATTTATTTTTTTTGTTGTTCAGACATCTTCTCTTTTTACTAATTATAGGAATATGTTCTCTTATTTTGTAAGCATGATTATAATAGCTACTATTATAATAAATACTACTAATAAAATCCTTGTCTGCTAATTTCAACTTCTGGTCAGCCTGTAGCTGGCATTGATAATCTTCCCTTTTGAGTATAGATTATGTTTTCCTGTTTCTTTTTATGGTAAGTTATTTTCAACTGTCTCCTGTTCATTCTGAATGATTTACGTAGTCATATATGATGGCTACCCAGTCTTTCTATGAAAATAGCCATATTAATGTAAATGCCAGATTTATCATCACTTTTAAAAAACATCTTATATTTTTGAAAGGTAGATACTTTGTTATTGGAAGTCTCTAAGAGCACATGTAATAAAAAGCATTAAAATCCTTTAAAATTATAATTAATATACTCCTTACCATTGAATGACACTCATCTTTGCAGGTTATCTTCTTGACAGGATCCCATCAAAACCCCTTGAGGACAGCTGACATTCTGTCATCTCTTTGGCCCACAGACTACACATTCTGTCTCACCAAAGGCAAACATCTCACATAATCAATAGTCTAGCCTGTGACTATCCTATAAGCCACTTAGGAGGTCTTTCAAAATTGTTGTAAAAAATTCATTGCATAAAATTTACCACCTTAGTCGTTTTAAAGCCATATTATTCATTTAAGTGTATAATTCAGTGGTGATAAGGATATCCACGTTGTTACAAAACAACACAGTTCTCCAGAACTGTTTTGTCTTGGACATCTGAAACTCTCTACCAGTTAAACACAACTCTCTTTTTCCCTTTCCTTCCACCTCCAGTAACCAGCACTCTACTCTGTCACTATGAATTTGACCATGTTGGATATCTCATATAAATGGAGTCATACAGTATATGCCTTTTTTTCACTTCTTATTTTTCCCCAAGGTCCATTTATATTGTAGCATATGACAGGATTCCTTTCCTTTTTTTAAGGCTGAATAAAATTTCATTTTATGGGGGCGCCTGGGTGGCTCAGTGGGTTAACGCCTCTGCCTTCGGCTCGGGTCATGATCTCAGGGTCCTGGGATTGAGCCCCGCATGGGGCTGTCTGCTCGGGGGAGGCTGCTTCCTCCTCTCTCTCTCTCTGCCTGCCTCTCCACCTACTTGTGAGCTCTGTCTGTCAAATAAATAAATAAAATATTTAAAATAAAATAAAATAAAATAAAATTTTATGTATATACCACATTTTACTTATTCACAAAAAATTAAAAATTGAACTACCATATGATCCAAAATGTTATCTCCACCTCCAGTTGAAAGCAGGGTCTCAAAAAGATTATTGACATGCCCGTGTTCACAGCAGTACTATTCATGATAGCCAAGAGTGGAAACAACCCAAATATCCATTGGTGGGTGATAGGACAAAAATTCAGGGATTTTTTTTTCAAATATGTTTACAACAGCTTCTTTCTTTGTCTACATGGCAGTAGAATAAACTAATATTTTTAGCCTATCAAATATATTAAACTTCCTACTAGATGCGTTTTTCTTTCACTTAGGTTTGCCACTGGAATATCGGAATGTTTCTTTATCTGACATTTCTGAGACATTTGCAGGCACAAAATGGAAAGAGAACAGTATGAACTTTGCATCAACATGTATTCGCTTAAATAGTAAATAAGTAGATTACTTAAATATCCTGGATTGCTTAAACAGTAAGAACGTTTGACTCAGCATCTGGATCTCAAATCAAACAATGCTTGCAGTATTCAAGTATTAGATTTTGCTGCATCTCTGATATGAAGAGCTTAACCCTCATGTTTTAGTTCTACTTCACTGTCAGTTTAAATAATAATAATAATAATAAAAATTAAACAACAAAACAGACAAAAAACTCCAAGGGCATTCTTCATTTCTGTTTTTTCTGTATTCCTCCTTGGGCAGAATCAGAGACATTCCCATTAGCTTCCCTTTTATGCACTAAATAGATTTTACAACTTCTGAAAAATATTAGATTTACTTGACAGGTTCTTAAAGCTCTGCTCGGCAGGAACTTCAACAATTCTCTCATCCCTTATAACTGCTCCTCACAGCCTTGAAGCTAAAATTTAGTACTGTATGCTCATTTCTCCAAAATGGAAGCAACCACTTTGAAGTTGCAATCAAACTTACATTATTATCCAAATGTTTTTCACTAGAAACAGACCTATTTTTGTTGAATCTGCTTATTTTCATTCCAGTACTTGGAAGCATAAACTTATCGCATATGTTCTGAAAGAAAAGTTGATCATGTAGAGAAAAGAAAGGAGCTATAAGATTTTATTTTATTATTATTATTATTTTTTTTTTTTGGTGACTTCCTCAGATTGCATATTGAGCTGGAAATATAGAAAGCAGATTAATTAAAATAAACTTCAGCAAATAGAAATTAGGTTTGGGCACAAACAAATTTCAGTAATATGACCAGGACATGATTCCATTTTCTAAGAAAAATAAAATGTAGCTATGGTTATATTGAGTGGTGAAATAATTGACTATCTAACAGCCAACCATTAAACTCAACTTGTTCTTGAAAATAAAGAAATTTTAATTTTTTTTGTTTGACTTATTGGGAAGTATTTGTTCACGACACATCCTTTCTGGTATCACCCATGTTCACCCATTCACAAACACAAACACGCTCAACACACAAAGTGACTATTCTAACATACAACTGAGCAGCCTTAAAAAAAATATATCAGGGAATTTAACAGGAGTTACTTTTTAAATTTGGTAAATTTGTACATTTGTAAAATGAGTAAACACTTTTGAATATTTTATTTGTACACTGTTAGTCTTGATGAAGTCTGTTTCAGAATGGGCATTTTTACATAGGGTTTCATATATTTTTTTCCCTGACTTTTATAATCTAAGGTTATTTTAGATTTTAATTCTATCTACTTTTTTTTTTTTTCCTCATCAGAGATAGTCCCTTTTTTTTTTCTTTTTGGCCATCATAGATTGTCACTATAATATGAGATATTTTCATTTAACTCTCTCATTGAAAAGTTCACCTTTCAAAGACCTCTTAATTCCTCTATTTTTTGTTTAAAAGGCATTTTCCCTGAAGTATTGTTTATTTGAAAATGTGTTTGATTTGTTTTTTCTCAAGGATTTGGGGCCTCTCTAACCATTTTTGTTAAGTAAATCTTTCTCTACCTTGATAATAATTTGTCATATATTAATAAAACAAACTCAAATGTGTGTTGGGATTGAGACTATAATTTTAACTCAGATTTACTAGATTTTGGTTCCTCTAAGCATTATTATAAGCATATCAAAAAGGTATTAATCTAACAAAATAATATTTGAGGTTCCTGAGACAGAATAACAAGTTGCACCTTTCTAGCTCTTCCCATCTCCCTGTGATATTAAAAATAATTCTGAGAAATTTATCCATATGTGTATTGGATTGGAATTCTCTTTCATGTATAGAGTTAAATAATTTGAATTTTAAGATTTAAACTTAATGAAGACGTTGACTTTCAGAACTCTTATTTTCAGATATATATTAACTATAAAATATATGCATATGAAGACCTTTTATTTTGCCTATGTGTTTCGGGATATTTCCTTTGTCATTAGCATTATTATATTTATCAATCATTGATTCTATATAATTCAAATATCAAGAAGAATGCAGTGCAAAGTAAGTGGTTTTCTCTTTTGTAAAATATTAATCATAAAATAGGATGTATTCTTACCTAATGGATTCAAATAACTTGAAAGGCATTGTAATCAGTGAGTAGCAAATGGAATATAAACACATTCCTACTGTCTAATCAGGAAATCTGGGGTGACCAGAAGCAGTTAACCAAACACAGGTGGTTGTTTTCTCAGGAGAAACTTTTGTCATCATCTTTAAATGAAGAAGTGAAAGCATCAGTTTTAGATTTCAGTTTGAGATCTCACAAGTGTGAAAGCCATCATACATCATAACTAAAATAATGGGAAGTAATTAATAAACTTCACTGACTTAAACGAATTGCCAGATGTATCTGATTCACAAGTAAGCACAAGAAAGGCAACAGAAGGCTATAAAACATGTCACAACAGTTTATGACAGTTTACATTAACAGCCGTTCAATTCCCCAAATAATGTAATTTCAGAAACATAAATTAATTTGCATATTAAATCAAGTTTCATATTTTACCATTTTAAATGTTTCATTTCTTTCTGAAAAATAATAAGAATAATAACTAGAAGCCTAAATAACCGATAACAAATATGGACCAAATATACCAAATGTCTCAACTGTATAAACAAAAATTAGAATGAGAATGAGGTGAACATAAAAATAAAATCCTAAATAGAAGCTTATCTGTTTTCAAAGAATTACATCAAAAATAAATAAATAAGTAAATAAAAGTAGTGCAATTAGCAAATATTTTTAGGCTTCAATTCTGAAAACTAATTGCTAATGTAGTTAGCAAGTTATGCCTTGATATAGATCCTTGGTGGTCATTTTAAATATAAGTGTTAAGAAAGTATGTTCAAATAAATAATCCTCTTTTCTTGCGAGAAAACCAAACTTGGCCAAACTGCAATACATTAATATATTTTCTAAGTCACAAGCCTTTGTCAGTAAAAATACTAAATAGTGTCAATATAAACAATATGAAAAACATGTTTTATAAATATAATATTTTTACCTAATTGTTTTCCAATCATTTTCATTCTTCCAAATCAACAAAAATACAGGTCTCAGCAGGCCTCACTATCAATCAGGTTCTAATGCTGAAAATATTCCTAAGTTGTTATACTGTTTTTAAGATGGTCTTATCTTAAATGGAAACTTTCAAATTGGATTTTAAAGTTCTCCATGATACATCCCATCCCCACAATTCACAGACTCCAAGTTACAGATCTGGGATGAGATTGATACACTGGAGTGTGAAAATATTTCCCCAGGGTCTAATGTGCAGCTGGGTTATGAAGCCCTCTGTGATATAATATCTAGCAAAGTTTCTTTGCTTAAAGCAGGTACATTTATTCACTCACTTTATAAATATTTCTTGAACTATAACTCTAGCACAAAGAGTTCTGAACAAAACACTGTCTTCTTATAAAATAAGCTTGTTTTAGTAGGAAAAATGTGCAAGCAAATATATCTATCTACTTATCTATCAGTCTATCATCAGCCAATCTTGGTAATTTCCTCTCCTTTAAAGGTGCAATTAAATGACGCTCAAGTCTATATCTCAGACCAAAAAATAACTCTAAAATTCTAGAATGTTCTTCCAGTCCCTTGAATTCAGCATGATAAACTAAACACATCATGTACTAAATTTGTTTCTCCTCCTGACTTCCCTACTTTTTTTTTTTCTAAGATTTTATTTATTTATTTGACAGAGAGAGATCACAGTAGACAGAGAGGCAGATAGAGAGAGAGAGGGAAGCAGGCTCCCTGCTGAGCAGAGAGCCCGAAGCGGGACTCCATCCCAGGATCCTGAGATCATGACCTGAGCCGAAGGCAGAGGCTTAACCCACTGAGCCACCCAGGCGCCCATGACTTCCCTACTTTCTTAAAGCCTCAGAACTCTTTCCCTTGGCCCAGTTTTATTATTTAATTAAAATTTTAGACTTTTCCATCTCCAACTATTCTAAGTCAATAAAAAAAATACTTTTAAGTTCCATTTCAGAAGAATCTTTTAGGTAAACCTGTCTTTGCTATTTATACTACCCACATGAAGATTCTTTTTCTCACTACTTCTCAGTGTATTTTATCTACTAACTATAAGTGTTATGCTTGACATTGCCAATTATCAATCTCTCAGAAAAAGTTTTCGTAGTCAGTGGATCAGATTAAATTCATACCATTATATCTGTGTTTCAAGAATCTGCACTGTGATATTAGAGGAGTGTTCATAGCCCATTGACAGATTATGAAACCCTCTTGTTTGCCTGTATATTAATTAAAAATACAAGTCCTCTCCCAGACTTTTGTGAATGAACTCTGTGTAATTCCAAAATCTTTTATTTTTTTAATGCAAAAGTATGGGCTGCTCAGAGCTAGTTTACCAGAGAAGTAATTAACGGTTTCTAACATTTATTTATAAAGTAAACCAGTGCATAATTATAACTCACTAAAAAGTCAAATCACATTTTAAAGAAATCCTGCAAATAGCAGTTGAAATCTTTCTAAAACTCCATCATCTTGTTACATAGGAATTTTAGAATTTCTTTAACTTTAAGGAATGTAAATGTTTATTATTCCATCAGAATTTTTTTCTTGAATTAGTCACACTTTTCTATTGCTATTGTTACTTTAAATTTGATTTTCCTCAATTTGATTTCATCATATTAGTATACATTTACCCAACACTTTTGATGTGTTACTATCAAGAGTTTTTTGTTCTATACTATTTCAATGACAGAATTTTAAGATAAATATGCTTTGGATTTTATATTAAATTACCCTTACCAATCCTTTTTTAAAAAGTCTGCACACGGGGTGCCTGGGTGGCTCAGTGGGTTAAGCCATTGCCTTCGGCTCAGGTCATGATCTCAGGGTCCTGGGATGGAGTCCCGCATCGGGTTCTCTGCTCAGCAGGGAGCCTGCTTCCCTCTCTCTCTCTCTGCCTGCCCCTCTGCCTACTTGTGATCTCTCTGTGTCAAATAAATAAATAAAATCTTTAAAAAAAATAAAATAAAATAAAAAGTTTGCACAATGACACTTTCTTGTTATCGGAATAGATTTTTTACTTGAAAAATAGAAACCTGTTGGCCTCTGGAGATCGTGTCCCACTCTGTGACTATAGTTATTTCTGTAATAGAAAAAGCATGGTGTTCAGTGTTAAAAAGATGTGGGATCACACTCCAGCTATGAATTTTATAAATACTTAATAAACACTAATTATATAAGAAGTGAAGTTCATTTCTCTGTGTTTTATAGAGTCTGGCAATATTAAATAACATAATATTTACAAAGTTCTTTGCACAATGGATGGACCATGGTGGATGCTCAATAAATGTTAATTCTCTCTTTTTGTATAGAAGAGACTATTTCTCAAGATTTTTTTCTTCCATAACAATACAAATATTGATATTTAACAAGAATAAATATAGTTTCCAGCACTCTGCTATAAGTATGTGAAAGGGAACAAATTCTGCCCAGGGGAGCAATAACAGAACTGGTATGAGGAACTTCCAAGAAGTTTCCTTAAGCAGAGCGAATAAAAATTCCTTACCTTTTCTTTTTCCTGTTGGCTGGAATGTTTATGTTTTTACTGGAACTTGAGGAACCACATTTGGTGACTTAGGAATGGAAATCTATTGGAGAAAAACAGCACTTGGGATTGTGAAATTGTCAAGATACAGGACATGGAGCATGATTTTTATGTAAAAGAAGATATATGTTCTTAATCACAATTATGGGTTTCTAGTTACTCTTAATTAAAAAACAACCCACTTTGAATTTCCCTTTTTCTATATCTGATGTAATATTATATTTCTCCTACAAATAGCCCCCTTAACATACATAGTTATATATAACTATGTAACTATATAGCTATATATATAATGTATATAACTATATAACTATATATATAAATAGTTTTATATATATATATATATACTATATATATTTAGGGGGTGCTTGGAAAACACACATAAAAATACACATAGTTCCATAAATAAAGTATATGTATATACAAGTAAATATGTGTGTACATATATATAATGGTTACATAATATAATACTATATATAATATATATAAATTTTCTATTCATTGTTTTTAGATTATATTTTATCCTTCAGTAATTTAGTTAGTGTTTAATGAAGACTGACTATGTGGCAAATATATTTAAATTGTGTAGACACAACCGTCAACTAGTCAGTCAAAATTCCCTCCCTCATAAATCTTAAATCTAATTTGGCAAAAATAGAAAGTAAACAAATGACTGAGGACATTTGTATTATATTATCTGGTGATTAAGAGCATTGCAAAAAAAGTGAATAGAAAAAGAGATAGTTAATGTCTGGGTTGGGGGAGGGTTAGGGAGGAGTTACTTTGAAATAAGGAATTCAGGGGCTCCTGGGTGGCTCAGAGGGTTAAGCCTCTGCCTTCAGCTCAGGTCATGATCTCAGGGTCTTGGGATCGAGCCCCACATGGGGCTCTCTGCTCAGCAGGGAGCCTGCTTCCTCCTCTTCTTTCTCTGCCTGCCTCTCTGCCTACTTGTGATCTCTATCAAATAAATAAATAAAATCTTTAAAAAAAAAAAAAGAAATAAGGAATTCAGGGATGGCCTCAATGGGGAAATAGTAACTACCATGACTTGAAAAGAGAAGAAATTAAAATATGTGGACACATGGGGGAAGAGACCGGCAAGTGTCAATTTCCTGAGTTGGGAGCATGGCTGAGAATGGAGGAAAATCAAAGTGCCTTATGGAAGCTAAAAAAAGTGAGTAAAGGTAAGAGATAATGGATATTAATTCAGAGATATTTGAGAGGAGCCCAGACTCCCCAAGAACTCTGCTTTTGTTCTTGTTATTTTCCCTACCTGAAGGATATTTCAACATTGTCAGTTTTGAAATTCTAGAAGTCCTCCAAGTTCTCAAATGTACTTTCTTCTAGAAGACTTTTCTCATACCCTTATCCAGGTGATGGCTACTTATTGATCAAGTCATCCTGATGATTTGATTGTTCTTTAATACTTGTTAAAGTCTGGCTATAAGTCAGGGTATAACTAATTATAACTAATTAATTCTTCACCACCTCACCTGATAGACTGTTTCTGGAGGTGCACATCAAATACACCATCTTTCATTCAATAGTAATCATCTATCAAAAAATCTCTTCATATATGGAGGTACAAATGTATATATGAATTCCTCTACTAACCAACATATTATTTTATTATTTTACATTTTAACCCAATCCTTTTGTGGTAATTAGAATAATTGATCCTTTATATCAGGCATGTTAAAATTCTAACTAACTATGCACAAAATTGCTCAGTGGGGATGATCAAAGAGAAGAGAATAATCATAGAAGTGTTTTCTTCAGGCTATAAATAAGAACTAATGAAACAATTCCACCTCAAGAGCACACTAATTACTGATGTCTTTCCCTTGCCTGGCCTAGAAAAATACTGTCAGATCCCTGTTCTCTAAAAGTTTCCTCTTTTAGGAAATCATGTTTTAAATGAGGACAGCACTGTGTTTCCCCTTTTCTACACCCTTCTGCAATGTAACCTTGCCATGCCCACATCTGAAGGTGGAGTCTATTTCTCTAATTCTCAGAGGGTCCTGTGATGTCTTTGCCAAATAGAGCATGTAATACACCGTGAGAGTTCTAGGCATAGCTCCGAGCTGGCCTTGTAGCTTCATTTAGTGCCTTTTGGAAGCCAGCCATCATATTAGAAGTTTACTTTTCTGGGACGCCTGAGTGGCTCAGTGAGTTAAAGCCTCTTCCTTCGGCTCGGGTCATGATCCCAGGGTCCTGGGATCGAGCCCTACATTGGGCTCTCTGCTCAGCGGGGAGCCTGCTTCCTCCTCTCTCTCTGCCTGCCTCTCTGTCTACTTGTGATCTCTATCTGTCAAATAAATAAATAAAATCTTAAAAAAAAAAAAGAAGTTTACTTTTCCTTCAACCACTATAATGTAAGAAGACTTTGCACATCGGGAGACTGAGAAAGATAATCTGTCATGAAGAGAGAGAGAGTGAAATGGGTATCAGAAAATCCAACATGTGAAGAAACTACTTCATTAAGAAATTCTCCAGCCCCAGCCCTTCCACTGCCATGTGGCCCAGAGAGAAACCATCCAGTTCTGCAGCTCTGTGAATCCTCACTTCCTTTTGCACTCACCCATAAACAAAACTTCCTTCTTAAAGATAATAATTATTAAATTTAAATTATTAAATTAAATTTCCTATATTTTAAAATTAAGAAATCACACTGGAAAGAAAAAATTAAAAAACTAGCCACCTAGGTGGCTCAGTGAGCTAAGCGTCTGCCTTCAGCTCAGGTCATGATCCCTGGGTCCTTAGATCCAGTCCTATATGGGCTCCCTGCTCAGCAGAGAGTCTGCTTCTCCCTTTGCCTCTCCTCCCCCAACAATGGCATTCCTGTGAATTCTCTCTCTCTCTGAAAAAGAAACAAAATCTTTAAAAAGTTTTTCAAAAATTGCACCACATAGATTTAAGTGTTCTGTACACTTAGATGGGACAGACCTGGTTGGATGTCCATAATGTCATCCCCTTTTCATTGTAACAAATTCAGTGGCTTAAAACAAGGCAGTTTTATTCTCTTGCAGTTCTGGAAGCGAAACGACTGCATTAGGATTCACTAGGCCAGAGTCAATATGTCTGCAGGGTTATGCTTTCTGATGATTCTGGGGCACAGCCCCCTTTTTCAAATTTTTTCCATTTTCTAGAGTGGTGTTAATTGCCTTCCTTAGCTTGTGACCTCCCACACCTCCAAAGACCACAATGCAGCACCTCGCTTCAGTCATCAGATTGCCTTCTTTCTCTGTGTGAGATCTTCTTTAGCTTTCTTCTTATAAGTACACTTGTGACTATATTTAGAGCCCATCTGATAATCTAAAATAATATCCAAATTTTAAGATCTGTAATTTAGCCACATTTGCAAATCGTTCCTTGCCAAGTGGAGGGACATTTATGGGTTCTAGGCATTAGAACTTAGGTGTCTTTGGGGGCCGTTAGTCAGTCTACCTCAATGCCAAATAATAAAACAATTTGGCTTGTGAGGATAAATGATGCTTCATTTTAGGGAAAAGCTCTCCAGGGCAATCAGTGTGTGATAACAATTCTAAAATTTAACATTTTTTGAAACTTGAATATTTTTCCTTTTTGTATTTGGAATACTTAGAATTCCAACTGTAATTCTAACATGCTATACCAGTATTTCCTACAGTCATAACAGAAACATGATATCTAGTGAAATTTCAGAAATAATTTCTTCATGCCTTCTTAAGAACTGCCTATGAGGGGGACCCCACTCGGTGTACACATTGAAAAGATTCCTTTATTTCTTTTTGGACAAGAAACTGGGAGGAGAGTCAAAGCAAACAGTTAAAATGATCCTGCTTTCTCAATTTAAATACACACACACACACACACACACACACACACACACACACAAATATATATTTATATTATATTGATTATATGTATATTTATATACACACATATAATTTTTTCCCTCATACACTGGACTGGGACATTTGGGTTTAAAAGTCAAGAGTTTATTTACTACCTCTCTTCTCTTGTGCTATTCTGGCAAATTCATTCAGGCAGACTGTAATGATGTTTCAATGCCTAAATAGATGACCATTATGTGGAAGAAAAAAAATCAGTTAATATCTAACAGTAAACACACACACACACACACACACACACACACACACACACACACACGTTCTATAAATATTTTAAGGTTTATTCAAGTGTCTTCCTGCTGAGCAGAGGTTCAGGAAAATTGTTCCTGCCCCCTGAGGATCTGATTCAGGAAGTCTGGATTGGGACCACAAATTTATATCTACAACTTCCTGGGTAATGTTGGTTCTGGACATCCAGGAATAACTGTCTTACCATCCAACTGACACAACATCTTCCAGTTCTCAGTCGATAATAGGCGACTAAATAGCTACTTTTATTATTGTTTGAAATGAGGTGGATTTCACATATGATGTACCACCTGCCAAAAATGCCTTATAGTAGTTTTAATATCTTTGTGTTCAGAACCTGTTTTACAGGGGGGGAAAAAAAAAAGGAAAGAAAGAAAGAAAAAAAAAGCTTTTCATGGTGTCATAACGAACTAAGGGTTTGTAACAAATCTTAACCCATTTCCATGCATTATTTTTACTTCTTATTATAAAACCCCACCTGGAATTAGAAGCGCGTCCAAGTGAGACTAAAGTCCCATTGGCTTCATTTTCCCCACAAAAATCTTTCAATAAAGAAACTCTTATCATCATGCAAGGATATCATTATTTTGCTGAGGAATGCAAGGTAAAGAAACTAAAACCATCACAGAAAAATAACCAGCAGAGAACTGTCCGCCTCCACCCCTGTCACATACACAAACACACAAAGTTGGTTTCAAGGTTATTATGGTCCATTCGAAGTTGAGTTCAAAATCTTCCCTAACCAACAAAACATAAAGAAGTAATTTTTAATGAATACCAATTAAAGCATACATTTTCTTTTTTAATAAAAGTGAGAATGTCATCTATTATCAGTTCATGTGGGCAGGAAAATATCATCCTATGAATTGAAATCCGTGTAATGATGTCGCAGAAATCATCTAATGAATTATCACATAACACAGATTAAGTCGATATTCCCTTTAAGAACTAATAAACCACAAAGAAGAGAAGCAAAGAAGTCTTCCTTCTTTCAACCATTCTTAATTTTTAAAATATTACTTATCATAGGGAAAGGGAGAGAAAAACCAAAGGGGAGGGGGGGAATCAGAGATGGAGACAAACCATGAGAGACTATGGACTCTGGGAAACAAACTGAGGGTTTCAGAGGAGACGGGGGAGGGGGATGGGGTACTTGGGTGATGGGTAAAAAGGAGAATGCATATCCTGATGAACACTGGGTGTTATAGACGACTAATGAATCATTGAACACTACATCAAAAACTAATGATGTGGTGTATGGTAGCTAACTGAAAATAATAAAAAAAAAATATATATCATAATTGTCTAGACATGTATGCAAGCACACATATGAGTTCTATTACCTTTTTCCTACAAAGCAATTACTTATAGCTTTACAAACACACTTTTCCTGAAGGGAACAGTTCCTCCATTAGCCTTGCTGAGAGCATCCAATATCATAGCAATTACAGGGAGACCGTTCAATGCATACTAATTAGTAACAAAAATCAATGAGACTTGGCACCACCTCTTTGTATAAAGACCATGATTTCCATTATCACATCATTATGGTCATTATTTGGTAATTCTTGCTGTGAATTTGGATTGATTTTTAAAATCTAGAACATAAGATAACTTACTGCTTGGCATAAGAAGAATGAATCTTCTGGTGTGTCTCCTGGAGTTTCCTTCAGATTTTATGTTACAAGAGCAGGCTCTTTGCCATCTGTGTGGTAAGCAAAAGAAGGGATTTTGTTACAAAGTTATGGGATCCCAGTTTCCAGCTTTGTTTCCTGAGATTTTATGCACCAGGCAAGCAGAACAACTGTGAATATTACTGAGTGAGGGATTGCAGGAGGTGGGTTATGCGTACTTCAAATAAGGGATTGCAGGAAGTAGGTCGTTCAAACCTGGGAGAGGAAATGGGAGAGGTGGTCAAGAAAAGGGAGATAAAGGGTCAGGAGGAAGGCATTCATCAGCCCTCTTGAAGCAATGGGATCCGCAGGCAAATCAGAACCTTCTGGATGGTCTCCATACCCCAAAGGTGTCATCCAGGGACTCTAGTGGGCGCTGTTGCCTTGTGTCCGTTGGTGGGTCTAAGGTCCCTGTGGTCTCCTGCTTCACCTGAAACTTGCAGGCATTATGGCAATGTTTCTTAGATCATCCCTAACTCAGAACTATACCGAGAAGGGGACTGTGGGAAATCTAGTTTCAGGTTATACACAGTACAAAATCAATCCATGAAACATTACTGTTTTCTAATCTTTTACTAAAATCATGTGTATGTCTGTTCCCATGTGTAAATGTGGTTATCAATGGCTAAATTGCATGGTTTGATTACATGTAATAAATATAAAATCAAATATAAAATTTGATTACATGTAATAAATATAAAACGTAATAAATATATTATATATTTTATAGCAATGCATACAATACATATAAAATATACATGCAATATATTAAAATATGTATTTCCATACAAATTTATTTATTCATATACTAATATACAAATATACAAATATACCAATATAATATTAATATAATAATGAATATTTTTCATATACTATACTAATATAGCATATGATAATGATTAGTATATGAACATATTTTATATATAAGTATATGAACATATATTATATATATACACATCAATAAACATGTAAATAAGGTATTTTATGTTTCATGCACAGACACATCTACAAATACAGTAAAGATCAAGGCTGGTTCCATAGGGATTTTCTGTTACTCTGTCATTTCTTTCCTTCTCTGTTTATGAGAAAAATTCATTAACATTATCATTGATCTCTAGGGTGATAAGATTCTATTTTTGGTGTGCTTAAACACAAACAATGGTAGGAATGGTAAAATGTGTTTCCAGCATCTTTTAGAAGCATTGGTATATAATAACTATTTTGGGGGGAACATTATTGAGGAACTTCTTCATTTTTTACAATTTTCTAACACAGTCCGCTAAAGTGTAAATGGCCTTGGTGGAATTCCAACTAAAGACATTTATAAATGAGTTTGTATTCAACTTTGCAGATTCTAAGACAAAGCGATCTTACTTGGACCGAAGACAACATTTCAGCTAATTAAAGAAAATTAGGTAGGCAAACTAATTGGGTGAGATTTGTTATTTAATCAGTTGTGGGATACACAGCAGGTGATGTGCACTGGCTGGGAGAATGAGGAAGATGGATTATGCTAATGAATTAAGATGTTAATTTACAATCCTAGTGAAGAAAATATAGATGTTATTCCCTCATTCAGAATGCTAAAGTAAAATAAACATGCTTGAAAAAGAGCTTGGCCAAATGTAAGGAAAGCGAAGAGTGCTAGTGCCAACAAAATGTTTTTCAATACTTAGCTCCTAGTCACAGAGGAACTATGCGATCAAGGCATATTCACATACTTCTTTGAAAAATGGTATCTGATGAAAAACACTGACCATCAAGACACTTTTATAACTTCTCTTTTATCTAGTTCAGCAAAAAAAAGTCAGTGATGATTTTTTATTACTGTATTCTGATCTTACAGATACAGTTATTATGTGTAATGTGATTCAATGAGTTGAATTCTTGAATAGATTTTATAGTTCCTTAATGTAAAAAGTGAGATTCTGAAAATATATATTTGGCACTGGGATTCAGAAGGTATAAACACTTCATGAACACAGATTATGATAAACTATATTATTTACAGCAAATTATTTCTCTTTTTTAAAAGAACAGCTGAAACTAACTCCTTACTAAATAAACCATAGGCTGGAGAAAAGCCCTATTTCATCTAATAAAAAAAGATTAGCTTTGAACTTTGATATTACAAAAATTAAGCCATAAAATAAAAAAAAATCGATTATCACTGAACAGCATTTCCATTCATGTAAGTTACTTCAGTTCCTAGGATGACTGTAAAAAATGTATATTCTTTCTTCCATTTCATACTAACATATGATTTTTATAGCAATGGCTTGAAGAGAAGTTAAATTTAGCATTTTAAGAAAATATTTGAGAAAGGGAGAGAAAGTGTGTGTGTGTGCACGCACGTGTGTATGTATGAGAGAGAGAGAGTCAGAGAAACAGAGCAAATGAAAGCCAGAGGGAGAAGAACGAACTACATAAAGGGATTTCTGTCCTTGCTGCTTATACTAAAGACAAGGATTGTTTTAGCTATTGGTATCTAAGATCTTGACTAGCCCATCAACTTCATATTCCGTTTTTGATTTCCCATATCAGAGTACCAAAAGAAATATTTTTCCTGACTAATCTTTAAGACATTGTATTTCCTAGATTTTCTCAGGGCTTTAAACTCAAGTAGCAAGGTAGAAATGATCTCTGTGGAGGGGCACCTGGGTGGCTCAGTGGGTTAATCCTCTGCCTTCGGCTCAGGTCACGATCCCAGGGTCCTGGGATCGAGTCCCACATCGGGATCTCTGCTCAGCAGGGAGCCTTCTTCCTCCTCTCTCTCTCTCTCTCTCTCTGCCTGCCTCTCTGCCTATTTGTGATCTCTCTCTCTGTCAAGTAAATAAATAAAATCTTAAAAAAAAACAAGAAGTTATCTCTGTGGAAACCATAGAGTAACAATAAATACCTTAGAGCTATCTAATATGATTTTTTTTATTTCCTTTTAAGAGTCTACACTAAAACTGTAGTTCTCTGAAGCACAGTTGAGAAAAAGGCATTTTTTGTAAATAAAATACTTTAGAAAATTCATAATCCACAGAAATGTAAGAAATATCTGAAAAGTTCTAATTATTTTTTCCACATCCGATGCACACCTAAACATTCTCCATTAAAACAACATACCATGTTGAAGCTATCAATCAATAAAGCTCTGTTTGTTATATAGAGTAAAATATGCAGTTAATTCTGATTGTTGTGATATTACAAATGGTATTTTCTCAGGGTGCATGGGTGGCTCAGGCAGTTCAGACTCTGACAATTGATTTTGGTGCAGGTCATGATCTCACGGTCTGAGTTCAAGCCCCACTCTGTGCTCAGTGGGGAGTCCACTTGTTCCTCTCCCTCCCCTTCTCCCTGTCCCCCTGCCCCGCACATGCTCCTTCTCTCATAAATAAATAGACAAATAAATAAATAAATAAAATATTAATAAACACACACACAAATGGTATTTTCTCATAACTCAAGCTTATTCTGTCAGGATGACCAAGTTCTGTACCAAACGCTCATGAGAACCCAGGTTTAAAACTCACCAATTAATCCTTTTTATTCTTCATTACCTGCCATTTTACTTATACCATTTGCAAACCTACTTCCCTACTTTATTCCATGGTGTTCTCAGGTAGAAGAGAAAAATAATAGCTTGAGTACCCAGCCATCTAAAATCCTATTTTAATAATTCTGGAAATGTTGGTTCTTTGTAAAATAACTTGCTAATGACTCAGAGTTGTTTTAACCTTACCAAAATAAGTGAAGTTTTCTATAAAGCTTCTCAGTGAACTATATAGCTTACTTTTGAAGCTGTGAGAAGACAAATCAATCCTTATTTATGCTGGTTCATTCACATGGGAGGATCTTTATTATCCTGGTTTTCAACACAGAGTGCAACATTTACTTCCTACTGAAAGTAAAATATTTCAAGTCAAGTATAAAAACACAAAATAATTTTATGTCAGGTCATCTACTTTTTATAAGAAAATAGGTGGACTTTTTATCTACAGGGATATTTGGAATAAGCCCTGTGTTACAGAAATTACTACACCTCATACAGACACACACATATACAGAGATTCAGAATTTCACTTATTAATTATGACAACATATGCTGAGGACATAAAGTATATTTCAGGATTCTTTAGTTACTTTTTAACCTGAATTAATTTGCTCTTTGCAATAAGCATATGAGCCAGCTATTACTATGCTTATCTTCAGATGAGAAAATCAAAGCATCATGATTAATTAAATCACCCAATGTCATTCAACGGTCAAATGGTTTTCCAAGTATCATAACTCAAGTAGTGGGGCTCCCAAACCAGATTACATGAATGCTTATTAAATTCTGCAGATTCATTTTTAATTTAGGCACAAATGGTAGTATTGAAATTTTATACTGTAATCAGTCTACTTGAATAAATTCATATTCACAACAAGGATAAAAGTGTAGATGTAAGTGCATATACATGCATGCGTGGAGATATAGAGCTAGAGATAGACATCAGCTTTGTTAGGTGAGGGACTTCATTGAGAATTTTTCAGATAACTAGTATAATTCATTAATTAACTTTTTGTGCACACAACATTAAAGGAATAACATCAACTATAAAGACATCAAAGTACTTTCACTGAAGACAAAATCATAAAGGTATCACTCAGAATTTTACTCTCCAACTGCATCCCACATGTCCACATATATATTTATTACAGAATGATATTGTACTAACAATAGCTGTTTATCTTTGCACTTTTTATGTTTCTGGTCATATTTTAATGTAAATTTTTATCATGAATACAATTTCCATTGGAAATGTAGAGTTCACCAATCATTTATTTAAAAAAAAAAAAACGGCACAGAACTTCTTTGGTAAAACTGAGCATCTTTCTTAACATCATGTGTATATTTTTTTGCAAGAACACAATTAGTTAAAACTTGACGATAGGAATAAAAAAGAGCAAAATATAAGTAACTTCTAAGCAACCAAATGCCAGTGTTTGCTCATTACAGTTTTAATAAAGCAAGAAATTTGTAATTGCTTGCCCTGCTAGGTACCGAAGTGTTACAGAAGCCACCACTGAAAGCAAAACTCTCCCATTCTGCTTACATGGGACTATATTTAAAATGAAACAAATAAGAGTACCAGCTCAGCTGGTTAAGCTTCTGCTTTTGGCTCAGGTCATGATCCCAGAGTCCTGGGATGGAGACTGCATTAGGCTCTCTACTCAGGGGGGAGCCTTTTCTCCCTTTCCCTCTGCCTGTCGCTCCCCCTGCTTGTGTGTACACACTCTTTCTCTGTCAAATAAATAGATAATAAATCTTTAAAAATAATAAAATAAAATAAAATGAAACAAATATCAGTGGTCTTGATTCTTCTGATGCAATAATAAAGTACAGATGGCCCTCAACTTAATGATGGTTTGACTTAGGATTTTTCAACTTTTTGGTGGTATAAAAGCCATATGTGTTCAGGAGAAACTCTGCTTTGAATTTTGAATATGGATCTTCTCTCAAGCTAGTGCTGTGCTGTGTGATCCTCTCTAGTGCCTCCCGGGCATTGGCAGCAAGCCTCATTTCCCAGGCAGCCATGGAATCACCAGAGTCAACAACCATTCTGCACTCATACAACCATTCTGTCTTTCACTTTCAGTATAATATTCAATAAAATACATAAACTATCCAAAACTTTTTTATAAAATTACCTTTTTAGATGATTTTTCCCACCTGTGGGCTAACATAAGTTTTCTGAGCACATTTAAGATATGCTAGGCTAAGCTATGATATTCAGTAGAGTAGGTATATTAAATGTATTTCTACTTACAATATTTTGAACTTATGATGGATTTATCAGGATGCAAATCCATGGTAAGAAAAGCTAATTAACCAAGACCACTAGATAAAAGAGATCTGCTGATGCAATTTGCCAAGGAAAAGTATTCCAGAAGAATGATGAAAAGCTGCTACTCAAAATGGAGGTGGAAAGTGTCTCGTGCAAGGTTTAGGCTTCTACTAAAAGATCTAAGGAAAGTGAAGGTAAGTTCTAGATTGGTTCCTGTTCCTGAGATAGGATTAGAAGTGAGAGTTGATCAAGGATTGAGAACTGTTACAAGTTGAAGACAGCTTAGCTTTGGTTGAGTTGGGTAACCTCACTAAAGGATGGAACAGCAATGTCAACACTCCATACATCACCAAGTGCACTTCTGAATCCCCATCACATATTTAACCCATCCCTCCACCTCTCTGATAACCCTCAGTTTGTTCTCTACACATCAGTTAAGTGTCTGCTTCTTGAATTGCCTTTCTCTCTCTCTTTTCCCCACCCCCATGCTCTTTTGTTTTGGTTCTTAAATTCCACATATGAGTGAAATCATATGCTATTTGTCTTTTTCTGGCTGACTTATTTCACTTAACGTAATACTCTTTAGTTACACCAAAAAATTGTTAGAACTGATGCACAAATTTAGTAAAGCTGCAGGATACAAAATTGATGTACAGAAATCTGTTGCATTTCTATATATCAATGATGAAGCAGCAGAAGGAGAAATTAGTCAACAAAACTAAAATGCAACCTATGGAATAGGAGAATATATTTACAAATCACATATCTGACAAAGGGTTAGTACATAAAGTATATAAAGAACTTATAAAACTCAATACCCAAAAACTACATAGTTCAATTTAAAAATGGGCAAAAGACACGAATAGGCAGTGTTCTGGGGCTCTGAAGTAGCTCAGTTAGTTAAGCGTCTGACTCTTGATTCCAGCTCAGTTCATGATCTCAGGGTCCTGGGATGAAGCCCTGCTTTGGGCTCCCCGCTCAGTGAGGAGTCTGTTTAAGGATTTATCTCCCTCTTTCTCTCTTCCTGCTCACTCTCTCCATCTCTCTCTCAAATAGAGAAATAAATCATAAAAAATGAGACATGAATAAACATTTTTCCAAAGAAGATATACAGATGGCCAACAGACACATGAAAAGATGCTTAATGTCACTCATCATCAGGGAAATACAAAAAAAAGATTTAATTGTAGTTTGTTTTGTGTTCATATGATGAAAAAATATGAACCATCAGTCTTCTTGTATTGATTATCTAGAAGAAATAAAGGAAGCTAGGACGAGTAGAAGATCTACTTTGCTCAGCTAAAACCAATCAAAAATAGCCCATCACAGAAAAGGCAAAAAGAAATCAAAAGCTAAGACCATATATTCCTTTGGCCTAAGTCTGTGTGATTATGGAAGTACCCAGCATGGGACTAGATTGGTCAATTCTGAGGGAAGAGGAATGATTTCATTCTACACCTAATTTTTTTTTTTTTTTAATTTCCTTCCATGAAACTGAAACTCCACTAACACTAGGAGCCTCTCTCCTCTTCACTCACTCCTTCCCATAAAGGGGAATGATGAATTCTCACTGGCAAATTTAGAAAGGAAACTGGGCATGCCCAATTGGGTCCCTTTTTCTTCCTCATGGGGTAAAACCTGCTCTCTATTGGCTGAAGTTGTTCCTAACCCTGAGAGGGGCAGAGGCAAAAGAGGAAGCTGAGAGTTGAGTGGACAGATTGGCTATGGTGGCTGAGGTATGCCTGAGATGGGGTGAATACATTATATAACACTGGCTTTGGAATTTAGGAGGCTTTCTTGCACTCAAATATAACCTATGTTTCTATTATATCATCTGTATCAATAACGACAATGTATTTTAGCTTCCATCTGCTGATTGCTATCATCTTATTTTAATCATTGGCTCATGACTTAGGTAGAGAAAAAGTCTGATTGGTTTAGCTTAAACTCAAGAGTCATAGAAATGTCTTTATATCCTAAGATTTTAAGTCAGACTATTGTGAGAATGTTTTGGTAGGATTTCTGCAGACTGTGTTATTTGGTGTGATCCTAAGAAGAATTGATGGGAAAGTAGGGGAGCAAGGTAGAAAAGGAAGGAAGACAAGACAGGGCATGTTGAAAAGCAAATCACCAGGGTGGACAACTCGGGTCTGATTTGAGACTACTGGGAATCTTTGTGGAGCCTGCTCCTGAGTTGTCCTCATGAGGGAAGAGGAAGCCAGTGTATTTATTAACCAACTCATTTCCCTGTTGTTAAGGATTCACTCCAGTGGAGTTCAATTCTGCAGAAACTCTGTCCTTTTTGCACATCACGTTTGCTCTGATGACCAGAGAAACCACAGGCTCCTCTTTTGTAGAAAACCACCATTATATTCATTGAGTGAAACTCAGAAGTCACAGGCAGATCACCAATAGCATCTGCAATGGAGAATTTTCTCCACTTTTCTCCCCTAAAGTTCTTCCACAGAGTAGTTTCCAAGTAGGATTGTGTCCTACGAAGGAGTGGAAAAAAATCATTTGATTTTATTAAAAGTGTTTTAATTTTTAGGGGTTCAAGGAGGACATATATAACTCATGGACAGTTCATTTTCTATGCACATCATAAAACCTTTTAGGTGAATTTTATTTGAAGTAAAACTTAATTTATAAACACTTTATAAATACCATTTTCTGGAACCACATTTTTTTTTTTGCTGTAAAATGAGTAAAAACAAGAAAGAATACTTAAATACATAGAAGCAAAAAGAAAAATTGAAAATTGATAGTGAAGGAAATCACCCATAATATACGCAAATGTATTCTGATGTATGTACACTTTGTCAAAACAAGTTAAAGAATCTCATTTACTAATACAGAACCGATATAGCACAAACATGGATCTTGAAAGAACTGAGAACAAGAATTCACCTTAGCATTAGCAGGCAAAAACTTGAATCCCAGCTCCCATCTTCATTAATGATGTTTTGGAAAAGCTCTGCATCATGAAAAGTTTTATATTCTGAAAATAGGAAGTTTGGTTAATGAATTTCTATTTTGCTGCCCTGAAATATTTGCTGTGATTCTAAGACAGCTCAAGTCCATCCAAAGTATCCTAATAATATTCAATTAAAACTATTTTTCAAGTTCTCCTATGTGATCTTTCAGAAGGTTTAAGCAAATTTAGCTTATATTCCATCAAGGAACTTATTCAGAAAAAGATGCTCAGTTGAGAGTTTTGTTTTACAAATGCAAACCAGATTATTGCATCTTAATTATGAAATAATTTATTGATATTGAGAATTAATTTAAAAATCAGAGAGCAGCACCAGGGTGGCTCCATCATTAAGCTGACTTTGGCTCAGATCATGATTTCAGGGTCATGGAATTGAGTCCCCTGTTGGATTCTGCACTCAGCAAGGAGACTGCTTAACAATTTCTCTTCCTTACCCTCTGCTCTCCCCCACCCCGCTCTCTTTTTCTCTCTCTTAAATAAATAAATGAATCTTCAAAAAATTAAAATTAAAATTAAAGAAAATAAATGACCATTCTCTTCGTTGCACTCTTTAAAAATGTGCCCAATAAAACAAAAATAGTAGCTTACCTACAAACATTCGATTTTACTAGATTAACATTGAGTAAACTTGCATGAACCAGTGTTTCAGGATATCATTCACATTGCTCTAGTGGCCATAGCTTTTCTCTGACATTATAAAATACAGTGCATGCCTGGTCACAGGTGACCACAGTAGTTAACTTGCTCAATCATGCCTGCAACAATACATTCAGAGCTTTAGAAAAATTACTCAGGGATAATGTTCCCCAAACTAACTGTTCAAGAGACCATTGTCGCCCTTGCCCAAAGAGAGACTCAAGTTGATTAACAAGCCCATACGTCCACATCTCAATTGTCATGTTATGTGCGTGGTGTTGACTCCCGAAGAGGAGAGAACCCGGGTCAGCGAGAAGGTTTTGGTAGAATGTCTACTCCTTTTATTTGCCTCATTTTAGAAATAATCTGTCAGGCACTCTAGGCAAATGCCAGTTCAGTCATAACGTTGAGCTGAAAGTTCAGAAGTTAAGGTTCATGGAAGGGTTAATAAACACCCACAGTGGGGCAGGATCAAGGGTCAGGAAGTCAGTGATTTTGAGCACATGAAAATTATGATATACACGTTGGAGGATTGGTTACAGAGAAGCACAATCCCCAAACAAAAAGTCTTTAGCACATGTAGACAAGCATATTATTTCTTAGCAGTACTTTCTGCCAGGGGATAAAAGCTAAAGGCTTGAAAGAAGAAGATCAAAATGCTAATAACTCTAATACATCATTTTCTATGTATTAACAAGAATATTTAACAAGTTCAGAAGTGTCAAATAGCATATCAGATTGTGCATTTTTATGCATTTGCATTGAATTCCTATTGCTATTATAAAAACAAAATAAATGAAAATGCATTTAATATAAATACCTTCTGGGGAAAAGAAAAATAAATCAATTCCAAATGAAATCAATTCATTTCACATCCAGCTTTTCTGAAAAAAACAAAAAAAACAAAAAAAAAAAAACTGGTGTCTGAGTTCTTGCTGACAACTCGGATCCTAAAGCATTTCTGAAGTATATGCACAAATATATTGTATGTGCTCTGATTTTGTCTTTGTAGGACATCCTCGGGCACAAATAATATTGAAGAATAGGGGAATTTATTCTTGGTAAAAAATGGATATTCAGTGGGGGGTGAATAAAAATTATTTCTGGATTTTCATTAATAAACTAAATTGCTTATTTTTAATTATAATACCTCCCCCTTTAAAAAAGAAAAAAATAGTATCGTATGAAGGATTTGACACAATGTATTGTTGTCTTCTAAGATTCCTCAACATTCTTGGTCTCATAAATTTACATCAAACCTGACCCCTAACATTTCACAGTTCAGAGAACTGAAGCAAGACTCATGCATCTGGGGCACCAGGGTGGCTCAGTTGGTTAAGTGTCAACCTTAGTTAAAACTTAGTTAAATGTCATGATCTCTGAGCCCCACGATTGAGCCCCACCTCAGGATCCCTGCTCAGTGGGGAGTCTGCTTCTCCTCCTAACTCTCCCCTGTCTTGTGTTCTCTCTTTCTTACTCTCAATCTCTCAAATAAATAAACTCTTAAAAAAAAAAAAAAGACTCATGTTTCCATTACCTAGATTAAGAAGGGATTAAGAGAGGAACATATCTGAAATGGTTAAATAAGAAACTCCAAAAAATCCACCTTTCCACAAAAACAAAGTCAACACTGACAAAAACTTCAAAATCAACGTTTTCAGAAGTCTGGAAATCACCTAAACTTACAACCAACCAAGGAGCTTTTATTCAAGAAAATAATTAGTTGCAGGAACAGTGAGGTTTGCTATGTTTGCTTCACTTATTCACGTTTCATGCTCCCCAAATCCCCCTCTCTAGCATCTTCTCAAACATAGCAGCTGGAAAAACCAGCAACCTAGACACAACTTAAAAGCAAGTCTGGAGCTTCCCCAGAGCCCTATCCCCAGAATATTGTCACTACCTGACCTGTCTGGCAGCTCTGGCAGCTCCCTGGAGACCCACTTGCTAGACAGACACAGAGCTCATGTCCTACCACATCTGACTTTATTTTTATGTAGGACTGCTGACAGCTTCTATGCCTCACCTCCACCTCCTCCCCTCTGCCCACATCAGGGAAAGGTGATAAGAAAGCTCAGGTACCCTCTCCTTTGGTGCTGATGAGAGTTTACACCAGGCAAGTCCTTGTCCACCGGTGGGCTTCCTCACACTGGCTTCATCTCATTACAATATTAAAACGCCAAGCCAGTCTACTTTTATTTATTTATTCTTTTATCAAGCCATGTCCAGAACAAGTTGAGAGGACGGCCCTGGGATCCTCATAAAGTCTCCTTAGGCTTGCTACCCTGATCTGCTGTCTGTTGGTGAACAGACACTTTGAGCTGCTATTTTCTGGTACCTTGCAATTTGAGCCCTGCTGATTTTCACATATTTTTTTTAGTTCTACCAAGTCCCTGTTATAGCTTTAAATAACATAACTCAGAAGTTTCAATATTTGGCCCTTAAAAACAGAAGTACAGAATTAGAGCCTCTTAAAAGTGGCCCGGGTCTTATATTTTAGCCCAGGAATATAATGGAATAATGAAATACAATAGAATGAGCCAGGTGTCTTGAGTCCAGTAGGGTCATAAAGGACACTGGGGGCAGGGAAAAGACAATCTAGGTGATCTACAGGCCATTGGCCAGTCACACTTGTGGAAGAACATTCACTATTTGAAAAGCAGTCATACAATATGCTTTTGCTGTTGCTTCTGACTATGTATTTGTCAGAACAAGATCATGAGCCTCAAGATTATAGGAAAACACACCTGTGGCACAGGGGTGGCCCAGCCTCCGCAGCTCACATCTTTACACCCTAAAAAGTAGACACTGTGATGAGCAACAATGTTGTTTTGAGGCTCTTTGAAAGGCAGAAACTTAGAAATAGGAGCAGGGTAGAGAATGCTCCACTCTAAAGTGTATCAGCTAGTCATAAAAAAAAAAAAAAAAAGAAAGAAAGAAAGAAAAAAGAAAAGAAAAAACACAGAAAGAAAAAGAAGCTTGGAGACAGGAGGAGTTAAAAAAAAAAAAAAAAGTCGTTGAAACAAAGGCCCCAAATTCAACCCCATTGGATAGCCATAATTTGCTATAAGACTTAACACAACAAAAAGATAAAAGGGCACTGATTGGATTTTGCACATGTATAACAAAAGATCTGACTTAACTTTAACAACTGCTAATACATCAATTAACAAAACTTCTTAGACTTTGAGGGGTTCAGATTATTGTTATACCTTGTGATCTCACTAAATTTAAAAAAAATGTTACCCCAATAGGGGCACCTGGGTGGCTCAGTGGGTTAAAGCCTCTGCCTTCTGCTCAAGTCATGATCCCAGGGTCCTGGGATCGAGCCCTACATCGGGCTCTCTGCTCAGCAGGGAGCCTGCTTCCTCCTCTCTCTCTGCCTGCTTCTCTGCCTACTTGTGATCTCTGTCTATCAAATAAATAAATAAAATCTTTAAAAAAAAATGTTACCCCTATAATCCTTAGGAAGTTCTTAAACATGAAATATAGGACGAATAAGTATACTTCACTTTACAGAAATTATAGCATTGCTTAAATTCCCTATAATTACTATACTCATTGCCTTAAAATACCTCATAGTGGGCATGGATGTTCTTGGTACAGTGTGTAATAAATTAAAATTACATTAAATTTTTCACACTTACAAACTGATAATTGGTTTATATCCCCCCTCCCAGTTAAAATAGTTAACATGGCCAATGTAAATTAAAACAGGACTTTCAAGTATTAAAACCCTTAATATAATAATTATTTAGAGAAGTGGTGATTATCTCCCAATGCTTCTCCATTTAACATTACAATTTTGCTTGTTTTTAAACTTGGAAAAAATGAATGGCATCTCAGAGTCAATTACTGTAACTTTTGTGCCACAGCTCCATCCACTGGGTCCCAGTACCAAATATTATTGAAATTACTGGCTATCCAATCAGCAAAAAGTAAATATCTTTCTATTATGGATTTGACTAATATATTCTGTTCAGTGCTTATTTCAACAGCCTCTCAGCTATAATTTGTCTTCACCTCCAAAAAGACATTTATCTGACTACACATAGGTTATCTTCACTGCCTTGAAAGTACACATAATCTTCAGACAAGATCTTAACAGCATTCAATTTGTTCCATAAGCACAGATAAAACATTGCATCGATGATGTCCTCATCCAAAGAGATTCATTTGGTACAATTATCCAAGATATACAAATACAAAGGAGTTCACCAAGAAGGGGAAGGGTCATCGCCCTTATAGTTCAAAGGCTTATCACCTCAGTTAAACTTCTGAGAATTATTTTATTACCAAGCTCTGCTTCATTCTGATACAACCAAGAAAAGCTATTCACCCTCTTACCCACTATATTAAAATAATCCCAACATCTTTTAGGCTTTTGGGGAACCCTGGATGCAACATAGTTTCCTCATTTAAAAATTGTACTTAAGTCAATGGCAAGCTTCCAACAAAAGTCTCTAGAATCTGTCCAAATTGCAGTGCAATAGGCAGAAATATTAATGTTTCCCACATGCTTTTCATTGTAGAAGTTTTAACAGCCTCCTCACATCTCTAGGAATGTCTGGATCACCATGATGGCCTCATGATGTCCACAGGTTTGTACTACAAGAAATTGCCTCCCTCATCCCCATCTATATGACAATAGAACAACAATTTATTGCCACAAACTGAGCACTCCTGGAAACAGAGGTTCTT
Organism: Enhydra lutris kenyoni; assembly: GCF_002288905.1. Taxonomy (NCBI): domain Eukaryota; kingdom Metazoa; phylum Chordata; class Mammalia; order Carnivora; family Mustelidae; genus Enhydra; species Enhydra lutris. The sequence goes on from NW_019154086.1 coordinate 95,701,580, forward strand.
ATAGGCCCTGGGCCTGTGTCCTGCATACACAGAAATTCATTATATCTTGGGTCATGGAAGCAACACCTCAAAAGCTCAACTAGGTCTGCATAGCTACTGAAGACTCTGTTAGGGGATAGAGCCAAACCTGGGCCTTCTGGCATAGCCCATATGCAGGATGGTGTGACACCGTTATCCTCAGGGCCACAGATGCCACAGTGCTGGAGGACCTCATCTAGGACCCCTAGACCACCTGGAAGAACCTGAAATCAGCTGTGTAAAAAAAAAATGGAAGCTCATACACTTTACACATGGTATCACTACTCTCACACTTGGCAAACTCAGTGAAGAGTTGCTGTTTTTCATTCCTTAACTAGGACGTCTCCGATAAAGGACAAGACCCTAGGGTCAACACACTTGGCCAAACTTGAGGCAGTTATCTCAGCATTGGATATCCTGGCCACCAACCAGTATCGTCTGAATATTTTTACAGAACTTCTGGCCATTAACAGTGTTCCACCTACCTGGTCTAGCTAATGGTAGGAACAACAATTTCTTACCCAAGGAATATCTTGACTCACAAAGACCCAATATATACATCACAGTCACACATGTCTCTATATAGCTTTACCTACTACACCTTTCATACTCCAGAGATTGGAAATAATGTTAGAGAAACAATTTACTGCAGTTCCAATCTACTTTGCTTTACCTGATGATAGAATGGTATGTTTTTCACCCATGAAGGAGGTTACTTCTTTCACTTCCTCCACAGGTCATCTGGAGTTTTTATTAGTCTTAGAACTACATTTTTCAATTTTGATAGTTGATGTTTTCCAAATCACTTGGGTGATCCAACAGGGCAATAGGTCTGCACTTCAGAGCTATTTAACTTTTCGTTCACCTTTATCTCAATGTATGGTCTTTTGGGATAAAAGTTTAAGTTAGTGATGGTTTATCATGCCATGTTTATTTTGTCAAAAATTTCAGTTATTCTCAATGAAAAGGTTGAATTGAACTATTTAATACTTTATAAACTAAGGCAGAACCTTAGCCAATTTTATGTTCCATGCACAGATTATTAAGTAATCTTTTCCAAGTGTAAGATGTTGGCTTATTTTTTATGTTGAAATGGACAAAACTGTTGCTGTAATTGTAGTAACTCAACCAGATATTTTTCACCTTTCATGTGTGAATATCACATGAAGACACTCTCACCACATTGTTAATCCTAAAATACCTGGAAATTTAATGTCATTACACTTCTCTATCTTTGATGAAGTTCTCCATCCTTGATGACTAAACATCGTTTATATTTTGAGACGAAAGACATTTGAGACTGACTATAATGACATTTGCAGTCTTCCTGTCTTTCATCTATGTCTTAGAAAATTCCCTCACGAAAAACTGTACAGGGATGCCTGGGTGGCTCAGTTGGTTAAGCGGCTGCCTTCAGCTCAGGTCATGATCCCAGCGTCCTGGGATCGAGTCCCACGTCGGGATCCTTGCTCAGCAGGGAGCCTGCTTCTCCCTCTGCCTCTGCCTGCCTCTCTGTCTGCCTGTGCTCACTCTATCTGACAAATAAATAAATAAAATCTTTAAAAAAAAAAAAACTGTACAAAGCAACCACTAATGAATGTATTTAAAATCTGAAGATTTTTATATGTATACATAAATGTATATGTTAACATTATATATACACATTATATAAATTTATATTTATATTTATACACATATACACACATATATGCTTGATATTTTTGTTAAGTAACTAGAAAATTTAAGAATCATCTAAAGTGAAAATTCTGTGGTTTATTTACATATCTCTCTATTTATAAGCTTCATTCCCAAAATGAATCAAAGCAGTAGAATATATGACCTCTATGAATAAGAAGCTTTAGTACTTCTCTGCACATTTTATAGTACCTATGTACCTTTTTAAATCTAGTTAAATTCTGTAAAAGGAAACTGATTAAGCTTCTTATATAATGTGACTCGATAAGTCTACACAATATTTTATGAAGGTCATATAAATTCCTCTAAGCATATTAAATTAATTGACACGGGTTGGCTGGGTGTTTGTGAAGAATTACGAAGAACTCCATTGTTATTACCTATTTTAAGATAATTGTTAAGAACTAGACAGTAACTCCTTGTTAAATTAACAAATTCATTTGAGAAATTATAATAGTTACCTGCTCAGCTATATTCTGTAATTATTTTACATTACAAAGCAGCTAACATCAAAAACCACTGATATGGGCTAGTTAAATCAAAGCCCCCTCATTATGGAAAGGAGAGAATTTTTTTTCAAATTTTCACTTACTGCACTCAGAAATACACTTACTAAGGTTTTACCACTTAAATAATACCACATTTTTTTGATGAACTGAAGTGAGGCATTTCAATTTTCCATTTTGATAATTATTAAACATATTCTCTTCTGTGATGGAAAAACAAATTTTGAATATTTTAATTCTCAGACCTTTAGGAATACAGCTGCTGTTAATCCTATCATTTTTATGACTCCTTAATCTCTCTCAAGAAATTGGAAAAAATCAGTCTACCTTTGTACTGTTATTCAAAAAAATGAATCAAATTGGACGCTGATACTGAATTGTTAGAGAATGAATCATAGATATCTTTGATGCTAACACCATATCCTAAGTGATCTGTGGTAAAATATACCCTTTAATCAAACACTTTTAGGAGGTAATTGTTTGCCACCTGTTATGGATTAATATTTGTGTCCCTCTGAAACCCATATGTTGAAGTCCTAATCGCCAGTATGATGGTAGTATGGATGTAGCCCTTTGGGAAGTAATTAGATTTAAATGAGGTCATGAGGGTGGGATCCCATTATGCGATTAGTGCCTTTATAAGAAAATGAGACCAAAGTTGTCTCTTTCTGCATGTGAGGATATGGCAAGAAATAGTCATCTGTAAACTAAGAAAAGGCCCTCACCAGTAATCCAACCATGCCGGCATCCTGATCTTGGACTTCCCCAGGCTGACTGATATTATAATTCTTGATTAACTAAAATCTATTGTTCATGTATGAATAACTCAAATACCCCGAAGAATGACTAAAGAGAATGTTTACAATATTAAAATGCCATTTCCTAAGAGTTTAGTCATAAACTAGTAATATACCATATACTAGTAATATAACAAAGTTGATAACAAAATTTTCATTGCTGTGGTTGTCCTTACAAATGTTAAATTGAAAAAGATTGTAAACATGAATAAACTTTAAAAATAAAATGAACAAGGTCAAGTGGGTAGTACAGTCAGTTATGCGACCAACTCTTGGTTTCCGCTCGCATGGTGATCTCAGAGTCCTGAGATTGGACCCCTTGTGAGGTTCCGCACACAGCCTGGAGTCTGCTTGAGATATTCTCTCTCCCTCTCTTGCCCCTCCTGATTGTGCTCTCTCTCTTCTTCCCTGTCTAACATAAATAAATAAACCTCTAAAAAATAAAATAAAAATAAAATTAACAGAAAAAAAAAACAAAATTAATCATGTCAGTTTATACTAATTGACTGTTTTAATAATGTCCTTAAAAGATCACAGCTCGGGGGCTCCTGGGCAGCTCAGTTGGTTAAGCAACTGCCTTCTGCTCAGGTCATGATCCTGGAGTCTGGGATCGAGTCCCACATCAGGCTCTCTGATCGCCAGAGAGTCTGTTTCTCCCACTGTCCTCTCTCCTCTTGTGCTCTCTCTTTCATTCTCTCTCTCAAATAAATAAATAAAATCTTTAAAAAAAAATCACAGCTTGGGGAGATCTTGGGGATATTGATTTATATATCAAAGCTATAGCTATATGGAACTTTCATTCAAAGTTATGATCTTTTTAATAATAATGTATGCCAATCAGATTAACAATTTTATTGTGATGTACGAAAGGTAACTTTTAAGTGAATCCCTCCACCAAAAAACAAAGCAAAACAAAAAACCCCGCCAAGTCCCAATCTTGGAAACTGTGAGTCTTGTATGGAAAAAAGGTCTTTGCTGAAGAGGTTAAGAATATTGAGGTAGAAAGATTATCCACAGCTAGGTCCTAAGTGTTGTTGCAAGTATTTCTATAAGGAGGCAGAGGGAGATTTGATTCCAAATAGAAGAGAAGAATGTCATGTGATGGGAGCAGAGGGAAGCAGAGTCAAAGAAAATGCTCTGTCCCTGACTTTGAATGGAAGGAGGGGCTATAAGCCAAGGGGAAAAGCTCTGCTGGAAAAGGCAAGAAATGGTTTCTCCCCATAGAGCCTCTAGAATGAGCACAGCCTTGCCAAGGGCTTGATGTTAGTCCCACAAGTCTCATTTCAGACCTCTAGCCGCGAGAACTGTAAGAGAACAGATTGGTTTTGTTTGAAGCCACCCAGCTTGTGGTCATTTGTTACAGTAGCCCTTGGAAAGTGATGCAACCATGATGTGAAATTTTCCACTACATTTTCCACTACAGATCTTCCTTGGCTTATGATGGGGTTATATCCCAAGAACCCCATCATAAGTTGAAAATATTTAAATCAAATTGCATTTAATACACCTAACCAACATTTTACCTTAGCCTAGCCCACCTTAAATGGGCTAGGCTAAGGTGAGAACACTTACGTTCGCTTACAATTGGGCAAAATCACCTCACACAAAGCCTATTTTATAATAAAGTGTTGGACAGTTCATGTAATTTGTTGAACACTTTACTGGCAGTGAAGGAGCTGGCTGTAGGGGTACAGAATGATTGTCAGCCTATCTATCAGTTGCTGATCCTGGGGGTCCCATGGTGTTCAGAGAGCCCTGGCTCACTGCCACTGCCCAGCATCACAAGACAGGATTGTTCTGCAAATCACTAGCCCAGGTAAAGATCCAAATTCAAAATCTGAAGTCTGGTTTCTATTTAATGTGTATTGCTTTCACAAGATCATAAAGTCAAGCCATCATAAGTCAAGGAATAGCAGTAGTTGATATATATGAAGCATTTAGAGCTACGAGTTTTCCCACCACTCTAGTAAAAACTTCAGAAGCAACACCATATGTTCTTTGTCCTTAAAAGAGCCTCATTAACTTAGAATACTCTTTCAATGGACAAATGCATTTCACAAATATTCTGAAATCTACTTCTATATGGGAGAAGTTAAATGTATGCATATATTTTTCCAACTCTATTAGATGCTTAAATAAACATCTGTCCTTCTGAGCCCAATTTTGAAAGATGTTTTACATTGCGCCCTGGAAATCCTCAGAACCTGAGATGTTTATTCAGGTAAAAGTGTGTACTTTTCCCATGACAGAGGTTATTCTGATATGTGACAAGAAGTACTCACAAAGTATTCAACAACTCGTTTCTTTGAATTACTGCTTCACCCAAAAGCAGTAAATCTCTTTGTGTTTACAGGAAGTTTCAAACAACTGACGGGTGACTATTGATCTGTAGCTACAAAGTCGTTTATGATTGGAAAAGTGTCCACACTTCTCAATGTAAGAACATTATCAGAGTCATATCAGACCTGAGTTCTTTTTCTCTTCTTCTCTGATCAGAGATTAGATTCATCCCTAAGACAATAACTAATAGTTATCAAGAGCTTACTACTATATGTCAAGAGCTACTAAACATTTTTACACGTTTTAATTTATTTCATTTTATCAGTCTTCTAATGCCAGTGAGGGCTATGTTACAACCACAATTTTATTAGGGGGAAAACTGAGGAACAGAGAGGTTTCAATTTTTGTTTTAGGATGCACAGGTAATAAGTTTAAGAGCAGTTAATCTGAAGAGTTAGTGTCTTTAATCACAGTGTCACTGACTCTCTGTATCTGTCAGCTGCAGATGCACTACCCACTGCAGACAAGCTATCCAGAGCCCCTGAAAATGCAAAAGGATAAGTACCTTTTAGCTACTGCCAAACATGTGCACTACGCTTTTGTGCATACACATACAAAATTTTGAAGCATCCAGTATTCATCCTATGATGAAATCGACTGACCACATATTAGCATAACCCTCCCCCAAAATGCGTATTCCCTACTTATAAGAAATTCAAAACACTGGTCTTCTGTATGGGGAATAAAGTGTAGTCAGACATAGTCTATAGGTTCCATCTCTAAAGAATTTAAACTTAATATGCAATCTAGATATGGACATCTATCTCTAGCAAATGTTTAAACGGTATTATCTAACCCGTAACTTCAGGGTGAAAATATCTCACTTTTTAAAAAATATATAAAGTTTTAAAATTTTATTTAAAATTAAATTTTAAGAGATTTCAAGCTTAATTTATTGCTACAATAGTAATTTTTAAAAAATTCCTCTCGAGTTTTCTAAATACCCATGGGTTTATGTGATTTTCAAAAATCAGGGTGACACAAATCACCTTAGTAAAAAATACGCATCCCAGCTCAGTAAGCCTGAGTTAGTTTAGGCAAAGGAGTGCTGCTACATCTCATGATATCACTATTGAAATGGCTTCTACCTGGTCTGATACATGATGCATATCTTCTACATTTCAGGACCCCTGCTTAGACCTCTCAGAGGTATTCAAGACAAGCTGACTTCTCCTTTCCAAGTTGCCTGCCCAAGAGTGCTTCTCTCCCAGGCTTCCACTTTGGCTAGGTTGGTTGGGGCAGGGCAGGGGAATGGTGGGAGAATTGAGAATTGGTTACATATTCACTGACTTCCAATGTTTCCTTCCAGGTTAAAGAGTGTCCATTATCTTGGTGCTCTTGGTATTTCTCTTCTCCTTTGTTTACTATCTCCAAGTCTACTTCTATGTACGTTTGTATGCATGCATGTATGTACTTACTGAACATCCATAAAATATATTCATATACATATAACTGGAATATATAGTCCACTTCTTTCCCCTTCTCTTTCCTTTGATGTTTGTCAACTTAAGGGAGTCATACGCTTTCAATTGCTCTTAGATATGCAATAAACTTACAAAGTACATTGGGGAAGTACCTAAAGCAGGTCCAGTAGTTTAGCCTTTCATTTTATATAAAAGTTTTATTTGATTTCCATCTGCCTTCTTTGAATATTTTTAGCTTGTTAATTGCTATGCTCCTGAATTTTTTAAAATAGACCTTCGTTGATTTTTTTTTTAATTTTCTTTTCCCTTCTCATTTCTTTTCATCCTATTAATGTATAATTGGGGATCTATCCATATCTATTTAATCTCATTTTATTTCTAATGAATCGATGTGAGACCTTTCCCACCTCTGAGCTATACAGTTGAAGAGCTTGACATTGCTCCATTTCTTCTGTAACTCAAGAAGAAGGTAGACAAGAGGAGTCAGAAAATAACTTACTTGGGCTATGTAGGATCATATATGGAAGAACTGACCTCAGTTCTCTGTATGCAATTTTGCGATCTGACCCCACTATCTATTCTCTATTGCAGCCACTAGAAAATGATTTTTAAATACATTTAGACTTAAACTGTCCTTAAATGATTAAATTTTACACTTTCATTAGATTTCTTTGATGTCGTTGTTATTTGGTTAAATTTAACTGTTTTTTCTATAAGCTATTGAGGTTAGAATATTCTAGAATTTAGCTTGGTAGTTAATGTAATTGTTTGTGAATATTATCCACTAAGGTTATAGTTACAGACTAAATAACTTTCAGAAAATGTCTAAAAAATGCTTCATAACATTCATGGTTCTTTTTTTCTTAAGATTTTATTTATTTATTTGAAAGAGAGAGAGTGAGAAACATGAGAGGGGAGAGTGTCAGAGGGAGAAGCAGGCTCCCGGCTGAGCTGGAAGCCCAATGTGGGACTGGATCCCAGGACTCCAGAATCATGACCTGGGCTGAAGACAGTCCCCTAACCAACTGAGCCATCCAGGTGCCCCACATTCATGGTTTTTTTTTTTTTTTTTTACATTCATGGTTCTTGAGATAGATATCTCAAAGTACAACTGGAACAAATTAGATGCATAAACTCAAAAAGTCAAATTAATATATATATAATATATATTACAAATATATACATATGTGTGTGCATATGTGTGTGTGTGTGTGTGTGTGTGTATACACATTATATATACATAGTAATCACAAATACTCCCTTTGTATCATTTTGCATGATCTCTGAAAGGGAACCCCCACAGGATGAAGACTAGGTTCCCCAAGTTCTTGTTGAGTAGAGTTTGGAGTCCCATCAGTCAGTGTTACTATTGCTTCTGTTTGCCACATAATGCAGATTCTGACAACTTGTCTACTGCTGGTACCTAGCTGTTAAGAATGTCTGAAGGAGACTGATGCCACTCTTCTAGCACTTACGTTTTTAGAGTGTTTCCTGGGTATAGCTTCAATGATTTGATTATTCTCTATCCTGTACAGCCATCCCCCAAATCATGAGTCACTACCAGGTTTCTTGTACAAAGCTTGGTTTAAACTAATAGTAGTGAATCAGGCATGATTTTTCTCCCTCAGAAAATATTTGGTAATGTCTGGAAACTTTTTGGTTGTCACAGTGGTGCAAGGGGTTGCCATTGGCATCTAGTGTGTAGACCCCAAGGATGCTATTAAATATGAAATACACAGTATAACTTCACAAAACAAAAAGTTACCTGGCCCCTGGGCACCTGGGTGGCTCAGTAGGTTAAGCATCTGCCCTCCGCTCAGGTCATGATCCCAGGGTCCTGGGATCGAGCTCCACATCGGGCTCCCTCCTCAGTGGAGAGCCTGTTTCTCCCTCTCCCTCTGCCTGCCCTTCTGCCTACTTGTGCCCTCTCTATATACCTCTGTCAAATAAATAAATAAAGTCTTTAAAAAAAAAAAAAAAAAGGTACCTGGCCCAAAATGTCAAGTTGAAAAGCTGAAAAACCATTACTTAAAAAACATTGTGGACCTGACACCAAAACTCCAGATTCCAGATAAAATTCCTTTTCAATCTTGATAACACCAAATGTCTGATTAAATAAACTCCATTTCCCAGTCATCTGAAATACCTAAACTCTTTCATTAGTGTAGTTAATTTGACATCCACACACATCTCCGATTATTCATAGAGAGAAACAATTGTTATTACTAAAAGGTTAGTTCCCTTCTGAGCTAACAATGATTGAAGAAGCCATCTGGAATTTTTCTCACTAGAACAGAAAAAAATAGGAAAAAAACTTATGCTGAGTGTTCCACTACACAGAGATGAAAGGATGAAATAAACATTAAAGCAAGAATGCAAATCAAATATTTGAAAACTACATTGGAGACGCTAACATTTACTTAACCTGATGTTGGATTTAAAATTGGTTAGAATGAGAGTGATCTAGTAGAGTTATGACTTTGTGTCCCTCTAAGTTTGACTCAGCAGCTTCAATCCACTGCAGAAGCTGTTTTAGCTTTTGTTGCTGTTGTTGTTGCTTGTTTTTGTCTTTTTAAAAATATTTTATTTATTTATTTGACAGAGAGATAGAGAGCACAAGTGGCAGGTAGAGGGAGAGGGAGAAACAAGCTCTTCATTGAGCAGAGTCCCATGGGGGGGCTCAATCTCAGGACCCTGGGATCATGACCTGAGCTGAAGACAGACACTTAACTGACTGAGCCACCCAGGTGCCCCTAGCTTTGGTTTTTAATAAAACCTCTGTAGGATGGGCAATCTCAGCTCTGCTAGAATGAGCATCATCAACAGTCATTAACTATCTTTAATACTGTAACAAGTCATAAAGTCATACATCCATATTCATAAGTCTTTGCTCAACTGGTAAATCTCTGTAGCCTACTCTTTTTCAACCTAAAATTCTCACTTCTTTTCCACCATAAATAGAGAAAAGTACATCTGTGGGGCTGATATGCTGTGGGTGGGAGTTCTCACAGCAAATGTTTATAAATAACAGCTCTTGATCCTGGGAGCTTAAATCAGAACAAAGGCAAGAAAATATGTTCCTGCCTTCCAAATGTGCACTTAAGACTATGGTTGGTACAAGGTTTGAAAAGTTCACTGATTTAGGAAACTTATTTCTTAAATTCTGAAGTTTAAATTCTGGTTATATTATTGAGTTATCTATATAATGTTAAAACACAGACTTCAAATAATAAACATTTTAAAATTATCTTTGAATGATTTATGCAAGCATAAATACTGGTGATCATTTTATAACAATTAATGGATTTAAAATGCTATTACATGAGTCTTTATCTTGAATATTTAATTTAATTTATATTAAATATTAAGTGTTTCGTGGTGAAGAAAGCACACATTAAGTGATTGATGAGTGAGTAACCAAATGAATGAAGATGGGACAATATGTTGAAATTTAAGAGTATTCTGTCTCTCTCTTAATGAGGAAATACTCCTATCCTATTCTAAGGAACAGAGAATGTGGGAATGGCCTATGAGGAAGGAATCCTAAGATCCACTGTCCAAATTTAGAAAATGTCTGGGTCAGTCCTGGGAAGCCTGAGGCTAAATATGCCCTTCTAGTATGAATCACTTAAATGGATGGGATTCCCTAGACATCCTCACGCTCTAATTAGATATAAGAAAAATTTAGACCTTCTTGCTGGGATTTAGTTTACCTAGGAAACTTTAGAAACTATTATAGTCAATGACTACTGATGGCTCCAAAGCAGGGAGAAACATTTATCAGCCAATGTCTAGTTTTTATCTTGGCCCCTTCAGCAGATCCACGGGAACTACGAGATGGGATTGTAAAATCCATGCTGTTGTTGAACGTGGGAGAACCAAAGTAGGTACACAGCTGAGATGTGAGGATAACCTGCTTGTGCATGGTCCCCTGTACAATAATAGGTGATCATAGCATAACCCCTATAATCCAGCTTTAATGAACATCTTTTAAGAGTATTTTCCAGGGGTGCCTGGCTGGCTCAGTTGGTTAAGCATCTGACTCTTTGTTTCAGTTCAGGTCAGGATCTCACAGTTGTGGGATCAAGCCCCACATCTGGCTCTGCACTCAGCGTGGCGGCTGCTTCAGATTCTCCCTCACCCTCCCACTCATGCTCTCTCTCTCTCAAATAAGTAAATAAAATCTTAAAAAAATATATCTTTCAGAATTCTCATCCCTTTAATGTAAGAAGTGCCTCCCATTTTTACTCTATCTTGCAGCCCCATAATCACGCAAGAATGGACATGTTCTTATGTGTTTGAACTCAATTAGCTGTGCTTATAATGGCACCTGACACAAATTAAACTACCACTCCATTAACATACTGAATTTAGATAGAGACAAATATCCAATTCATATACAGCTCCCTTCCCTATATTCATATACAGGTCCCTTTCCTTGACTTTTTAAATTTGGCAGCAGAGAAAGCATTATGGTAGTTTTTTCTTTAATGGTATAAACTGAGAGTCATAAAACATGAACTCTACTGAGGGTTAGCTGTATTACCGTGTTGCCCATCATGCACAGGAAGCCAGTGGATATTATAATAAAAGAAAACAAATGTTCTGAGAGAAATAATGGTCAGATATTGAGATTCCTATCTCATGCTTTGGAAAATTATCACATCTTCATTTATTTAGTTATTCCCCCACCCAACTACTTAATGTAAACTTTCCTTATCATCAGCATGCCAGTACCCAATAGCTGTTTTTCTGGCTCTTCAGGGCATCAGTCCCCTTCCAGCTATTTTGTTGATAAATCCTTCCTTGAAATCTATATGTTAATATATTTCCCTTTTTGGCTAAGTCAGTTTTAGTAAATATTTGTTAATTTGCAATAAAAAGAGCCTAAGTAATACAACTTCTTAGAGCATTAATTTTAAGAAAATTTAGAAAGTAAGAAAATGCTTAATTTTAAGAGGATTTAATAATCATCTTCTTAAAAATAACAGAATATATGAATTTCTTGTTTTGATGTTATCTAAGAAAATCTTCCATGTTTTCCCATTAAATCCACTTCCATTCTCCAGTTTACTTGAATTAAATAAGCACATATCTTTTCCTTTGACATAATTATTCTCTATCAGCTGGGGGCTCATTCATGCTTTCTGAAACAAGAAGTCAGGACTAAAGTGTGAGAGTGAGTAAGAATGTCTTATTGCTTGAACTATGGATAAAGGGGGAAATTAAACATGTACACTGTTTAGGATTCTTTCAAGAAGTATGTGGGAATATAAAATACCAAAACCACAGACAAGGAAAGATTAGATAGACTACAAGCTTAACATTCACTTGAAGCTCCTGAGTGGGGCAGTTGGTTCAATGTCTGACTCTTGGTTTTGGCTCAGGTTGTGATCTCAGGGTTGTGAGATCAAGCCCTGTGTCAGGCCAAACACGGTGCAGAGTCTGCTTAAGATTCCTTCTCCCTTTCCGAGTGCCCCTTTCCCCTCATGCTTGGGCTCTCTCTCTCTCTTTCTCAAATAAATAAATCTTTTTAAAAAAAGGTTATTAACTTAACCTAAAATGAAGATTCTACTACAGTCTGTAGGGAAGTTTGATTTAATGTCAGAGACAGAGCCTCAAAAGTTTCTCAAGGACCCTCTTTAAGTATAGACAGCCTTTCCTAGAGCGCTGTGGTTGGGCCGATTGAGATAGAAGAAATTTAAAAGAGCACCTTATCATTTGTGTTTCCCCAAAGGAGGAGAGGAGGCTAACATGACCAGATGGATATTGGACTGTTTACAGGGATTCATTCAGCACTGGGCCGCCTTTCAAAGGCCTAAAGGCAGACTGCTAATCTGCACTCACCTCTCTCACTTGCTAATTCTAAAAGCAGTAAACCCTCTTGAACTGAAGCTTTCCACAGAATAAAAGGCCTACTGTGTTTCCCTGTGCCTTCCCCTTGGCTCTCTCTGTCCTGTTTTATATATTCCAAATGTGTATCATAAGGGAGTGTCTCCCCAACCTAAACTTTCAACGGAGTATATAAGTCATTTGGCCATACTGGTAAGCTGTGACTATCCTCATGGGGCAAATTTGAGTTGACTGAAGAACAACCCCTCCCAATCAGTCAGGGAATGAAAGCATTGAACAGAAAAAGAGAAGGCATATCATCAACTGAAAAATCCTTACAAAGACCATTGCAGACATCCCAGAGAGTTCAGAAATTTTGACCCGATAAATCTTTTGAAAAATTGCTCTGAGACTTGCAAAATCTGTGAACTTAAAACTAAGTCATGTACTTATAATTGTAGGGTATAATTGTACAACCCAGCAAATTACCAAGCTGACTCCCTGCCAGAATCCATGGATCACAGCTACGGTTATTTTAAGCCAGACAAGAAATGGACCGTTTGTCCTAATGAGAGAGAGCAGACACTGTCCTATTTTCACATCCAGGAGCAAGCAGAAAGCAGGCATGCCCACCTTCTGACCAAAAGAGAAAGTTAAATGTGCCATGTGCTTATTTTGACTGTAGAATTAAATCCTTCGGTTGCAAACTAATTCAGCTAAGGACAACGTAAGTGAAAGTGTGTGGTGCTCCCAGGACATGTGCAAGCACAGCTTGTCTTCCACTCACTGGTGCAAGATCAAACTTAAGTACTCTTGAAAACAATATCAACTTATGTTCTAAATTTACACCCCACCAAAAATAATAATAATAATAATAATAATTGCATGTAAAAGAAATCTTAAAAGATATCTTAAAAGAAAAAACTCAAAGCATTAAAATTATATGAAAATAATAAACTATTTCTCTTATTCTGAAATATGAAAAGATATTTGAAGTTTAAATACCCTAGTAAAAATAATTACAGAGAAGAAACTGGCAGACTCAATAGTAGTCTGGCATTCTTTTTTTTTCCCCGTATCTTCAGTTTAGCCAGGGAGAATTGATCATCAGAGTCATGGACAAAGGCTTACGGCTACTTGAGACAGAATTAAGATGAACACATTGAGCAGTCCATTAAAACTGTTCCTAGAGCAATTGCTCAACTTTGAGTGGGAATGAGCCCCTGCCCTTCAGTAAACGTCCTCATCACAGCTGATCACATGACACAACCAGAGACCTGTGCAGTGACCTAGCATGGAATGCAGCATACTGGCTGACATGGCAACCTAGAACCTTCCTGACAGCTGTGCTATCCAACATCAGCTTCCTCATGAAAGCAATTCATTTTCAGACAGCAGGCAGACATTGTGACAAAATCAATGCTATTAATTATTCAGTGAGTGGTGCAGAGGTGAATTAAGAAGACCAGCAAGTCGGATATGTTTATCATCAGGCAACTCTGGTAATTAAATTTATTTTTATAATTAAATTTAAATATATATAGCAAAATATTAGGTAGAGTAAAACAGAAAATGTTTCAGACTGGCAGTAAAACGAGCAGACCTAGAATTCCGTTAAACAGCTTTCTGAAGACGTTGGAAAATGACTCATCTTTATGATTCCCTAATTTCAGAGGTTCCAAAGTTAAACCTTCTGTAAAGCAACAATTTTTATGTTGCAATTGTGAAGTTCTATCTCTTTGATGATAAACTTATTGCGAACAATCTCTAGCAGTAAAATGATGCCTAGCATACTGAAACAATTTGTGAATTTCCTCTTCGTTTTATCTCAAAATCATACACCCTATAAGTCTATGTATGTATGTATGCATACACATGCACGTACACACACACATGCATACAGATATACAGACATATATACATATACACATATACATACATGCACATATACACATATACCCATATGTATATATTACACATTTATACACACTTATACACACATACACATATATACACATGTATATGTGTATATTTGCACATATACATTGACCCTGATAATATCCCTTTCTGTGTAGGCTTTACAGTCTGATAGTGCATAATGATCTTACACATAGGCCATTGCTGGATGTAATGAGAGACTTCTTACCTCCTGTCTAGTACCCGAGGTAATGTGCAGCCATGTCTCAAAGACATCATGATGCTGACATTTATAGACATCTCTTAAATACCACTAAAGGCTTATAATCTCTATTTCAATGTAAACATCGCTAACATGTTATTCTCAAGTAGAAAGCACATTTCTACTAGTTTTCTTTAAAAGCTGATTATTTTTAAATTTTAGTTTTTATGAATATGATAATTACATTTCTTAGAATAATTACAAGCAGCATTTCTTCTTCAAAATTACAACCTCACCGGATTAAATGGGTGCTTGCCAGACATGTGCTTCTACGTGTTTTCCTGACTGGGCAGTTGTGAGGGTTCTCACAGCAGAAGCCCTGAGGCTGAGAGGGAGCTGGAAGCCTGCTGGGTATCTAGTAATGAAACAGGACAGAGCCCTCCCCACAAACACCCGTGGTCATATTCACAGACCATTAAACATTGAATCATTTGTTTTTAAATTTTAAAATTACATATTAATTAAGTTCTATGTGTATGCCTATGTGCCTAAAGGCAAGCTTGAGATAAACTTAATCTTAGATGCAGGCAGCTATGTAGGTATTTTGCACTGGCTCAGGAGGACTATGCTTATAATGTATATATGTTTACATATATATGTGTATGTTTGTATAGAGAAAGACAGAGACAGATACGAGACAGAGACAGAGAGAGATCATTCAAAAAAAAAATTTCATCTCAGGGGAAAATCAGCTAAGTACTAAGTGTGCTTCAGAGATAAAGAAAACAGCTTGGGGTTGGGGAGTAATATTTAGCATAGAGCTCATGATTCAAATTTCCTTTCATCATACCACTAGTACTAATGCCTCACTTTAGAGAAATAGGTTTGCACTTAACAAATGAAAACTTAGGAAAACAGATTTTATTAGCATTCCTATGGGACTCTGAAGGTATGCAATGAAATGAACCTTTCAACCACCCTCCCCCCACCATTGACACTGGTAGGACTGGGAATCATGCTAACATTTTCAGGGTGTCCATGGAGAGCGCCCTCAGCACAGACATGGAGTCAGTTTCAGGCACTAGTTACTTTGGAACAAATGACAGCCTGGGCAGCATTACTGTGGAGCACCCATCTCTACCAAGTATCAAGTATCAAGAACCTGGCAGTTCCTGGAGGCATACAAAACCCCAGGTGGAATAGCTGAGGAAACTGATACTCGCCACAAAATGCCACAGAGACTGATGTGTGGGGAAGATCTGAAACAGTGCCTGGAGTTTCCTGGATTTATCTCATATGCTTCTGGTGGAGCTGTAATCTCCATAAAGCAAGTGGGAACAGAGCCAGAGAAACATATTTTTGTGAATATAATTGTCTATGTAGTTTTATATATAGTTTGATGTTTTCCTGGTCATACTTTATTTTCTTCTTAGTTTAGGGCTCTAAGGGGCCATAACTGAAATCAGAATCATTCTCTGTGTGTGTGTGCATCTGCACATGTATATAGGCATACATGGTATGTACATGTGTATATAGGCATGTGTGGTATATACAACTTTTATCACACGGTAGTTTAGAAATTTTACCACAGTTCTGTGTATACAGGTTTATACATGCTGTCAATTTCTTTTAAACATAGTATAGTAGTCATTAAGTTTAACATTAAGGAAATGTTTTGTTTTTATTTTGTATTAACTGGAAAATAAACATCTACTGAAAATATCTTTATGAAGAACATACTGTATATTTAAGTTCCCCGATTTTCTCTGTTTGTGGCATCTTTTAGGGATCTCAATATTTTTTCAACATCCTGGGCCAAAGGAAATACTTAAGTCTCATTTATAGCAGTTAACCCCAACAACTTAATAAATGTTTATTTCTTAATGATTTAACACTTATTGGTGTAAAACAACATCTCAAACTTCCAAATCAGACTGGATCACCTTTATTATTTTTTTTTCTTGCATCATTTTTCGCATAGTACTTGCCTTTTACTTTAGCATTTCTGAAAACCCGGTTTCACAATGATAAAACACCAAAGAAAGGGATGTAGTGATCTGTTTAAATTATGAACTACTTTGGGCAAGTAGTTGGGTAGTTACCAATTGATGTCACTGTGTTTCCCCCCAAAATTTAAAATCATTTGTCATTTAATGTAGCCTTTTGAAACTTTAAAACAATCCTGTGACTACACTATGCTATCCTAAGTGGGCATCAGTGGTTGCTTCAGGGAACACACTTTCACTCCCTCTGCTTGTGTTCCCTCTCTCGCCATGTCTCTCTGACAAAGAAATCAATAAAATCTTTTAAAAAGAAATAAAAATAAAATTTTTTAAAAATATATTTTATTGATTTATTTGACAGAGAGAGAGATCACAAGTAGGCAGAGAGACAGGCAGAGAAAGAGAGGGAAGCAGGCTCCCTGCTGAGCAGAGTGCCCCATACAGGGCTCAATCCCAGGACCCTGAGATCATGACCTGAGCTGAAGGCAGAGGCTTAACTCTCTGAGCCACCCAGGTGCCCCTGTAGCACCATATCTTAACGCTGTGTCTTGGGGCTCTTATCACTGGGAATTCTGCACATCAAGTCCCATGTTGGCAGGTGGCTTTACCAAGGCCTAGATTTCCAGATCCTACTTCCTTTAGCATCCCAGGAAGAGCTCAGTGGATACACCAGCTTCCCAGTGATGATGAGGCCCTAGCTTAACTTTTCTAAGGTCCAGGATTTATATTACACTTCAATGCCCAGTGAAAGAAATTCATGGAGCTTCAAACCAAGTGATTTGAAGTCTTGGTTGGGTCTCCTAGTTTCTGGCCTAGAGCCCAGCAGTCCCGCTGCTCCAGGCCTGAGCACAACTGTGAATTTCTATTCTAAATCCAGATCCATGGTGACACATACCCTATTTTTGAACATGATTGGTGCCTTTTTTTCTATGTTATCTAATTTGGGTGATTGAAAGATTGAAAGGTGGTGGTCCTACCATGTAAAATAACAGTATTGATGTAGTCAGACATTTGCAGAGCAAGATAAAAAAAAAAATTCTGGTTTTCAAGCATAAATAGATTATGAAATATATAAAAGGCAGTAAATTTGAATCCATGTCCTATAGTTTTTGAAGCAGGATAGATGAGAGCAATAAACTAGTTGTCGAATGTGGAAAGGGAATAAGAAATAGAAGAAAGTGATAAATATAGCTTAAATATCAAGGTGTGAGAAGAGAAAGTTTTCATATTAATAAAGGACCTTCACTCAGGATAATGGATTTCAACAGGAAGCACAGAAATTGGAAACAGCTCAGTAGAAACTCAGGAAAATGTCCTTAATCCAACCAGAAATTGCCTGTCATTAAAGCTCTGTGTCAGGCCTGGACAGAGACATGTGGGCACCCCAGCAAGTTAATAATGTGGTCTTTACTTTAAACAAAGATAAAGAGATTCCTGGGTGGCTCAGTTGGTTAAGCATCTGCCTTTGGCTGAGATCATGATCCCAGGGTCCTGGGACTGAGTCTTGCATTGGGCTTCTTCCTCAGGGGAAGCCTGCTTGTCCTTCTGTCTGACTTTCCCCCAGCTTGTGTTAACATTTTCTCTCTCTAACAAATAAATAAATAAAATCTTAAAAAAAAAGATTAAAAATAGATAATTCATAGAAGAAGGAATTTCTTTCTATAAACATTCATATACAATGTTTGAAATAAAAGATTAATGGCCAATAGAAAATGTAACATTGTAGTCTATTCAATAGGCACTGTCTTGGTTTTGACCTTTCTCACAACCACACAATTAAAGTGAAAATATATTAAATTTTAGATAGCAGGGGCACCTGGGTGGCTCAGTGGGTTGGGCCTCTGCCTTCGGCTCGGGTCATGATCCCAGGGTCCTGGGATCGAGCCCCACATCGGGCTCTCTGCTCAGCGGGGAGCCTGCTTCCCTCTCTCTCTGCCTGCCTCTCTGCCTACTTGTGATCTCTGTCTGTCAAATAAATAAATAAATAAATCTTTAAAAAAAATTTTTAGATAGCAAAAAATAAAAAATAAAAAAATTGTTCTTTTCCAGTTAGATAGCACTCACTCTGTCACTCACTAACTGGATAATCTTTGAAAAGTTACTTAACAATGTACCCTAATTGCATCATTTTATAAAATAGGAATGACAATAATAATAGTCATCTGACAGCATTGCTGTAAAAATTAAGAAAGGTAACGTGTTTAAATGTTTAGAGCAATACGTGACACATTTCAGTGATGAATAAAATTTTTTATTAATGTTTGATTGTGGAATTCCTCTGCATTTGATAGAATGCCTCTCATTACTTGCATGGAAGCATTGTAAAAATATTCAAGGGAATTTGTCAATTGAGATGCCAAGTAGGGTTTTCTTTGCTTAATGTTTGGTTTTGTTTGTTTTTAAATTCTAAAGTTCTGAAGCATGTTGAAAGAATGTGGTCAGTTATAATTTCATTGGTTTTATAAGGAGCCCCATGTGGAATCCTAAGAGTTCAAGTACTGTGATTTAATTTTTTAAAAGGTTTTACTTTTTTAGAGCAATTTAATGTACACAGTAAAATTGAAAGCAAGGTACAGAGATTTCCCATATTCTCCCTTTCCCACAGATGCATAACCTCTCCATTATCAACATCACTCATCAGAATTGTACTTTTTCTTTTGTCAAAAATGAACCGAAATTGAAACACATCATAATCACCCAAAGTCCAGAGGTTATCTTAGGATTCACTCAGCGTTGTATATTCTATGGCCTTAGACAAATGTATAAAGACATATATCCAGCATTACTATATCATACAGAATATTTTAAGTCTCCAGAAACCACTGATCTTTTTTTTTTTTTTTAACATTGTATTTGTTTATTTGGCAGAGAGAGACACAGTGAGAGAGGGAACACAAGTAGGGGGAGTGGGAGAGGGAGAAGCAGGAAATGAGTAGACTAGAAATGAGTAGACTTCATTTTTCTAAAGATTTTGTTATTTATTTGAGAGAGAGAGTGCGTGAGAGAAAATGCATGAGTGGAGATGGGGCAGAGGGAGAGAGAGGAACAGACTCCCCACTGAGCAGGGAGCTGGATGCAGGGCTCATCCCAGGACCCTGGGGTCATGACCTGAGCTGAAGGCAGACACCTAATGACTGAGCCAGCCAGGCACTGCACCACTGATCTTTTTAATGTCTGCTGTTTTGCCTTTTCCAGAATGTCATAGAGTCAGAATCACCAGTCTGCAGACTTGTCAGATTGGTATTTTCACTTAGCAATATGCATTTAGAATTCCTCCACATCTTTCCACAGCTAAGAGCTCATTTCCTTTTAGCTCTGAATACTATTCTATTTTCTGAATATACAAGAACTTATTTGTCCCTTCACCTACTGAAGGACATCTTGGCTGCTTCAGAGTTTGGTCAATTATGCTTCAACTCCTTTGGATAAAAGCATGATTGGTGGATCTTATGATAAGATCTTATGATAAGAGTATTTTTTGTACTGTAAGAAATTGTCAAGCTGTCTTCCAAAGTGGCTGTACCACTTTGCGTTGCCACCAGCAACAGAGGAAAGTTTCAATGCTGTACATCTTCACTGTCATTTGGTGTTGTTGGTGCCCTGGATATAGTCATTCTGATAGGGGTGTGGCAATATCTCGCTCTTGTTTCAAGTTGCACTTCCCTGATGACATACATTATGGAAGATCTTTTCATATGCTTATTCACAATCCATCTTCTCTGGAGATGTGTCTGTTAAAGTTTTTCACCCACTTTTTAATATGGTTGTGATCTCATTGTTGAATTTTAAGAGTACTTTGTGTATTTTCCATAACAGTCTTTTATCACGTATTTCCTACCAGTCTGTGGCTTGTCTTCTCATTCTTTTGATATTGCCTTTTTTTTTGGAGCAAGTTTTCTTTTAATTTTAATGAAGTCCAACTTATCACTTGTTTCTTTCATGAATTGTGTCTTTGGTGTTGTATCACCATATTCAAGGTCATCTAGGATTTCTCCTCTGGTACCTTCTGTGAGTTTTATAGTTTCCATTTTATATTTAGATCTGTTGTCCTTTTTTAGTTAATTTTTATGAGAGGTATAAGGTCTGCATCTAGATTCATTTTTTCGCATGTGGATGTCCAGGGTTTCTGGCACTGTTTATCTTTGTTCCATTGTATGCCCTTTGCTATTTTGTTAATGATCAGTTGAGTATATTTGTGTGGGTCTGTTTCCCCATTCAGTTCTACTGGTCTATTTTTCTATTCTTTCAACAAGAACACAGTCTTGATTTGTGTAGTTTTATAGTACGTCTTGAAGTCAGGTAGCATCAGTCCTCTGACTTTGTTCTTCTCCTTCAATATTGTGTTGGCTCTACTGGATCTTTTGCCTTACTCTACAGGCACTAGAATCAGTGTGTCGATATCCATAAAACTACTTGCTGGAATTTTGATTAGGATTGCGGTGTATCTACAGATCAGGCTTGGAAGAACTGGCAGTTTGACATACTGACCCATAATTCAAATTTAGGCCAAATTTAGGCCAAATTTATAGCACTGCTTTTGTTTTGATTTCCCAAATAAGTTTCCCAGCCAGCCCATTCATTAATCTGACTCTGACTTTTTTAATATAGTCACTGTGGTACCGTGGAAAGCAAATTAGATTTGGACTTTGCCAAGCCAAGCTTTGGCTGTCTGAGTCTGGGACAAGTCATTTAACTTGGCTGAGCTTCCAATCAGGACAAAGGTGATACAACAAAGAGCTTGTAATGTTACCAAAACTTAAATGAGAAAACACATAGAACAAATAACTTAGTGCTTATCATATAATATTTGGAGTTTCTACTTACCAAATTGGCCCTTGTCCCTTTTTTTCTTTTAACAGTATCTTGGTTTTTCTTTAAGAAACTGTGCTTTTGGGGCGCCTGGGTGGTTCAGTGAGTTAAAGCCTCTGCCTTCAGCTCAGGTCATGATCTCAGGGTCCTGGGATCAAGCCCCGCATCGGGCTCTCTGCTCAACAGGGAGCCTGCTTCCTCCTCTATCTCTGCCTGCCTCTCTGCCTACTTGTGATCTCTGTCTGTCAAATAAATACATAAAATCTTAAAAAAAAAAAAAAAAAAGGAAAAGAAACTGCGCTTTTCTCACTCACTGTTTTTATGGCTCCAGTGGCTTGATCTGCATAACGATCTGGAATAATCTCTCACACTTATACATGTCCAGGCTGCCAGCTCAATGGGCACTGTCCATGTGACTTTTGCTAGGAGTATCAGAGGAGACTTTCTATATGTTATGGGGTAGCCAAACTACCAGGACCCATATTTTCCACCACTCTGAAAATCTTTCTGAGAATGAAATCAAGGAGCGAAATCAATCTGAGCTGCAAGACAAAGAATTATGTCCATCACGTCTGAAGGCAGCTTTACCCCATGGTCTGAAGCAGTTAACAAACATTGTTGTTAGATCTCAAACATGTTTTTACACTTGTACAGTCAGATTTAATTACCTTTTACTTTTTTGCAAGCTGAAAGATTACTAGAAAATATGGTAGGTATCAATATAATCCATATAGATTAGAATCTATATTAATAATCTGTATTGTATAACCTATATTATAACAGTAGATAATATTTATTATTAATTTTATTCCTATCTCTCAAATATCATAGTCCTAAAGGGAGGAAGCTAATTTCTTTCCATGGTAATTGATAATTAAATGAACTAAATACAGAAATTGATATATAAGTGCTTCTTGTTTTTTTTCTTTTTAAGATATTATTTATTTATTTGACAGAGAAAGGGAACACAAGCAGGACGAGTGGCAGGCAGAGGGAGAAGCAGGCTCCCCACTGAACAGAGTGCCTGATGCAGGACTCACTCCCAGGACACTGGGATCGTAACCTGGGTTGAAGGCAGACACTTAACTGACTCATCCACCCAGGTGTCCCATATAAGTATTTTGTATGTCTACATAAATACTTTATAACCCAACTGTAATTTAAAAAAAATAATGAGGGGCTACTGGGTGGATCAGTGGGTTAAAGCCTCTGCCTTCAGCTCAGGTCATGATCCCAGGGTCCTGGGATCGAGCCCTGCATCAAGCTCAGCAGGGAGCCTGCTTCCTCCACTCTCTCTGCCTGCCTCTCTGCCTACTTGTGATCTCTGTCTGTCAAATAAATAAATAAAAATCTTTTAAAAATAAAAAAATAAAAAAAATAATGAAACTTGATGGTTAATTTTATGCCAACTTGACTCATCCTTGGGGTTCCCAGATATTAAGTTAAATGCTATTCTGGGTTATTTCTGTGGGGGTGTTTTGGATGAAATTACCATTTGATTTGGTAAACAGAGTAAAGCACATTGTTCCCTTTAATGTGAGTAGGCCTCATTCAATCAACTGAAGACCTGAAGAGAACAAAATGGCTGACTCTCCTCTAAGTAAGAGAAAATTCTTTCTGCCTGATTGTCTTCAAACTGCACATCAACTCTCACTTTTTCTGGAACATCGGCTCTTCCTGGGTCTCGGGCTTGCCGACCTTCAAACTAAAACTATACCATAGTTCTTCTGCTCCTCAGGCCTTATGGAGCTATACCATAAGCCCTCCTAAATCTCAAGCTTACCAACTCACCCTGCAAATCTTGAGACTTCAGCTTTCATAATGTGTAAGTCAATTCCTTATAATAAATTTATTTCAGTCCACATACACATTCTAGTGGTTCTGTTTCCCTGGAGAACTTTAAAAAACAAAAACAAAACACAAAATAAATTAAAAAAAAAAAAAAAAACCTGCTTCTCAATGTACATGTTTACCTAAAATCATATCTTCAGTTTTATTGGAGGAGAATGAACTTCAAAAAAATCAGGCTATTAAATTTTTTATACAAATGTAAGCCTCTTAAAAATTTATATTCTCTTATTTCAACAATTGTTAAAATCATTTTTTTTACTGTAAATGAAACTATAGTATGGCTATTAAAAACTTTCATTAGAGGGCACCTGGGTGGTTCAGTTGGTTAAGCTACTGCCTTCGGCTCAGGTCATGATCCCGGAGTCCTGGGATCGAGTCCTGTGTTGGGCTCCCATCTTCATGGGGAGTCTGCTTCTCCCTCTGACCTTCTCCTCTCTCATGCTCTCTCTCACTCTCTTTCTCAAATAAATAAAGAAAATCTTAAAAAAAAAAAAAAAAAACTTACACATGCTGCCTATTATGGTTGTGACTTGCATTCTCCAAAATGAGAAGATAAAGCCTTCATCCCTAGTACCTTAGAACGTCACCTTATTTGGAAATAGGGTCATTACAGATATAATTAGATAAGTTAATATGAATTCATACTGGAATAGGGTGGGTTCCTAATCCAATATGACTAGTGTTTTTATAAGAAGAAAAACGAAGATATGAAAATGGACACACAAGGGGTGTTGCCATGTAACCATAGAAGGAGAGACAGAAGTGCTATAGTTGCAAGCCAAGAAATGGGAATTATTGCCTGAAAACTGTCAGAGGCAAGGAGGAAGCAAAGAAAGACTGTAAGTTTCAAGGAAGCCTGACCCTGTTGACACCTCAATTTTGGGCTTCTAGACTCCAGAACTGTCCTATGTTTTAAACCCCTACTTTATAGTATTTTGTTAAAACAGTCCTGGGAAACTAACCACTGTCCAAATATAAAATTATTATTTATTATTTATCTATTTAATACTTTTTTATTTTTTATTATTTTTTATTTTTTTCATTCTTAGATGTCCATTAGGCAGACACTACTTTGATCTCTGCTCAGAAAATGGGGACCCCCTGCCTTTGTGGCTCAGGATGCAGGCAGCATTAGAGTAATAGTTTATTTTTTAAATTAGATCTTAATCTTTACTAATATGGGGAAAGGATAATTTTATTTAAAACCAAAGTTAAGATAATTAACATAAAAATAATGATAAAAATCTGGACTATCACGTTAGTTTGTACATTCATAGCTCCCACAAAAAAAATTCATGCATGCCTTTTTGAAGATTAAGATGGAAACATAATTACCTGTTGATTGTCTTTTAAAACATAATTATCCTCTGTGGCAAAGATCAAAACCAGCTCAATTCAATTTATTTTTACCTTGAGAATTTTATACAAAGTATCCTGAAATATCTAATAGAAATAAAATGCAATGAGAAATACCTTATTTTATTGAATGCAGAGTCTTACATGGATGGAGAGAAGATTCTGTCAGCAATAAATCAGCAAACATGAAAAGAACACAGTACTGAAAACTGCTCTTGATTTAAATACATATCCTTGAATACCGTATTAGCCAAGGGGATATTTAGGAAGGGAGAGTGAATACATTTGTATCCATTACTAATATATTTTTATTTTTTATTGTTTTTTTTTTTAGTTTTTATTTAAATTCCAGTTAGTTTACAGTATAATATTAGTTTCAGTTGTAGAATTTAGTGATTCACCACTTACATACAGCATCCAGTGCTCATCACTACACGTGCCCTCCTTTGTCCCCAACACCCATTTACTCCCCTTCCCCATCCACCTCCTGTCCAGGAACCCTGAATTTTTTCTCTGTAGTTAAGAATCTGTTTTTGGGTGGCATTTCTTTTTTTCCTTCCTATGTTCATCTGTTTACTGTAACCAATATATTTTTAAACGTTAAAGAAAAAATTGAAAACATTCTGTGGGAGAGAAATTCTGTTCCAAAAATCCAGGAGTCATCCTTGCTTTCTCTCTTTCTTTCAAGTCCCATATACAATTGAATGGAGTATCTTATTGATTTCAAAAAATATCCAGAATGGAGCCACCTCTTTGCACTACACTTCTGTCCCAAACCACCGTCATCTTTTACCTGAATTTGCTACAGTCGCCTCTTAACTGGTCTTTTGGTTACCTATGTTGCCTCCTTGAATAGTGTTAATAAAGCCTCAGCATTATATTGCTAAACCTGCATTAGATCCTGTTACTCTTCCATTGAAAACCTACGGTAGTTCCCATTTCACTCAGAGGAAACACAACCACACCTCCACGGGTCACCAATTCCTCCACATTTGACTGTAGCTCTTTGCTCCAGGTTTATCTTCTTCCCATCTCCCATTCCCTCAGTCTTGGCATTGATCTCCATGGTGTTTCCAGAAGATACCCAAGTCTAGTCCTACCTATAGTCCTTTCCTCTTGATATATAATTCTTTTCCCATTTATCACATAGTTAGCTCCCTCACTTCATTTGAATTTATTGTTCAAATATCAGTTTCTGGGGCACCTGGGAGGCTCAGTCAGTTAAGTGTCTGCCTTCAGCTCAGGTCATGATCTTAGGGTCCTGGGATTGAGGCCCATATCAGGATCCCTGCTCAGCAGGGAGTCTGCTTGTCCCTATATCTCTGCCCTTCCTACCCACTCATGCTCTCTCTCTCTCTCTCTCTCTCTCAAATAAATTAACAAAGTCTTAAAAGAAAAACACCCACAAAACTCAGTTTCTTTTATGGTTTAAATTATGTATCACCTAAAATTCATGTTAAGTCCTAACCTCCAATACCTCAGTATGCAACTTTGTTTAGAAACAGGGTCATTGCAGATAGAATTAGTTAAGATGAGGTCATACTGGAGTAGACTAAGCCCCTAATCCAATAGGACTGGTGTCTTTATAAAGGTAAAATTTAGAGAGAGACTTGGACAAAGGGAAGACTATATGAAGAGATACAAGGAGAACACCACATCAAGGCAGAGATCAAAATGATGCAATTAAAAACAGAGGATACAAAAGCTTATTGTCAGACATCATAAGCCAAGGGAAAGGCGTTAAACAGAATCTCCCTTAGAGCCCCTGAAGGAATCCACCCTGTCTATGCCTAGATCTCAGATTTCTAGCCTCCAGAAGTGTGAAATGATACATTTTTGCTATTTAAGCCACCAGTTTGCAGCACTTTGATAAAGCAGCCCTTGGAAAATAATATGTTTCTCAATGTGCTTTACCCTGCCTCCTTATTTGAATATTTTTACACTGTACATCTCCACCCCCACACTGACCTCACTTACCATGCTATATTTTTCTATAGCATTCAAAATCTTTTACTCTTTTCATGTTAATTGGTTAGTGTCTTCTTTCCTCAGCTAGAACATGAGCTCCACAAAAGCAGTCTTTTTTGTTCCATTCACAATGGTATAGCAGGTGCTTGGAATATAGCACTTGGCAAAGGCACTCAGGGGGGTGCCTGGGTGGCTCAGTGTGTTATAGCTTCTGCCTTTGGCTCAGGTCAGGATCTCAGGGTCCTGGGATCGAGCCCCAATTCAGGCTCTCTGCTCAGCGGGAAGCCTGCTTCACCCTCTCTCTCTGCCTGCCTTTCTGCCTACTTGTGATCTCTGTCTCTTTCTCTCTCTGTGTCAAATAAATAAATAAATTCTTTTAAAAAAAGAAAAAAAGAAAAAACCTTTAAAAGGCAAGTTCTCAGTGTGTTGGTTAAATGATTAAGTGAATCAATACAATGGAATAGATTATTCTAAGTTTCTGTATAAATAGAGAATATTGTGAGATATTTAACCTTAGCTGTACAGTATACCACATTGACCTGTGAACTTGATATCATAAATGATTTGGAAAATTCGCATGAAGTGCTTTTATGTAGACACATTACAAAAGGTAACAGATCAAAGAAGATTTTTTTGAGTGCTGTGAAGTGTGTAAACCTGGCGATTCACAGACCTGTACTCCTGGGGCTAATAATACATTATATGTTAGTAAAAAAAATTTAAAAAAATAAAGTAAAGGCTGAGTATAAAACTGTAATGTATAGAGCAAAAGAAGGCAAAATTCCTTAGAAGTTTTTATGAAGCTGTGCTATAATATCATCAACAACCAAAAAGTAATCATTAAAGTCCTCCTAGTGTTAGCCAGTGCTGTTCTTGAATCTGAAGGGATAATTATAATATTAAATCATGGTCCATGGACCCCGTATTTCTTGGTGTATCTAAGAGAAAATAATTGATAATAAAGCAAATTACAGAGAAAACTGTTATGTCATATTAAGCACCAAAAGAGTTGAAACAAATGCAGAACATTGTTCAAAACCTGGAAAAAGTCCTTATTGAGGAAGTAAAACTCAAAACAGATCTTAAAAACAATGTCTAAACTCTATGCCCAAGACATGTTAGAAGATTTGTTTGTAATGGTTTCACTTCTCATATGGACTCAGAATCACTGTAGAAAGGGTATGCTGTATATCAATAAATGACACTATAATTGTCATATTTAAGAAAAAGGAATAAAATTGGGAAGAATTTGAAGCACCTAGGTGGCTCAGTCAGTTGAGCATCTGCCTTCGGCTCAGGTCATGGTCCCAGTGTTCTGGGATCGAGCCCTGCATTAGACTCCTTACTCAGTAGGGAGCCTGCCTCTCCCTCTCTGCTCCCCCTCCTTGTGCTCTCACTCTCTTTTTCTCTCTCTCTCTCAGTCAAGTAAATAAGTAAAATCTTAAAAAAAAAAAAAGCTTCTTATAAAAATAAATAAATAAATAAATAAATAAAATTAGGAAGAATTTTAGAAGCATAATGTGCAGCTGTGTGACTCATAAAATAGCATATTAATCATATGAGAATTAAGATAATATAAAAATATTTATTATAGTAATATATATTACATAATTCTGTATTATGTACCTATTATATAATACTATATATTATATAATGTATATACATGTGCATGCATGATTGTGTGCATGTTTATTCTGATCTGATCACCTCAATGGCAAAGAAGATTATCTTATACCTCTTTTGACCCATAGAGCCTGGTATGTGTTCAAGAGTGTATTGTGTAGGTATAACTCAGCAACCATAAAATAATTTTTATTTTATTTTCATTTTGATGTTTTAAAATAATTGCATTTAAAGACTGAGGTATCAAATCACTGCCTAGGCAAAGAGAATTTCTGAAGGCAAGATAGAGAAGAGATAACCCCACAGATGTGAGGGGTCACTTCCCTTAAGAAACCTACAAAGTTCCAGTGATGAACAAGAAGCTAGGAAGCTGAGCAGAGCTTTAAGCAGATGCATGATACTAGGGACACAAAACAATGGAATTAAGGACATTTTAAGAACATACTTTTCTAGTAAGCACTACAGAGTATCCATTGAGGATACTGACCTCCATACACTATAAATAAAGGTGAATTTGACATAGATCAATTTCCTCATAGACTAAAAGCCACATTGGAAAGACCTCATTCTTTTTTTTTTTTTTTTTTTTAGATTTTATTTATTTATTTGACAGGCAGAGATCACAAGCAGGCAGAGGGCGAGGGGGGGAAGGAAGCAGGCTCCCCGCTGAGCAGAGAGCCCGACACAGGGCTCTATCCCAGGACCCTGGGATCATGACCTGAGCCGAAGGCAGAGGCTTTAACCCACTGAGCCACCCAGGCGCCCCAAGACTCATTCTTGACTGGATTAAGTCAAATATGAGATTACTAGTGCATTTAACGTTGTTGTCTCCTTGTAACAGAAGTATGTATTTCTTTTAAGTTTCAATTTATCTACAGTATTTTCACATAAAACAAAGTGCTGATCCAGAAGTTTTCAGACATACCAGAAGATCAGAAAAAATGTAAACTGTTAGCAAACATAGACTTAAAAGTAATATATACATTTAATATGGATTTTGACAGTATTTTTATAAAAATAATAAACCAATGTGTACTCAGAACCAAAAAACTGAAATGGACATGAAGACTGCATATTTATTTAACAGCAGATTAGACACAAGGGAAGAGAATCACCAGGCAGGTAGATCACAAGTATCCAGACAAAAGCACAAGAAATAAAAGGAAGGAAAAAGTAGAATAAGGAGTGCACATGTAATACAGTGAAAAGTTCTACCACATATTTAATTACAGGTAGAGAGGTGAGAAGGAATTATTAGAAATAATAATTGAAGATGTTATGTCTGAGAATTGTCAAAAACTAGACATGATATAAAACCATAGATACAAGAAATACAATGATTCCTAAACAGAAATTGAAAGAACACCAGACTTCAAAGCAAAACAAGCAAACATTAAAAAATTGTTAAACAACAAAGATATCTAGAAAAACAAAAAAAGCCATATGTTGATTTGGGGAGCAGAGGACCAGGAAGGCAGGTAGGGCGATAGTGGTGTAAGAAAATCGTGACTGCAAAGTAGCCATTTTACAATTTAGAACTAACATGTTATCAATGGAACAATGGAAGCTAGGTAATAAGGAAAAATATTTTCAAGTAATATAAGTAATTGTGTATCAATCTAGAATTCTTTATCCTCCAAAAATTATTCCCACAGCTAACTTCCCTTTCTTTGAAGTTACTTCTTTGTGCCACTTCTACACTTAATTGACATATATTTATTTACCTGGGTTTGTTATGTTCTAGACACACCATGAAAAATAGGTTCTGTGTCTGTATTATATGTAGTGTGGTCATCTATCACAAGGTCCAGCTTGTCATAATTCCTAATAAACATTGTTAATCATATGTGTAAGTGCCCAACTATGTTCTTGACAATGTTCCCTCCTAGAGTCTGGTTTGACAATGTTCCCTCCTAGAGTCTGGTTTCCTTTTCTTCTTTAGATAAAATTAAAAGGGAAATACTGATGACTTTCAGGTGAGTATTTATTTTTATATTAAGAAAGTGTACAGTAATTTAAATAAATACACAAGTTGAAGGCCTGTCTTTCATCGATTCACATTGTTAGTGATCTAATCCCAAGAATCCTTGAACATGAACCTGATATGTAGTAGCCACTCACATTTTTCTATGCAGGGAATGGCCACGTGTGTGTATGACCACATGTTCTACTCATTCAATTAGACCCTTTTTGTATACCCATTTATGCTACAATCTCTGCTTTACCATTCAATCAATGAAAGCAAACTCTGTTGATACACATTTATCTCTTTGTAAAGTTTAACTTCTATTTCTTTCTTTTGAAACGAAATTTATTTTACTTTTCATATTTTTAACTTTTTTAATTTTAAATAATTTCCTACCGACAAAAATGTAAAAATAGTAGAATCTGGGAACCAAACTGAGAGTAACAGAAGGGAAGGGGTGGGATCTAGGATAACCAGATGGTAGGTATTAAGGACAGCACATGTGGTGATGAGCACTGGGTGTTATATGTAACTAGTGAATCACTGAACACCACATCAAAAACTAATGATGTACTATATGTTGGCTAACTAAACATAATAATAAAAATATTAATTAAAAAAATTAGAGAGTCCATTGACATATCTAGTTTCCCCATGTGGCAGTACCTTACATAACCGAAGTGCAATTGCCAACAAGAACAAATTACCATTGGTGTAATACAGTTTATCATCCAGAGATTTTGCTCAAATTTTACCAATTGTGTCATCAAGGTTTCTTTTCAGTCCCAGAATCCAATTCAGGGTCATTCATTTCATTTAATTGCCATGTCTCCATATTTTCCTCAATCTGTCTTTTATGACTTTGTAATTTATGAATTTTATTGGTCAATTATTGCATAGAATTCCCATCAGTTTGGCTTTATCTAATACACACCACAGAAATTGTGTTCTTCCTAGTACATCATATCTGATCTGATATGGTACAGATAGTACAAATATCTGATGTGATATGGTTACTGGTGATATTTATACAATAGGATGGTATTCCAAGGGTAGAAGGTATATGACTATAAACATTTTAGCTTAAACTCTGCAAGCTTTGATATTCCATCAAATGTAAGATATATTGATTATAAGATGCATTATTGATTTATACACAAATTTTTATTTAAGTATAATTAACATGAAGTGTTTTATTATTTTCAGATGTACAATATAGTGATTCAATACTTCTATACATTACTCAGTGCTCATCATGACGAATGTGCTCTTGATCCCTCTCACCTATTTCACCCATTGCCCCACCCAACTCCTCTCTTAACATATGTGATTAGAAGGTGCATCATTGGTTCATACACAATTTTTAAACAAAAAGATTCTTCCAAATGAAGTATGACATAATAACTTTCTATCACTTAGAAATGTTATAGTAATTGAAAATCTATCTTGTTTCTATTTAGCTAATAGATATGCTGACAATAGGAGCTGCCATAAGCAGTTAGCAGGACCAGCAGGAAATAGCGTATCACCACAACTGCTGTCAGACCAACTGGTTGTGAATCTTCTCAAGTTCACAGATCTTAAAATGGGAGAGGAAATGGCTATTTTAGAATCAATGAAAACAAGGAGACTTAAACCCTCAACTCAGACTAAGAAGTCACACTGTATTATAGGTGGTAGGAGATCCATTAATGCAAGGGAATAATATAATCATAGTTAGGTATATATTCTGGAACATTCTAGTCCTCAGGAATGACACTGAAGGGAAAAGTGTTGGAGTTTAGGAATCATATTGCTAAGAAAAGAAAAAGAGCTCACCTATTTACATAACTATAATATTTTACCCACGGTTATAGCCATAGGACTATGCTAATAGCACCCTACTTTAATTTAAACATTAGGAAAAACAGACAATTTTAGAAAACAAGCATGAAGGAGATCTTGAAGCCAGGATTTTCAAAGCTGGAGCTCATTTTCCCATCTCATAGTGTAGTGTTCCCCAGGGAAATTCACTAATATTCTTGACCCAATGATTGAATAATGAATACACCACAGTAAGAAATCTGACAAGACAATCAAAAACAAATTGATAATTATGGATTAGTTTACTACAGTAGCAGCTCTTTACCACCATAGAGTGTAAACGTTCATTTTCCAAAATGTGAAGTATTAGAAAACCCACATGAATTATTTTAATTAGAGAATCTATCAGTTTATGTTAAAGAAATAAGGTCATTCTATTTATATAGTTATAGATATAAGGGGACAGATACAGATATATAGAGACATGTATATAGATACATAGATCTATAACTAAGGTGAGTGAATAGCCCAATTTGGCCAGGATCATCCTCATTTATGCTTATCATTCTGGCATAATTATCAATACCCTCCCCTTTCACTCTCAAAATTGTCCTAGTTTGACAATAAATTATATGCTCATGGAAGTGATGTTCCATGATGCTCACGAAACAATTTATCCTGGAGGGATTTGCAAATGTTGGTCTAGATATACAATGCCCAAAAGCATATTCAGTTTCACATTAATTCCAATCAAGTTATGAGGGACAAGAACTTGAGATTGTAGGTGTTACACTATCAAATGTCTACACTACCAAAATGTCTTTTTAGCTTAAACAATGTATCTATATGCTAAGTTTCTTAGGTTAGCTTTATTTGTCATGGTTTTTTGAAGTGTACAGGATGTCCAGGAACTTTCCTAAATAATTTGAATAGTACAAAAGAACATGCATTTAATGGAGTTAAGTTAACAGTATGGACTTCCCCTAAAAGCCTTTGAGTTCTGGCTGAATGACCTCAGTGAGTCACTTGAAATCTTCTGTGCCTGTTTTATAATCCGTAAATTAAAAATAATTTCTGTGCTTACCTTCAAGGGTTTCTGTAAGAATTAAATGAGTGATAAAGCTTTATGTGTAAGTCAGAGATAGTACCTGACATCTTGTAAGCATGATGTAAGTGTTTAAAGGATAGATATGGAGGAGAAGATAGATAATGGTAGATAATAGAGGAATTTGTGTTGATTACTAAGTCGTCTATACAAGTTAAAATTTTTCTGGAAGAAAGGGGAATACAGATTGATTCTCAACCACAGCACTCTTAAAGGACATGCTTAAAGAGTATAAACAAAAAAACTTGACCAAGGAGAAGATAATAGATTTTTAAAGGCTTTGAGGACTCAACACGGCACAGGTCTAAGGTAAGTTGTAGAAATTGACATGGGTGCAACTTCCAAGAGTTCTGAATACATTTCTTCAAAGAGTTGGAAATTCAAGTGGAAACCAAAAAAAAAAAAAAAAAAAGTTTGCTTCCTTGTCTCTTCCCTTCATCTCTTATTCCACATCTCTTATTTTAACGAATGCTATTGCCATTACCTTTAACATATTTTGAACGTGTGCCCCTAGGTGATCATTTCCTGATCAACCACTCTGCTCCAGACCACCATCACCCTGATTTCATTTACATCCTAATCGGTCTCTCTGTTCTGCCCTTGTCCACCATTCAGAGTATTCTCTCCCTACAGCAAGAATTACTCAATTAAGCTGTCTCTTGAAACCATTCAGTGGGTTCCCAACCAATTGGAGTAACAAAGTCCTAATGGTTGCATGATCTGATCCCTGTTACCCTGTTTTAAATTATACTTCCTAATACTATTCCTCTTCTTTACTCTTGTAGAAGGCACATGGGCTCCATGCTTGACATTTCTGCCTCATAGCTTTGGACTTGCTTTTCCTTATACCTGAAAACTCTCTTCCCAGAGAGCCGTGTGGCTCAGAGGTTCACCTCTTTGGGTCTTGGCTAAACTTTCTTCATTCAGTAACATTTTGTCAACTCTTTTGAGAGAAAGAATTTCTGTCTGTTTTGTTTGCTGCTACATGGCCAGTGTCCAGGATGGTTTCTGACATTTAATAAGCCCTCAGTAAATATGTGGTGAATAAATAAGCATTGTGTCAGCTATTTTATTAGTTATCTTTTGATAACTAGATGATAGCCATGTTAACTCAGTATGTCAATTATGATTCAGGTTAAGAACCAAGTCTTCATTTCAAATGAAATTCCAATATCAAATTTATTTTCTGAACATTCTAAATATTCTAAACATATTCTAAAATATCATTGCAGAAACTGGAATGAATTGGATTGGAATACAAGTATTATCTGGATATTTAATATGTATTAGTGGCTCTTAATGCTGATGAACAAAGAATAATAGAAAGTGTTCTATGTAATCCACTTGTAAAATATGATACACTAGCAAAATGTGTTTTAAATTGCTAATAAAAAAAACAAGTGGTTAATTATAAAATGATGGCCATTGACCTGCATATTTTATTGCTTTCATTTCAGCAAGTGACTGTTAGCACCCCACAACCTGTAATGGCTCTGCACATCCTCAATCAGCAAAGGAACTACAAAATGCATCCCTGTTACTTCTATTGAGTATCAAATTGTTTTTTTTATTAAAATA
Organism: Enhydra lutris kenyoni; assembly: GCF_002288905.1. Lineage (NCBI taxonomy): Eukaryota > Metazoa > Chordata > Mammalia > Carnivora > Mustelidae > Enhydra > Enhydra lutris. The sequence continues at coordinate 95,736,373 of NW_019154086.1, forward strand.
AGGATTTTATCCATTAACTACAAATTTCTTTTCATAGGCCTTCCTCGTGCAAGAGCACCTTTGCTTACTAAGCACCCAATGGGTGGAATGAGCCTTTTCTCCCCCTTGTAGTTTAACAGCAGGCATTTCAAAGCATGTAGAATGAATATATATTTCTGATACTGCCTTCAGTCTTCTTAAACTTGATTCATGGGGGCTTTAAAAATATATATATAATGCTAAAACACACATAAATTCTGGGGAATACAGCTTTATAGAATAAATGATTCAGTTTTCCAGTTTACTAGAGCTAATTTCATATTTGGAATTGGACAAATACAGGTTTTCCATATTTTACAGATTCCTCCTTCTTCAAATACAATATTCTTTCTGGCAGTCCTCCATGAAGACAGCTGGCCACCCTGAAGGAGTATTTGCTCTTCTCCAAAGATGTCCCTTTTCAAGAACACTTGACCACTTCCCACTTAGTGTACAGCATCTGCTGACTGAATTTATGACATGCTCAACCAAAATGCACTGTCAAAATTCTTTGCCTCAAGAGGTCAAACTTAGGGGCACCTGGATGGTTCAGTCAGTGAAGCGTCTGCCTTCAGCTCAGGTCATGATCCCCGGGTCGTGGGAGCAAGCCCCACATCGGGCTCCCCGCTTGGCAAGGAGTCTGCTTTTCCCTCTCCCTCTCCCTCTGTGCTCTCTATCTCTTTCTCAAATAAATAAATAAAATCTTAAAAAGAAAAGAAGGTCAAACTTATATTTATGACATCCAAAAGACAGAAAACAGTATCATAATTTAAAAACATAGTAATTCTCTAGAGAACATATTTATATGCAAAATAAATTTTGACTAAGCTCCTCCATGGATGATTATTATATGATCATAACATGATTTCATAAATCATGTGATCAGTGGATATGTTGCCTCAAAAATCTCATAAAGTAATACCCCAAAATATATTTTCTAAAACAGATGAGTCACAGATACTAATCTAGAATCTACTAAATGAAAAGTAAGAACTTTGTATATTAATTAATATGTTAATTAAAGTTAAATATGTTATTTTCTTTTTTTTTAAAGATTTTATTTATTTATTTGTCAGAGAGAGAGAGAGAGAGATGGAGAGCACAAGCAGGCAGAGGCAGAGAGAGAAGAAGGCTGCTTCTTCTCCTTCCTTCTTCTCCTTCCTGAGCAAGGAACCCAATGTGGGACTCAGTCCCAACATCCTGGGATCATGGCCTGAACCAAAGGCAGTGGCTTAACCAACTGAGCCACCCAGGTGCCCCTAAATATGTTATTTTCTTAAATGAATATGGTTTTGATCTTTTACTCAACATAGTATTATTTTGTTCCTCTGGCTACTTCCCCCTATAAAATGATTACTAACTACTCTCATATACCATGTGTTAAATCTAGGACAAAAGTTTCTAAAGGATATTGACATGGAATCAGATATTCTAGGAGCTCAGCCATTTCTTTAGGGATAGCTCCAAGCATCAATTATTTTGATACTGGTTTTTTTTTTTTTTTTGTATTTTCACAAGATGAAAATAAAGAAATATGAATAATTTTAATAATGTAGGTTAAACATTAATTAATGATTGTTTTAGAATGTTAACTCATCTATATGGGCACTCAGAAATTTCAGTGACCTAATATGCTTTATTTTGGAAGATACAAACATGTTTATTGCAGCACAACTAGCTCTGGTAAGAATATAAATAATGTAAGGCAAACTCAGCTCAATGCACTGCATTCATCTTCTAGATTCATTACTAAAATGTCTTTTGAGTCTAACTTTCTTCATTTAAAAAACAAAGACCAGTACACTAAAGACACACTTTATTTCCCAAAAGTTACACCCTGGAAAATTCTGATGTAGAATTTAATTAGGTAAGATGCCTTCAAGTGAGTAATTGGTTCACCCAAGAGATGATTTCTAAAATATTTCTCTGAAGGCAGACCTATTTGTGTTTTCACCTTCAGATACCAGAGGTAACATATCTTATGAATACCTTGATGAAATTGTTCTGGTTCCACAGGCATAAAACCAAAAAGACAGCTCATCAAATAAAATGGATCTTTTTCTTTTTTTATCAATTGTTCAATAAAGGAATTTATACACAATTATGCACTTTATGAAAATAAGTTTCTGTTTTTCCTGAAGAAATTTGAATTCACTGCATTATTTTGCCAACTAGGATACCAACTTTAAGAAATTATACTAGAAAATGTCAGAAATGATTATTTTATAGAAAACTACTGAACAAATAGCATTAGTTATATATTATAAGAGTTAATTTCTCATTATTGTCTTTATAAGGTCCCTGCTCTTTTCTTATAAATAAAGTATTAAGGTAATTTAATTGGAATTCAACTTGCCTACATGCATCTTTTAACATACATAACATACATATATGCATACGTATATAACATAAGAGATTCATGCATTCCTATCCCAACTATATAACTTATAAATTATAACACTGAAAAATTAAGTTACTTTCCCTTAAATATCAATGCCAAGAAGACAAACCCCGTCAAGTTGCCACCCGGTCAAGTTGTAATTCTATCACTCCAACTATATGCTGAAGGCACCTACATGATGTCTTCCAAAAAGTAAAGAGATTTTTATACCCATGAACATTACATATCTGCATACCAGGAAAGAAAAGTAACATATTCAATTTCACATTATCCATAAATTAGCTCACAAGTTGGATGAAATCTCAGACTTTTCACAGTTTTTGACAATTTTGGTGACAAATGTGATACCGACATGTACGTGGCCTTCGAGAAAAGAAATGATGAGTGCTTTGCAAACTGACTAAAGGATTTGAAGGAAATCTATGGAAATCAAAGGTGAAAATAACAGTGGTGACAACATTATGAGGTCAAGAGGGAGATAAATGGTTCTTTTTGTTTTTCCTACAGTGGAGGAGAAATTGGACATGTGGTTGCAAGCTGAGTACCATGAAGCAGAATCAAGGACTGAACAAAGTCCTGGTTTTGCTCACTCTCCTCTGACGAGGAAGGTCTTATGCAACAGCCAGAGGTCAATCTCTGGTCCACCGCACCATAACAACGAACACTGAGCCCCGTCCTGGATAGGCAGATAATCTAGATACTTTCCAGTTGTAGTTACAAGGAAGCATATCTACCGTGGATTTCAGACTGCTTTAAATGGGCAAAAATGAGGCAAATAATCAAACCTCCGTTGGTTTTCTTTGGAGAGGAAGAGCAAGGTGTATAATGCTTATAAAGGACAAAGGGCAACAGCTGGGCTATCTTAGGGCTTAAGCCCTCCTACACTCCTTAGGTTTATTAGGAGGGAATGCTAAAGGGATTCAGAATTTTTGCACAATAAACTCTGGCTGCCAAAAGGACACTTTGGTTCTCTTTTGAGATTTCCCTTTAAGAGACAATTTTTTTTTTTTTTACTACCATACAAGTCCTTATAGTCACAGATTGAGTTTGAAGTGGCAATGATGGCGACCCACTAGAGAATGTGAAACAGAGCATTCTAGACATACTCTTGTGTTCATCCTTGTCTTCCCTGGAACTCTCATAAACCGTATGTAGAAACCTGGCAAGACTCTAAGAGAAGTCATCTTGGTAATAGGGCCGCAGATGCTGAGGACTAAGTTAGATTTCTAGAAAAAGGTCACAACTATGTGAACAAAAACTGGGCCACCCCAAAGGAACACAGTTCCCAGCCCCAAGCCAGAAAACAGTGTGGCTGTGATTGTTGAATCAAGGAATCCTCAAACCTGAATTAGTGCCAATAACGATGTCCTTAGAGTATATATTGGGCTTCTGGTGGATACATTAGAAGTCTGTTTGAATGAAACATTGGAAATTTACAGTTCACCTTGCCTACTGCTGCAAGCTACCCTCTACTGCTGCATTCGCTTTCTACAGCAACCCTAGATGCTTTAAGAAAAAAACAATCTGAGGGTTTTGAAGGGGCAGGGGGTGGGAGGTTGGGGGATCCAGGTGGTGGGTATTGGAGAGGGCACGGATTGCATGGAGCACTGGGTGTGGTGCAAAAATAATGAATACTGTTATGCTGAAAAAATAAAAAATTAAAAAAAAAAAAAGAAAAGAAAAAGAAAAAAAGATGATAAAGGGTTGGGCCCATGATCCCGCTGACTCCGAAGAAGACTGAAAGCTATATGCGCTTACTCTGGTAGTCAGGGAAACTGTTACCTTGGAAACTGAAAACCAAAGGTAAGCTACAGCACACATGGTAGAGTAGGCTACTCAGGGAATGATTTCAGTGAACTACGTACGAAAGTTTCTATGTGCCGTCTGGTACAAGCAGTGATTTAGCACATTTTCTGTAATGATCATGTTGAGCGTGAGTTCAAATTGAGGTAAGGGCATGAAGTCAAATCATCTGAAGAAAGATCAGGTATCATGAATGCTGCTTCCTGATGGTGTAGGGAGAAGAATGAGGCACAAACAAGTCACCTGTAAGAGAGAGGGAGCAGGGGATGGCATCTGAAAGGACTGTCACCCCAGCAACTCCTCAGTCCCATATTTATTAGATACAAGATAACAACCAACAAAGGTGAAGAAGGTTATACATTAGTCATAGGTCTTGTAGGTAAACAAGAAGGAATGTGAGTCATATGTGGATCTCAAATCTTATAGGTAAACAAGAAGAGTAGTGTGTGCCTGGTCAAGCAGCCTGGAATCGGTAGTTGAACAAGGGCACTTAAAGGCATTACCTTAACAGCAGGCTTTCTCTGAGGCAGGGAAGATGATGAAAAAGGGAAGCAGGCAGTGTTACACCCTGAGTGGGCCTGGTAACCCCAACTGCTCGGCTTTAAGGACCTATATCCTCCTCTCCACCAGAGGCCTGCTGCTAGTACAGGTTTTTCTCAAGGTCATCTTTAAGCATGCTTGTGTGACCAGTACAACTCCTTATTAGTTATATTTTAAACAGTATATTATTCCAAGGGACAGTTAAAATGAACTGGGGGTGTGCAGTAAAAACAAAAACAAAAACAAAAAAAAACTCCAGCAAACTGTTACAGGGAATTGAAGCAGGTGATGAACTTGCCCCTGGGGGTGAAACACAGGAAGAACAAGCAAGTCTCAGAACTCACCAAGGCAAATGTAAAAACTCAGGGAGAGATTCAAAGAGCAGGATGAGAACTTCAAGCAAAGCAGCTGATAGTAGAATGCAAGGGACAAGTCAATAGTGCTGGTGCAATAATATATTTCCCACAGAGCTAGGAAAAGTGGTTCTTCAGAGGTTTCAAAGCTTATCTCTATCCTTACTGTTTTATAAACTCAGCCTCAGTCCCAATCCCGAAGCACCATGATACTTAAATCTCCCTGTACTCTGGCTTCTCTGTTCTTTTCAGGATTGAGACTATTTTATGTGTAATTCTCCAGTTTCCACTCTTTCTTAGCTGGTATACAAATTGTTCATGGCCTCTTCTCCATCCTTTATTCCTAGAATTTAGCTCATGTTTAAGTCATCTGACTTGGCATATCATTGCCTATGGAAAACCACAAATAAGAGTCTCCTACCACCATCTCCCACTTCTCCCACAGAAACAGTTCTACTTGTCCCCCAAGGTGAAATTATTAAAATATAAGGAGCAGAAACAAAGTGCGGCAGAACAAGTAGACCATGTTAATAAAGAGAGACTCAGACAATTTGACTCAGACAATTTGACTTTATCTGCTTTTTGTAAGGACATTTACCAACCTTGTTTAGACCAAAATTTGGGCCAAAAATATCAGTCCTCAATTGGAATTACAGCTAAAGGGGAACAACGTCGGATAATGAATAACACTCTGGGAAGGAAAAATGGAAGATGCTTGTTTTTACTATATTTAAAAGCTCCAGTCATGGACATAAAAACTCTCAATTCACCTATCCTATGAACAATTATCGACTTATGCATTTGTATAGCATCTGTTTCCAGGAATCTAAGTAGTAAATGTTATGTACATAATATATAAATGCAGATTTTTGTATACAAAACATCTTTTACAAATACGTTTTCTTTCCATTTAGATAATAGCCCCAAACTCAGCCAGATATGCAATAGTATTTTGACTGAGTGTCTATTTGATGTAGAAAAACAGTGCTATTTTCCTCCTGTTCAAAATATAATACTCTTTTCTTCTATTTAATTCACAAAATGTTTCATTTTTAATGAATATTCTTCATTCTCCAGTGCTTCACTATATCAATCCATGGCAATGATGCTTATTTCTTCAGAGAAATTATTCTTCACTCAGATAAATTTAATTTGCCTAGAAATAACCAGGCAAAAAGGAAAAAAAAAAAGTTTGATGATGTTTACAAGTAGATAAATTTCACCTAATTTATAAAAACCCCACTTAGTTCAATGTGATAGATAGTAATAAGGAACAAATTCGTATTCATTGTCAACTTGTTTGGACATGTCTGCAATGAAATTCAGAAATGAACATACACCAGGATCTTGGTGTTAACTTTGTAATGTGTTAGAGAGTACATCATTTGGGTGTAATTTCTCTAGTAAGTCTCCTAGAAACTGGAATGGCTGCTCTGTGGATTGGCTCTTAAAAGAGAAGATATTTTAAAAATCTATTGTGTTCACTAAACTTCATTTTAAATGATCTACTAAGTGACTCTTTTTCTTATCAGGCCATTAAAGACAGCCTTAGCAGGAAAATAGAAGCAGAAAAACAGGTTATTTATGACTTAAAGCTTAAGTATAAAAAATAACGTCTCCCAGAGGAAAACAACAGCAACAATAACAACAACACTAGTATATGCAAAGGAACAGTAGAGACCGACAGAAGCATCTTCCTCATTTATCTTAAAATCCATCTCTGGAATTTGCCTACCATTCATTTGATAGCACCCAAGAGAAATTTTTCTCAAATATAAAGTTGATATTAGCAGTACTGAACCATTACCCTAAGTTTTATCATATAAATTAAGAATTTATTTCGTCTTGGATCCAAGTCATTTTGAAAAAGAAAGTGAAACTTAAAAAAAAGAAAAAAGGAAAAGGAAGAAAGAACTCATAAACTGAGAGTGTTGGGTTGAGGCATAAAGCAATTGATAGTAGAGATTTCAAACAATGCTTATTTAACAGCAAGCTTGATGGTGTGGCAAAATTGCCCAGGAGGCTGCATCTTAAATGCCTTCACAAAAAAAAAAAAAAAAAAAAAAATTGTGACGGGATAGAGGCAATAGCTAACACTAAGATGGTAATCACATTGCAATATATAAATGTGAAATCCATATGCTTTACATCTTAAACTTACATGATGTTATGTGTCAATTTTATCTCCAATTACCAAAAATATAAAATGTAAACATAGAACTCAGAGTCTACCAGTGCAATGCTTTCACAGAGTAATAATTATCACAAACTTAATACCATGGGTTTTATTAACAAAAGATCACAGGTTATTATAAGCAAAGTTCTCCCTAAGGCAATAACATGAGTCAAACTATAAGCAAGACAGGAGAGAAATTTAATACCAACAGAAAGCCACTAATATGTGGTGACTTTAAAGCATGATTGTAAATGACATGGTGGTCTTCTCATGAAGAGTGCCATTTCCTAAGATCTGAGAGGGCTACTTCAATCAATCACATATAACAGAAGAAATGCCACATATTTATTAGTTATTAATATTACTAGTTAGTATTCTAGGGCTGCCATGACAGAATATGATAGACTGGGTGGCTTAAATAACAGAAATTTACTTTTCCACAGTTTGGAAGACTGGAAGTCCAACACCAAGGTGTCAGCAAAATTGATTTCTTCTAAGGCCTTTCTCCTCGGCTCACAAAGAATACTTTCTTTCTGTGTCCTCACATGGCCTTTCTTCTATGATAAGGCAACCTTGGGGTTTCTTGTTCTTCTTATTAAAGGCACCCATCATACTGGGTTAGGGCCCCACCCTTATGGCCTTATTTAATCATTATTTCTTCTTTAAATGTCCTATCTCCAAATATAGTCACATTGGGTTTTAGAGCTTCAACATACGAATTTAGGGCGGAAGTATACAATTCAGTTTGTAACAATGACTTTTGAGGATAGGTTATAGGATAGGATAGCACTTCTACTGCTGGAAATTTTTATTGTATAGCCTTGAGTTGCCATTAAGGAAGTTTAACAACCAAGAGTGGTATAGGGACAATGCACAGAACAGCCATTTCATATTTTGAATGAGAATCTAGGCACATATATGGGTGTATAGTTAAGATTTGTGGATGTGAAAATGTTACAACATAATGTTATTGACCTGTAGACTTTCTACCTACTGGAACTACATAGCTGGAATGTCGGGATCCAAGAATGAGGTAAGATGGAATCTGAAGATGAATGCATGAAAAAGGAATCTATGATTATTTTAATGTCCCAACACTGGGTATTGGACATTTCCACACTCATTTCCATAAATTTTTGTTTTCTAGGTGATGTTGTCCAGTAATGTGCTTTAAAAAAAAATAATCATTTTTCTGATGGCAACCAGAATTCTATCTTTAGCATGGTCCTACTTCTAAACTTCTAACTCGTATTTCAAATTTCCAGCCCATATGCTGTTCTTCACCCAATCTTCTTTATCAAATAAATGGCAACCCCCAAGTCATTTTTAAAAGGCATACTCCCTAAATCATTCTTTAAGAGACATAATTTCACACACACACTCAAACCAGAGAGAAAGTTGATCTAGACTCACTCTAAGATGTGGCTTTTTACAATCTGTATGATGACAGCACTAGCCAAAGACTTGATATTTTCTTGCCTTAAACACAGCTATGTCATCCACATTCATTTTTCCTACATTTTTCTTGCTCCTCTAACATCAGGTATCCACAAAGTATCCAAGAAAATTTAAATGAACTCATAACACACACACACACATATACACACACACACACACACACACACTTTATATCATTTCCACTTCAATGACTGTCCATTTCTGTGAAAACACACTCTAGATCTATTACTTTGCTTTATAAAGTTTTATTGGATTTCCTTTTTCGTTCTCCCACCATCTCACCCTTATCTCCACTTTCCTTCGTATTTCACATTTGTGCTTTTTTCCTACCCTCCCAATGCTAACTAAGCATGTGTTTGCTTTAGGGCAATTATATGCTTGAAAAGCCCTTCTGGAGATCTGTACAAGGCAAGTTGCTTCTGGTCATTTATGCCTCACCTTAAGAGTCCCTTCTTAATCCAAGCCTGATCTAAACATACAACCAGAGATATTCCATTCATTATTATATTATATCACCTACTTAATTTTCATTGTGACATTTATCTATCACACTTATTAGTATTACATTTAAAAAGCAGTAAGTTGTTAACAAGAGATCAAAATAAAAAATCTTATTCTCATATTGAAACCTCAGTGCCTCTTTTAGTCATCAAGAGAAAGCTAACAGAAGGATAGTTTAGAAATGTAGTTATTGTATTTAAAATGCATACTTTTTTTATAACTTTTATAAAATATACAGTATTATTCTCACAGTAGCCATATTTGTAGTTAGACATGATAAATGTGAAAAAATAGTAATTTTCCATGTGGAATCACTTCTTATCATCCTTTTAGCCACAGCAAGAATTAGGAACAAATATATGGTAGCTGCTCCACTAACTTTCCTAAGGATGTCTTAAAGCCTGATGGCAACAACCCCAAGCCCCTTTATATTGGAATATTTTGTGGTTGATCCTTGCTTCTTTCTCTAGTAATCTCAACCATAGTTGCAAAACAAAAACAAACAAAACAACAACAACAAAAATCTCACGTGATTCTTTTCTCCTTTTTTTTTTTCTTGAGATGGGCTTAGTCTCACAAAAACCTAGGGGATGTAGGATGAAAATGTTGATTGTTAACTATGTCATTACCAGCACCCAGAAGACAGCTCAGCATATAGCAAATGCTGCAAGAAATATTGGTCTTAAAAATGAATAAAAGAGGGGTGCCTAGTTGGCTCAGGGGGTTAAGCATCTGCCTTTGGCTTGGGTCATGATCTCAAAGTCCTGGGACTGAGTCCCACATCAGCCTCCCTGAGCAACGGGGAGCCTGCTTCGCCCTCTGCCTGTTCCTCCACCTGCTTCTGCACACTCCGTCTCTCTTTCTCTGTTATAATAAGTACACTCGCATGTTTTCTTCCAAATCTATCAGCTATACTCTTTGGGTCCTGATGTTACCTATTTGATCTCTTCATCTAATGTCTTCATTGAATGATATGGACTGAACTGTGTGCCTACGCAATTCACATGTTAAAAGCCCTAGCCTCCCAGTGAGAATTTTTGGGCTTTTAAGTGGATAATTAGGGGCAAAAGAGGTTTTTAAGGGTGGGATCTTAATCCATTAGGACTGGTATCCTTATAAAAAGAGGAAGAGATACCAGAGATCTGTCTCTGTCTCAGTCTGCACATGGAGAGGAAAGCCAATAGAAGGACACAGCACCAAGGTATCATCTGCAGCCAAGAAGAAAGGCCTTACCAGAAACCTACCCTCCAGGAACCTTGATCTTAGCCTCTAAAACTGCAAGAAAATATATTTCTGTTGTTTAAGCCATCCAGCCTGTGGTGTTTGGTTATGGCAGCCTGAGCAGACTAATATAATGAACCTTAGGATAATCACAATTATCCAATCATTCTATATTATGATTTCTGGCACCTGAGATGGAGAACCAATAAAATAAAAATAACTACAAATATATCCCATTATTATCCCCAGTCATGCAACTTGTGCTGGATCATCTAGTGGACAAGACCTGACTGAGCTAAATCTGAACACATGTGTAGGATCTTCAAACTCACTCTCTGACTCACTATATGGGACCACCACCATTTTTTTAAACATATTTCCAAATGGACTAATATAAAAATGACATATGTTGTGAATATGTTGTAAAATACATGTGACATTGGGAAGTCAGGGCTATCTGAAAGCATAGCCTTAAGGGCTGTTACTACCACATAGTAGCTATGATATGTCCTTAAGGTTTTTTTGAACATTGGTTCTTTTATATGTAAAATTATAAGAGTAATATATTTCTAGTAGATTGGTAAAGGAGTTAAATGTTAAGGAATTAAATAAATGAAAAAGCATCCTTGAGTCTATTAAGTACCATGCATATATACTGTATTTTATTGAGAATACTAAGTATAATTTTGTTGAATCTTTATTGGAAGGTACAAGCAAATGACCTTCAGTGACTCAAAATAATGTGTATATGAATTTGTCTAGAGTCTTTAAAATTTCCTTGCATTTTTTTTTTGCATTTCATTGCATTGGATTTTGTAATTTTTAATTAGTTGGATCAATCAGAAAGGATAAAAGTATCTTAAGTAACATATATGTCATACATAGCATACTTATATTATTAACATTTGTATTTAAAGAAATAGGATTTTAATTAACTTAACAGAAGTATTTGAACTTTCTAAAATATTTCTACATTACTTATTACATATAAGACCCACAGAAAAAAGTAATGGGTCATATATTGTTTGATTTGCTTTAATATTAGTGGAAATTCTCAGAGATTTTTAAAATATATGGTTTGGGAGGAGGTCAAGATGGTGGAGAAGTAGGAGACCCTGTTTCAACCAGTCCTCTAAAGTGAGCTAATTATCTACCAGAACACTCTGAACACCCATGAAATCAGCCTGAGATGTAAGATTATAAACTTCTGGATCTCTACGGGGGCAGAAGACATCAGTGGAGAGGTCAAGCAGAGTGGGAACAATCAGATTGATATTGGAGGATTAAACAGAAGGTGGAGGGAGCCACCAGAAACAACCCATTGGAAAGTAATACCCCAATACAAGAGTGCCCCTTGATTGGGAACCAACATTAACTTGGAGTCTGGTTAAAAGCACTCAAAAAGAGCAAAAGATCTTAAGGGGTAACTGGTGGAATCAGGTGGTAACAGGCATGGCCCTAAGCCCATGGTCCCAGGATGGTCACTGTCAGTGACCACCCATGCCAGAGAGTCTGGCAGGGCCTCCAGTCCATGGTCCCTGAGCCCGCAGCCTTCCACTGCTTGCACCAGCACTTGGGCAGGGTGTACTCCTGCCGTGCCTGAGAGAGCCTGGTATGAACTTTGATTGGGATCCCTTGGCCTGCAGTATTCTGTGTCCTGTAGCCTTCCATGACCTGCATGACGGAGGGGGCTGAGCACATCCAGCCTGCACCTGAGAGAGCCTTGCCCAAACTCTGATCCAGGTCCCTCAGCCTGCAGCGTTCTGCAACCTGCATGGCCATGAGATCTGAGTGCACCTGGCATGGGCCTGGACCCCAGAGAGCAGTCCTGACAAAGGCAGCACCTGAACCACGGTCCCTGGACCAACATAGCTTGCCATTTTAGTGGAAGAGGGTGCAGAGACAAGCAGGGGCCTTGGACAACCACTGAGATAGTGGCTGGGGGTGCACACCACCTGTAGGAAGTTGTAGTGTTCAACAGAGTTTGCAGAGGGGGAGTCTGTGTTTTCTGGACCACCTAGAGGGAAACAGTCTGAGGCTTCCCTCTGAGGTGGAGGTCTGGATGCAGACAGATTCATTGCTCTGACCCTCTGAAAAGCCATAAAAAGCCACCAAAGAACAAAAACCTCCAGAGAGCAAAAGTCTGAAAAACTGGTTTCAACAGAGCCCAGCCCCTTAATAGGGGGCAGGGCTACTCAACCCAAGCAAGATTGACTGGAAAACAATGTGGCACCCCCCTCCCCCTGGAGACAAGCCAAAAGAACAAGAAGGCAACCACCACAGGGTCCCCATAAAACTGTAAAACCCCAACATCTGGGAAAAACAATATATTAAGCTCCTGGTATTGCCCAAAACCTGTATATTTAATAGATACAACTTCTTTCTTTCTTTCTTTCTCTCTTTCTTTCTTTCTTTCATTCTTTTTAATTCATTCTCATGATTCTTGTTCTTTTAATTTTTTAAACCTACTTACCATTACAACTAGAGGTTTAACACAACATATTCCACAATAACTTTTTAACTCAAACTTTTTTCATGCATATACCTGTGTTTCTTTTCCTTTTTCTTTTTTTTTTAAATATACACATAGATATAAACTTCAAGGTAATCATTTTTCCCTATTCAATACTACACCTATATATAAACAAGTTTTAATTTCTCTGTATCTCTAGACAGCTGTCTTTTAACAAAGATAACAAGACACACCCAGAAAGAACTGAAATAACTTTCCTTGCCCACATCGAGGAATTATAACCACTCTCTCATTTTATTCTTCTGTCAGTGTTTCTGTTTATATGTTTTGGTTCTGGTATTATATAAATCTTATTCTTGGCATTCATTTTGGATGTTTCATTTCTTTTTTCTTTCTTGTCATTTACTTTTATTGGTCTTTTTGTTTGTTCATTTTGTTTATGTACCCTCTAAATCTTACTTTTGGGGCTCATTTTGGCTGAGTTTTCTCTTTTCTCTCTCTCTCTCTTTTTTTCTTTTTTCTTTCTTTTTGGTGGTGACTTCCCATTGCTCCAAAACTTTCCAGGGTGCACCTAGCCTTGATTGTGGTTGATATACTCCGCTATATATCCCCTCAACCACCTCTCACCAAAATGACTAGAAGGAAGAGAACCCAAAAGAGGAAAAATTCAGAGACTGTGCCCTCTGCCACAGAGCTCTAGGATATGGACATAAACAGTATCAGAAAGGGAATTCAGAGCAACAATTATCCAGGCAATGGTTAGGTTGGAGAAGACCATTAGTGACAGCATAGAATCTCTAAAGACAGAAGTGAGAGCCAATCTGGCAGAAGTTAAAAATATTATCAGTATATGTTAATAAAATAAAAAAATTAAAAAAAAATTATCAGTGAGATCCAATCTAATCTAAATACTCTAACAGCTAGGGTAACCAAAGCAGAAGATAGAACTAGTGATCTAGAAGACAAACTGATAGAAATGAAGGATCAAGAGGAGGCATGGAACAGTTTAGAAGCCATGAAAACAGAATTAGGGAAATAAATGACACCATGATAAGTTCCAACATCAGAATTATTGGGATCCCTGAGGGGGTGTAGAAAGAGAGAAGACTAAAAGATATAGTTGAACAAATTTAGGATAAAAATTTCCCTAATCTGGGGAATGGAAGAAGTGTTCGTGTCCTAGAGGCAGAAGGGACATCCCCCAAGATCAATGACTCTAGAAAGACATCCACTTAATTGTGAAATTCACGAATCATAATTTCAAACAGTTGGTCTTAAGGGCAGTTAGGGGCAAGAGATTCTTTACATACAGAGGACAGTCCATCAGAATAATATCATACATCTTTCCACAGGACCTTGGCAAGCCAGAAAGGATGGGCAAGACATATTCAGGGCACTAAATGAGGAGAATATGCAGCCAAGAATACTTTATACAGCAAGGCTGACTTTCAAAATGGATGGAGAGATAAAGAGCTTCTGAGACCATAAACATTTAAAGGGGTAGGTGACCACCAAGATGGCACTACAAGAAATATTAAGAAGGGTTCTATAAAAGAAGAAAGAACCCAAGAGTGACATAGAACAGAAATTTACAGAGACTATAGAAACAAGGACTTCACAGGCAACATGTTGTCAATAAAAACTTATCTTTCAATAATCACTCTCAATGTAAGTGGCCTAAATCCTCCCATAAAATGGAACAGGGTTGCAGGCTGGATAAAATGACAGGATCTATCCATGTACTGCCTACAAGAGACACATTTGGAACCTAAAGATACATCCAGACTGAAAGTGAAGGGATGGAAAACCATCTTTCATGAAAATTGGCCTCAAACGAAAGTTGGGGTAGTGATTCTCACATCAGATAAATTAGATTTTAAGCTAAAGACTGTAGGCAGAGATACAGAAGGACACTACATCATTCTTAAAGGGTCTACCCACCAAGAAGATCTAACAATTGTAAATATTTATGTCCCTAATACAGGAGCAGCCAACTACATAAGCCAAATGCTAATCAAAATAAAAAGCCATATTGGTATGAATACATTAATAGTAGGGGATCTTAACATGCCACTCTCAGTAATAGACAGATATAGAAAGATCATCCAAGCAGAAAAATCAGTAAAAAACAAAAGCTCTGAATGTCATATTGAACCAGATGGATCTCATAGATATATACAGAACATTCCACCCTAAAACAACAGAATACTCATTCTTCTCAAGCACACATGGAACTTTCTTCAGAATAGACCACATACTGTGTCACAAATCAGGGTTTAACGGTTACCAAAAGATTGAGGTTATTCTCTGCATGTTCTCAGACCACAATGCATTGAAATTGGAACTCAACCACAAGAAAAAGTTTGGAAGGAATTCAAACACTTAGAAGCTAAAGACCACCCTGCTTAAGAATGTTTGGATCAAACAGGAAATCAAAGAAGAACTCAAACAGTTCCCAGAAACCAAGGAGAATGAAGATACATCAGTCCAAAACCTATGGGATACAGAAGAGGTGGTCCTAAGGGGGAAATACATAGCCATCCAAGCATCACTCAAAAAAACTGAAAAATTCCGAATGCACCAACTCTCTTTACAGTTTAAAGAACTGGAAAAACAACAACAAATTAAGACAAACCCACACACAGGAAGAGAAATAATCAAGATTAGAGCAGAGATCAATGAGTTAGAAATTAGAGATACAGTAGAACACATCAACGAAACTAGAAGCTGATTCTTTTTTTTTTGAAAGATTTTATTTATTTATTTGACAGACAGAGATCACAAGTAGGCAGAGAGGCAGGCAGAGAGAGAGGAAGGGAAGCAGGCTCCCTGCTGAGCAGAGGGCCCGATGCAGGGCTCAATCCCAGGACCCTGAGATCATGACCTGAGCCAAAGACAGAGGCTTTAACCCACTGAGCCACCCAGGCGCCCCTAGAAGCTGATTCTTTTAAAGAATCAACAAGATATATAAACCACTGACCAAACTAATCCAAAAGAAAAAAGAGAGGACCCAAATAAATAAAATTATGAATCCAAGAGAAGAGATCACAACTAACACCAAGGAAATAGAAACAATCATCAGAAATTATTATCAACAGTTATATGCCGATAATTTAAGCAACCTAGAAGAGATGGATACATTCCCAGAAACCTATAAATTTCCAAGACTGAAACAGGAAGAAATTGACAACCTGAATAGACCAATAACCAGTAACGAGATTGAAGAAGTCATCAAAAACCTCCCAAAAAACAAGACCCCAAGACTTGGTGGATTCCCTGGGGAATTCCACCAAACATTCAAAGAAGAAATAATACCTATTCTTCTGAAGATGTTTCAAAAAATAGAAACAGAAGGAAAACTTCCAGACTCTTTCTATGAAGCCAGCATTACCCTGGCCCCCAAACCAGGCAAAGACCCCATCAAAAAGGCAAATTTCAGATCAATATCCCTGATGAATATGGATGCCAAGATTCTCAACAAGATCCTAGCTAATAGGATCCAACAGTACATTAAAAAGATTATCTACCATGACCAGGAGGGATTTATCCCTGGGATGCAAGGGTTGTTCAACATTTTCAAATCAATCAATGTGATGGAACAAATCAATTAAAGAAGAAAGAAGAACCACATCGTCCTCTCAATTGATGCAGAAAAGGCATTTGACAAAATACAGCATCCATTCCTCATTAAAACTCTTCAAAGTGTACAGATAGAGGGAACATTCCTCAACTTCATAAAATCTATCTAGGATAAACTCACAGTGAATATCATTCTCAAAGGGGAAAATCTGACAGCCTTCCCTCTGAGATCAGGAACACGACAAGGATGCCCACACTACTGTTGTTCAACATTGTACTAGAAGTCCTAGCAAAAGCAATCAGAAAACAAATAGAAATAAAATGTATTCAAATTGGCAAAAAAGGTGTCAAAACCTCTGTCTTCACAGATTATGTGATACTTCATATAGAAAATCCAAAAGACTCCATCCCCAAACTACTAGAACTCATACAGCAATTCAGTAATATAGCAGGATACAAAATCGATCCACAGAAATCAGTTGCTTTCTTATACACTAACAATGAAAATATAGAAAGGGAAATTAGAGAATTGATTTCATTTACTATAGCACCAAGAATCATAAGATACCTTGGAATAAACCTAACCAAAGAGGTAAAGGATCTGTACTTGAGGAACTACAGAACACTCATGAAAGAAACAGAAGAAGACACAAAAAGATGGAAAAGCATTCCATGCTCATGGATCAGAAGAATAAACATTGTTAAAACTTCTATACTGCCCAGGACAATCTATGCTTTCAATGCCATCCCAATCAATATTCCACCAACATTTTTTCAAAGAGCTAGAACAAACAATCCTAAAATTTGTATGAAACCAGAAAAGATCCCAAACTGCTAAGGAAATGTGGAAAAAGAAAAACAAAACTAGGGGCATCACATTGCCTGATTTAAAGCTTTACTACAATCTGTGATCACCAAGACAGCATGGTATTGGCACAAAAATAGACACATAGACCAGTGGAACAGAGTAGAGAGTCCAGATATGGACCCTCAACTCTATGGCCAAATCATCTTCTACAAAACAGGAAAAAATGTCCAATGGAAAATAGACAGTCTCTTCAATAAATGCTGCTGGGAAAATTGGACAGAAAAGAATGAGACTCCACCATTCTCTTACACCATACATAAAGATAAACTCAAAATACATTAGAGACATCAATGTGAGGCAGAAATCTATCAAAATCCTAGAGGAGAACATAGGCCATAACCTCTTTGACATCGGCCATAGCAACTTCTTTCAAGACATGTCTCCAAAGGCAAAGGAAACAAAAGCAAAAATGAACTTTTGGGACTTCATCAAGATAAAAAGCTTCTGCACTGTAAAGGAAACAGTCAACAAAACAAAGAAGTAACCCATGGAATGGCAGAAGATATTTGCAAATGACACTACAGACAAAGGGCTGATATCCAAGATCTATAAAGAACCCCTCAAACTCAACACTCAAAAAACAAATAATCACATCCAAAAAATGGGCAAAAGACATGAACAGACACTTCTCCAAAGAAGACATACAAATGGCTAACAGGCACATGAAAAAATTTTCATCATCATTGGCCATCAGGGAGATTCAAATCAAAACCACATTAATATACCACCTTACGCCAGTTAGAATGGCCAAAGTTAACAAGACAGGAAACAACAAGTGTTGGAGAGGAAATGGAAAAAGGGGAACCCTCTTACACTGCTGGTGAGAATGCAAGTTGATACAGCCACTTTGGAAGACAGTGTGGAGATTCCTTAAGAAATTAAAAATAGAGCTACCCTATGACCCTTCAATTGCACTACTGGGTATTTACCCCAAAGATACAGATGTAGTGAAAAGAAGGGCCATCTGTACCCCAATGTTCATAGCAGCAATGGCCACAGTCGCCAAATTGTGGAAAGAACCAAGATGCCCTACAACAGATGAATGGATAAAGATATGGTTCGTATATACAATGGAATATTATGCCTCCATCATAAAGGATGAATACCCAACTTTTGTATCAACATGGATGGGACTGGAAGAGATTATGCTGAGTGAAATAAGTCAAGCAGGGACAGCCAATTATCATATGATTTCACTTACTTGAGGAGCATAAGGAATAACATGGAGGACATTAGGAGAAGGAAAGGAAAAGTGAATTGGGGTAAATCGGAGGAAGAGTTGAAGTATAAGACTGTGGACTCTGAGAGACAAACAGGGTTTTGGAGGGGAGAAGGGTGGGGAATGGGTGAGCCTGGCTGTTAGTATTAAAGAGGGCACATATTGCATGGAGCACTGGGTGTGGTGCATAAACAATGAATCTTGGAACACTGAAAAAATTAAATTTTAAAAAATTAAGAATGTAAGATTTCAAAATAATAAAGTCATAAAAAATTTAAAAAATAAAAAATAAAAAAATATGGTTAGGGCTTATCATTCTGCTTGCAAATGTATTCATCATAATCTGCTCTACCTTTGCTATATCCTGAAATATGGCAAAGAAAGTATTATTTTACCAAAATAATCTTATACAAAGCAGATATGATGGAATAAAAACTAGAAACATAATAGTCTTTTTCTTCAATCAAAAGTACTAAAATTCTTTTGTAAAACTACACATAAATATTCATGGATTTCCTAAGCACAAACTTATATTCCATTTATTTTTATGAGTAACAATTTAGTAGGAATATTATATATGTACAACTATACTTATCCAAAAACAGATGATTTCTATGTAATAACATTCAAATGAACAATTCTTAACTTCATTTCATAAAAAGCACTCTCTGTTATTTAGATGAATCTTTAAACACCACAATATAAATTAAGTTTGCCCATACCAAACATTTAGAGGCAAGAATACTAATGAAGTAAAGGGGAAACAAGTATTCTTCCATTACCTATCTGTGTTTTTCTTTATCCAGAGTAATATTTCATTTCACTAGAAATAACTAGCTTAGCCAAGAATGAGAAGGTAAAAAAAGGAGTTAAGAACAATAACACAAGGGGACCTGGGTGGCTCAGTTCGTTAAGCCTGCCTGCCTTTGGCTTAGGTCATGATCCTAGGGTCCTGGGATCCAGTTCCAAGTTGGTCTCCCTGTTCTGTGTTTGGCTCCCTGCTCTGTGGGAAGCCTGCTTCTCCCTCTCCCTCTGCCACTCCCCCTGCTTGTGTGCTCTGTCTGTCAAATAAATAAATAAAATCTTAAAACAAAACAAAACAAAAAAAGAACAGTAACACAGAAGGACTTCATCTTCCTTAAGTGCTCACAAAGCTTAATTACAATGTACAAAAATCAGCTGGACATAATTCAACTCCATGTAGTAACTGGTTCCAGAGATCAATTCATTTACATTTCCTCAGTAGCCATTAAAATAAGAAAATTATTTTTGACTAATATGGGCATTTGAAAATCTTAATATTTCCAAATATAGCTCACAGATATCCATTGTTCAGATATGTGAACAGTCTATAAAATACAATCTGTAAACTTCCATACAATGTTAAAGAAAGTTGAAATGTACAATATTCAATTTGGTACATTTATAGTTTCTTCTTTGTGGCTTTTTGTAAGAGAAACTTCTGGTTCTCAGTGGAGACTTTTCTTCTAGAGTATCAATGATAAAATTAAGTTTGGGAAAAATTTCCTGAGATGTTATAATTTTTTTTTTCTTTTCTCATAAGTGACCTTACTTTTTAAATGTATTTTTCCAGCTTTTTGGACTTTATGTATTTATCTAGCTGATATATTGACATATATTAGTGTTTAAGTTTAAGGTATATAATATGATAATTTAGTATACTATATATTGTAAAATAATTACCACGATAAGGTTAATTAACACATCTATCACTTCATACAGTTATTCTTTTTTAGGGTAAGAATACTTAAAATCTACTCTCTCAGCAAATTTTAAATTACTATACAGTACTATCAGCTATAATCACCATGCTGTAGATTAGATTCCAAGAATTTATTTATCTTATAGCTGGAAGTTTGAATCTTTTGACCCATATCTTCCCATTTCTCCCACCAGCTGGGCTCTGGCAACCAATCTACTTTCTGTTTCTACGAGTTTACCTTTCTGAGATTCCACATGTGAGTTTATATATAGTATTTATCTTTGTCTGTCTGATTTATTTCACATAGTGTAATGCCCATTCATGTTGTCATGAATAGTGCGATGTCCTTCTTTTTTATAACTCATATATTTTCTTTTCTTGATCCATTCATCTGTGGATGGATGTTTATATTGTTTCCATGTCTCGGCTATTGTAAATAACTTTGCAAAGAACATAGGAGGGCAGATATCTTTTGAGATAGTCATTTCCTTTTCTTCACATATATAACCAGAAGTGGGATTGCTAGAACATTTGGTAGTTCTATTTCTAATATTTGTAGGAAGTGCCGTATTGTTTTCCATTATGGATGTACCAATTTACATCCTCACGAACAATTATTATCCTTGTATTTTTTTATAATAGCCATTCTAACTGGTGTGATATCTACTTGTTTTCGTTTTCCTTTCTCTGGTGATAAGTGATGTTGAACATCTTTCATATACTTGCTGGTATTTTTGTGTTCTCTTTTAAAAAACGTTTATTTTGGTCCTTTGCCCATTTTTAATCACATTGTTTTGCTATTGAGTTGTATCAATTCTTTATCTCTTTTGGGTACTAACCCCATATTAGAGATATCATTGCCAAGACCAATGTCAAGTAACAATTTCCCTATGATTTTTTTTTTAAATTTTATGATTCCAGGTCTTACATTTAAGTCTTCAATCCATTTTGAGGTTGTTTTTAATGAGTGGTGTAAGATAGGGGTCCTAATTCTCATTTGGCATATGTATCTCTAGTTTTCCTAGCTTTATTTAATGAAGAGACATGTTGTTTAATGAAGAGACCCTATTCTTGGCTCCTTTGTTAAATATTAGCATGTGGACTTATTTCTGGACTCTCAATTATATTCCATTGGTCTATGTGTCTGTTTTGATGCCACTAATATGCTATTTGATTAATATAGCTATGTAATTTAGTTTGAAATCAGGAAGTGTGATACCTCCAACTTCATTCTTTTTACTCAAGATTGTGTTGTGTCCTTTCCTGGGGTTGTTGGATTAATAGTTTGTTTATGTCTGTTAGGTCCGTTTGGTCTAGAGTATTATTCAAGTCTGTTATGTCCTTACTGATTTTCTGTCTGGATGATCAATCCAACATTGAAAGTGTGTTATTGGGGTGCCTGGGTGGCTCAGTGGGTTAATGCCTCTGCCTTCGGCTCAGGTCATGATCTCAGGGTCCTGAGATTGAGCCCCGCATCAGGCTCTCTGCTCAGCGGGGAGCCTGCTTCCCCCTCTCTCTCTGCCTGCCTCTCTGCCTACTTGTGATCTCTGTCTGTCAAATAAACAAATAAAATCTTAAAAAAAAAAAAAAAGAAACTGTGCTATTGAAGTACTCTCTTAGTGTATTGCTAATTATTTCTGTCTTTGGTTCTGTTAATATTTGCTTTAAATATTTGGGTGCCCTACTGTTGGATGCATATCAATTTACATTTGTTATATCCTCTTGAGGAATTGATCCCGTTATCACTATATACTGACCTTCTTTATCTCAGATAACTAATTTTGACTGCAAATCTATTTTATCTGTTATACATATAGCCACCACTGCACTCTTTTGGTTACAATTTGCATGGACTATTTTCCCCATTGCTTCACTTTCAGCCTATGTGTGTGTTTAAAGCTAAGGTGAATATCTTTTAGGCAGGATATTGTTGGATATATATATTATACCCATTCAGCTGCTCTGTGTCTTTTATTGGAGAATGTAATAAATTTAAATTTAAAGTAATTATTAATAGGTAAAGACTTACCATTTCCATTTTGTTAATTATTTTCTAAAATTTTTGTTACCTTTGTTTCTGTATGTTGTCATCCTTTGTTATTTATTTTTCATAGTGATATAATTTATTTGCTTTCTCTTTCTCTTTTATGTATCTACTATTTTTTCTTGGTGGTTATTGAGAACTTTACAAAACCATCATACAGATATAACAGTATTTTAAACAACTTACCTGTGATCCCTTACAAAAGAGCTACAATTTTACTTCTCCTACACTTTATGCTATTGATGTCACACTTTACATCATTTTATATTGTGCATCCATTAAAAATTCTGTAGCTACAGTCATTTTTAATACTATAGTCTTTAGATTTTATATGAGACATAAAAGTGATTTCTGTACCACCATTATAGTATTAAGGTATTCTGAATTTGACTATACATTTACATTTACCAGTGAGTTTAGACTTTCATGTTTTCATGTTGTTACTTAATGTCCTTTGATTTTTAACTTGAAAGAATATCCCTTAACATTTCTTCTGGTGGTGATGAGCTGCTTTAGCTTTTATCTCTCTGGAAATGCTTTTATCTCCCTGTCATTTCTGAAGAAAAATTTTTCCGGGTATAGTATTAGCAGTTTTATTTCCTTTCAGTATTTTGAAAGTCTCATTCCACTTACTTCTGGACTGCAGCATTTCTGCAGAGAAATCCCCTGATAGTGTTATGTAGATTCCCTTGTAGGTAATAAGTTATTTTTATTTTGCTGGCATCATAATTCTCTTTTATTTATTTTTAAATTTAATGCTCTTTGACTGTTGAAATTTTGATTGTAAGGCTGTGTGGGTGGCTTAGTCAGTTAGGCATTTGCCCTCAGCTCAGGTCATGATCTCAGGGTCCTGGGATTTGAACCCTGTGTCATGCTCCCTGCTCAGAGGGGAATCTGCTTCTCCCTCTTCCTCTACCTCTCCCCCACTGCTCATGGACTCTCTCTCTTCTCAAAAATAATAAATAAATAAAATCTTAAGACTTTTTTAATTATAATGTTCCTTGGGATAATATTCTTTGGGTTTCCTTTGCTTAGGGTCTTTTGAGTTTTGGTACCTAGATATCCATATTTCTCCTAAGGTTTGGGACACTTGCAGGTATATTATTTTTTTAAATAATCTTTTTTGTCCTCTCTCTCTCTCTCCTCTCTCTGGGACTCCCATGATGGGAATGTTCATCTGTTTAATAGTGCTCCATAATTTATGTAGGCTTTCTTCATTATTTTTTATTACTTTTTTTTTACTTTTTTGTTCCTCTACCAGGTTAATTTCACATGATTTGCCTTGAAGTTTGCTGATTCTTTATTCTGCCTGCCAAGTCTGCTATTGAAGTTCTTGATTAATTTTTTTTAGTTTTGTCAATGCATTGTTCATCTTCAGAATTTCTGTTTGGTTCTGGTTTTTTAATGGTTTTATTTCTTCAATCAACATCTTATTTTGTTCATGTGTCATTTTCCTGATTTTGTTTAAATGTCCACCTGTGTTCTCTTTCATTTCATTGAGTTTCTATAAGATAATTGTTTTGCATTTATTGTTAGGCAATTCATAGAGCTCCATTTTATCATGGTAAGTTACTGGGGTTTTATTAGTTTTCTTTGGTGGTGTCATATTTGCCTGTTTCTTTGGGATCTGTGAAATCTTCTGTTGGTGTCTGTGCATTTAAAAGTGTAAACAACTTTTCAGCAGGTAAATACCTTCTCCTGTCTTTACCCTGGGTTTATGGGATTACCTCTGGAATTGTAATCATGCTGGTTTGGAGCCAGATTATAAGGCTATTCCTTTGCCTGTAGTGGAGTTTATGCTTAGCAGACATTACTAGTGTCTTGGGTCTGGGGGGAGGAGGCTGTCTCTGTGAGCATGTTTAGTAGAGTGATGGTGGACAAGTGTCCATTTTAAGGTCTGCAATTGGGTTCTTAAAGAGTGGGCCTGTTACCAGGTGCATTTATAGTCACAGCTCCCACCAGGTCCATGGGAGGATATACTACTTCTTTATTATGTCTGGGAGGACTAAAGCCCAGTGTAGGGCCATTCTAGTATTTCTGGAGGTGCAAACAAGAGTGTATCCCACTAGGTCCCTGGGCTTGCAGTTTTTCTGGGAAACAGCAGCTGAGACCAACTGGAGCAGTGTATAAGGCATTCTAGGTTCTCCAGGGTTACAAATGGAAGTGGTTCCCACAAGTTCCCTAGGCCACTAAAAATTTAATGCTCATTGACTGTAACTGGGAAAGCCTGGGGCCCAGTTAGAGGACCATTTTAGAATCTATAGTCAGACCAGATTTACCTCTATGGCTCCCAGACCATGATGAAAATAAGCTATAGCTGGATGATGGACCACTTCAGCATCCACAGCCAAGACCAAGTTCTTTTTGCCTATTATTTCTGTCATAAGTAGGTGTGACTCCTCCTGGGTAAATTTTTATATAGTTTTGGTGACAGATCCAAGGCCAAATGGAGCTGCATTTTAGCCTTCAGGGGTACGGGACTGTTTCCAGACTTTTACACAGGACAATGGTCAGCAAATAAACCAGTTGGGTGCAGTGATGCCTTCTGAAAATGAGTCTCTGCAGTCTCTGGGTCACTTCACTGGGGTTTCACAATCTCCTACCCGGATCCCAAAGCTCTCACTAATTTACTTTTGTCCAGGGATAGCCAAACAAATTATTTTTTCTAACAGGGACAGGATGGGGAACCTCTTATTTCACCATCTTGTTGATGACACTTTCCATAAGTGACCATGAGAAGCATAACTCAGCCCACCCACAGCTATCAGTTTCTGGGATGTGTGTGGTATGTGTGTGTGTGTATGGTAGGGCTATACTTGAGAAGGAGTTCTTGATACTTTTAATGCTTGAATCTTTAAAGCCTACTTCATCACATTTGAAGCAAAGCTATTAAAATTTTTTATTTCAATGTAGCATTTATAGACATTTTATAGATCAAAACACATTAGTATTCAAATGCAATTTAATGAAAAAAATCTTAAGTAAAACATTTAAGAAGTTCATCATTTTGATGCTTCAGGTGCAAGAAACAAAACCCAAAAATTAAGTTACCTAAAAAGAAGACAATATTTACTATCTTACTTATTAAGAAATGTCTAGGTTGAGCAATACAGTAGTTGTTTAATTTATTGCCTTAATGACTAAAACAATCTTACTTCTAACTTACTGCTTTCTATTTTCACTATGTTGGCATACCCTTCTCATAGAACTAGCCAGCACTATTCCAAAATTTCCAAACATATCTGCCAACTTTGAGGCAAAAACGTGTCACTCTATCTTCCTGTGTATATTGATTAACAAATAGACCATTCTCAGAACAAACCAATAGGCTTCCCTTCCTGAAAATGCATTATATGTGGAAGTTTATGGTTTAATGTTCAAATCAAAAATAATTATGGAGGGTATGCTGACAGAAATATGTTTATATTTTAGCCATTAAACCATTTAAAATGTGCCCAAATGAAAGTAAAACATATCATTTATCAGCAAACACTAAGTTGTTTGACTGTATCAACCATTCTCAAGGAATGAGTCACTCTGGATACAGAAAAATAAGGCTCTGCCCTCATAGGGCTTATTTTAATGAAAGCTGGCATTAGAAAAGGACCCTTTAAGCTTACATGAAAGAATCAAAAGATGCTTTTTTGAAGAGGTATGTTAGAAACCAATAAGCGGAAAGACTTTAATAATAAATCTAAAATATATTCCACATCCTAGGGAAAAAGAAAGGGTACTCATAATCTTAATATTGAAGTGGAAAAAAGTGTCTTTAGCACCAAGAAAAACTAATGCTTTAATATTGTTATCTCCAGATACTAGATTTATATTCAGAATCAATTTCAGCAGATGAACTATCCATATTTAATTTAGGCAGTTAGAGAGTATATGGTAAAATTATCACCATTTAACTGTCTAAATCAACACGGAAAGAACTTTGGGTTTTTGAACAAGAAAAATGATCTATGTAATCTATTTTTTTATTTAAATTCAATTAGTCAATCTATAGTACATCATTAGTTTCAGATATAATGTTCAATAATTCTTCAGTTTCATATAATACCCAGTGCTCATCACACCACATGCCCTCCTTAATACCCATCACCCAGTTACCTCATCCTCCCACTTACCTCCCCTTCAGCAACCCTCAGTTTGTTCACTATAATTAAGTTTCTTATGGTTTTTCTCCCTATCTAATGACTTCCCATTCAGTTTTCCCTCCCTTCCCCTACAGTCCTCTGCCCTGTTTCTTACATTCCACATTTGAGTGAAACCATATGCTGTCTTTCTTTGATTGACTTATTTCTTTCAGAAGCTTTCTTATTACCCTCCAGTTACATCCACATCAGTGTAAATAGTAAGTATTCATCCTTTCTGATAGCTGAGTAGCATTCTATATATATAATCTCACATCTTTTTTATCCATTCATCTGTCAATGGATATTTTGGCTCTTTCCATAGTTTCACTATTTTTGAACATTGCTGTTATAAACATTGGAGTGCAGGTGCCCCTTCAGATTACTGCATTTGTATCTTTGTATCTTGGGGTAAATATCTACTAGTGCGATTGCTGAGTTGTAGGGTAGCTCTATTTTTAACTTTTTGAGGAACCTCCATGCTGTTTTTCAGAGTGGCTCAACCAGCTTGCATTCCCACCAACAATTTAAAAGGGTTTCCCTTTCTCTGCATCCTCACCAACATTTGTTGTTTCCTGTCTTGTTAATTTTAGCCACTCTGACTGGTGTGAGGTCGTATCTCATTGTGGTTTTGATTTGTATTTCCCTGATGACAAGTGATGTGGAGCATTTTTTTCATGTGTCTCTTGGCCATTTGGATATCTTCTTTGGAGAAATATCTACCCATTTCTTGACTGGATTACTTATTCTTTGAGTGTTGGACTTGATAAGATCTCTATAGATTTTGAATACTAACCCTTTATCTGATATGTCATTTGGAAATATCTTCTTCTATTCTGTAGGTTGCCTTTTAGTTTTGTTGACTATTTCCTTAGCTTTGCAAAAGCTCTTTATCTTGATGAAATCCCAATAGCTCATTTTTGCTTTTGTTTCCCTTGCCTTTGGAGATGTGTCTATCAAAAAGCTGCTGTGGCAGAGGCCACAGAGGTTTCTGCCTGTATTTTACTCTAGGATTTTGATGACTCCTGTCTCAAATTTAGGTCTTTCATCCATTTTGAGTTTGTCATTGTGTATGGTGTAAGAAAATGATCCAGTTTCTTTCTACATATTGCTGTCCAATTTTCCCAGCACCATTTATTGAAGAGACTGTCCTTTTTCCACTGGAGATTCTTTCTTGCTTTGTCAAAGATTAGTTGACCATAGAGTTGAAGGTCCATTTCTGGGTTCTCTATTCTGTTCCAGTGGTCTATGTGTCTGTTTTTGTGTCTGTACCATACTGCCTCGATGATTACAGCTTTGTAATAGAACTTTGAGTCTGGCATTGTGATACCACCAGCTTTGGTTTTCTTTTTCAACATTCCTCTGGCTGTTCAGGATCTTTTCTACTTCCATGCAAATTTTAGGATTATTTGTTCCAGCTCTGTGAAAAAAGTTGATGGTATTTTGATAGGGATTGTTTTGAATGTGTAGGTTGCTCTGAATAGCATAGACATTTTAACAATATTTATTTTTCCAATCCATAAGCATGGAATTTTTCCCATTTCTTTGTGTCTTCTTCAATTTCTTTCATAAGTGTTCTGTAGTTTTTAGAATATAGATACTTTATCTCTTTGGATAGATTTATTCCTAAGTATCTTATGGTTTTAGGTGAAATTATAGATGAAATCAATTCCTTAACTGATCTTTCTTCTATCTCATTGTTAGTGTATAGTAATAAAACTGATTTCTGTGCACTGATTTTATATTGTGCCACTTTGCTGAATTCTTGTATGAGTTCTAGCAATTTTGGTGTGCAGTTTTTTGGGTTTTCCACATAGACTATTATATTATCTACAAAGAGTGAGAGTTTGACTTCTACTTTCCCAGTTTGAATGACTTTTATTTCTTTTTGTTGTCTGATTGCTGAGATTAGGACTTCTAGTACTATGTTGAATAACAGTGGTGAGAATGGGCATCCTTGTTGTGTTCCAACAAATTAGGCAGTCTGGAAGAAATGGATGCATTTCTGGAAATTTATAAACTACTAAAACTGAAACAGGTTAAAATAGAAAACCTAAACAGACCCATAACTGGCAAAGAAAATAAAGAAGCAATCTAATATCTCCCAACAAATACAAGTCCAGGGCTGATGGCTTCCCAGGGGAATTATATCAAACATTTAGAAAAGAACTACTACCTATTCGGAAGCTGTTTCAAAAAAAAAATAGAAAGGGAAGGAAAATTCCCAAACTCATTCTATGAGGCCAACATTACCTTGATCCCAAAGCCAGACAAAGACCCCAGCAAAAAGGAGAATTACAGACCAATATCCCTGATGAACATGGATGTCAAAATGCTCACCATGACACTAGTCAAAAGGATCCAACAGTACCTTAAAAGGATTTTCACCAAGGCCAAGTGGGATTTATTCCTGGACTGCAAAGATGGTTTAACAATCACGAATCAATGAACATCATACACCACATTAGAAAAGAAAGGACAAGAACTGCATGATCCTCTCAACTGATGCAGAAAAAGCATTTGACAAAATACAGCATCCTTGCTTGATTAAAACTCTCCACAGTGTAGGATAGAGGGAATATACCTCAATATAATAAAAGCCATCTACAATAAAAGCCCACAGTGAATATCACTGTCAATGGGAAAAACTGAGAACTTGTCCGCTAAGGTCAGGAACATGACAGGGATGCCCACTCTCACCACTGTTGTCCCTTATAGTATTATATAATCTATTTTAATTTAAAAATTAATTCATTTAAGCTTCCAAACAGTCCTTATATCTAAATCTCTCTTCTAGATTCTGTTAGATTTGTCATCATATGCTGGACCATCATGTTGGACTGCTTGAAGACTGAAGTACTTTTTCAAATCTACCCCTTTCAAGAGACATCAGATTCTATAGGAGACAAAACCAAATGGTAGATCAATATAAAACAAAAATTACAGAATCTTTTTTTTTCTCCAGAGCTCTTATACATTTTATGTTAGATAGCCCATTGCTAATACTTCATTAAGCATTAAATATCCCAATAAATACTTAAGGTGCAATGCTGCACACCTACCTAAAAAATTCAATTTTATATAAATGTTTGTCTGAGAGCTAGAATTATTATAAATACATAAAAAACAAAGGATCTAATGTTTAGTACTACCTGCATCGGCTAAACACAAATGCTTACTACATTTTTTTCAGATTAAACAAGTAAGTTCTCCATCCCCAGATATAATACACTGACTCATCAAGGCCCCAAGAGAATATCACAAATTTTATGTACATCTTGTTCTACAGTTTCTCACTGACTATCTTATCTAACTCTGTGTGTGTGTGTGTGTGTGTGTGTGTGTGTGTGCATGCAGTTCTCTAAAAAAGGCAAAAGAATAAGTTACAAGTTACCAATTTTTCTGTACTCCTCCTATAGCTGCTCTATCAGAATGAATGGACTCACTTTTATCGAAAGGAACATGATAATCTTAACTTTTGAAATAAATGGAAATACTAGAGCCATTTTAAAGCACAAGTGGAGCTACATCTGAAAACATTCCCCTGTTACTCCACACTGTACAATAGCATCATGTAATGCAAAGTGTCTTTTTAATAATATGCCTATGTTCTTAACATTTCCCTTAGAGTTTTCAATTAACGTAATGTGGTTTCAAGTTGTAATTATTTTAAAAGGTATAGGGAAGGGAATGTTAATTGTGATCAGTTCTATTTTTGTTGTTGTTGTTGTTGCTCTTTAGTCAAAGAGAAAACACTCCACAATGAAAAACAGCAATACTTCCTGAAATGTGGGGTATGCATATTGATTCTATGGACAGTTGTAAATTCAATTTGAAAAAAATATTTCCTTTATATCTGGTATTTAAGGATGAGAAATTGTTGTGTCCAGTTTTAAGTAAATGGCATTTTATTTTGAAAAAATGTTTGAGGTTTCTCTTTTGATAACATCAGTTAATATAAAACGGTTTTTACTAGTAGATGGAGAGTTTATGATTCTTTGTAATTTTATATATGACTCTTAAGTATTAAAAAGATAAGCTTAAACCTTGAATATATTAGCATTTTTGTAATCATTCCATGTTTCAGTATATGCAAAATACATTTTATGCAATTGTATGAAATATGATCTAAGAAATTATGGATAACCAAGGGATTATTTTCTTCTATTTTATAACCTGGGGTTTGTTAACATCTGCTCTTATAAAATCTATTTTTGGGATACACATTACCTAAGATCTTGGGTCCTCAGGCAAAACTGAAACTAGAATCACTCATTTTTAAAAATCTTATAGTAATTTAGTATTATTTTGAAAACATAGTGGTATAAAAATGTGTACATCTTCATAATATATTTGGCCTGTCTAATAAAACTCACATCAAAATAAAAAAAATCAACCCCAAAAATGAAACTATAGAAATATTAGTTCCTTAATAAAATATTTGCAAATAGAATATATCATTGCAGCAAAAAGAATAATATGCAATTAGAGTTTATCAAAGAACTAAAATTTTGCTTCCATCAACTATTTATCTTTTACTGTACCTTAACCAACACAGTTGGCAACAAATTATAAGCATGCATACTGAAAGAGAAAAACAAATCCTTGTTATTTTTGGACTACATGATCTACAAACAAGAAAAATCCCAAATAATAATGATAATTATTATTATAATAAATAGAACTAATAAAGAGTTTAGGAAGATAACCAAATAAAGAGTTGATCCATAAAAACACACAGTTGCTTTACTATCTATCACAAGTGACCTATTAGAAAAACATAATTAAAATTCCTTAATTTACAATGATATCATAATCAATAAATATCTAAAAATACATCTGTCTAGATATGCAAATATTCTTTTAAAAGACATAATAATAGCCACCAATTACTTTGAGTGATCTGGATACGGTGGTATGCTACTCAGAAAAGAAATTCTATAGACATCCTCTAGCTGTCAGGTGCCTTCACTGCAGAAAGACAATTTGTCGAAAGTCATGCCTTTTATAAGGGGACTCACACCCAGTTACTGATAAAGGCAGTTGTATAAAGGTTCCATTATTCTGGACCAACATGGAAACTTTGCACAGAGCAACACTGAAATAAAGGGAACAAGATCCGTTCAACACGGGTGATACAAAGCAATTTTGCCCAAGTGCCCATTCTAAACTGCAATAAGTGGTTTTGTAGCCTGTATCTGTACTCTGAAGGGGAAACTCAGAAATCCTCATACTTCATCTGAATCCGGGCGGTAATAGAAATGACTATCTCCTTGGTAGATAGGGAAGTAAAAAAAAAAAAAAAAAAAAAAAAAAGACCTACCAGCAGCTTCTCCTAAGCCTCACCTGTTCTTAAGTTCCAGAAGGATCATATGTCTCAACAAGACATGGATCTACTCTGGCTCAAGCCTTATCCATATGGCCTTGTCCACCAGGCACTGTCAGGAGCTCCTACCTCCATCACCACCACTCCTTGTTGAAAAAAATGAGAAAGCTTCTCCTTGCACTTGTCAGGACCCCACCCTCCCTCTGCCCTTAGGCATATAACTTGCAAAACCATGCTGTGGAATATGGTCTCTCCCACCCCTTTCCCACAAGTGTTGATCCCCAAATACTCCATAGTAAATATCCTTCTCATTGAATAATCTTTTAGTGCTTTATGAAGACACAACTTTTGACAATGAACTAAATATAAATCCTTTATATATTCTTCATATTTAATCCCTACCAACGTTTTCATGAGCTCACAGAAATTTTAATAAACTCAAAGTTTTAATAGAGAAGTAGAGTCATGATGTCATCCCTGCTGTGATGTGACAATGCTATGGAGCCTCCCTACATGAGAGATCTGCACACTAACAAAGGCATTCCTCAATGAAATTTTTTCCCTAAAAATTAGTAAATAAATAAGTTAATAAAGTGAAAGAAGTTATTGAAGGTAAGACATGAAATAAGAAAATCAATGAGTTGGTAATTATTGAGACTGAATAATGGACACAAGTGTCCATTATACTCTTTTGTCTGTTTTTGTGTCTGGTTGAGATATTCCACAATAAAGAATTTTTAAAAGAACCAATAATTGCAAACTATTAAAGTTAAGATATAGAAAATAGAAAGCTAGCTACATAGATATATGCAGCTATTTAAGGAAAAATTATGGTAAAATACAATATTTCCTTGGCATAAAAATGTCTTAAAAATACAATAAAAACAGAAACTGTATTGACAAAACAATAAAATTAACTTCTTTAAAATTTAAAATTTTTTTTCAAAAGAAAACATTATGCAAAAATTGCAATAATTGACAGCTTGATGAAAAACTTGCTTCCTGTATAAAAAATATTCACTATTCAGAATAAAGGATTTCTAAAAACCAACAAGAATATAACATACACTGGAGGAAACTTTTGGAGGTGATGGATGAATTTATAGCACAGATTGTGGTGATGATTTTATCTCCAAACTCCTCAAGTTGTATAGATTAAATATATACATACAGTTTTTTGTATGCCAATCATACCATAATAAGTTTGTCTTAAAATCAAAAGAAGGACACTCAATTAGAAAAATGGTCAATTAATATTGAACAGAAAGAATCCAGAATATGTAAATGTAAATGCATAGGAAAAATCTAGAAAGAGGGGTGTCATTATAAATTTGTAAAACACAAATTACAGATGTTGGCTAATGATAAAGTAGAAAACCTAAGTTTTGCTAAAAAACAAAAATATAATAGAAAAACCTACTCACATAAAGCAAAGATCAAAGGAATAACCCCAACCCTGTGCCCAAAGCTTCAGACATAGATACTCTTCTGTGAATACTTAATAAGGAACAATAGTCTTGATACTTAACGATCTTAGTACTAGATGATAGGAATCTGACTAATTTCCTTTTTTAAATTAAACCCATACATTTTTTCCACACTTTTCATAGTAAAAAAATGTATTTAATTTATATTTCCAAATTTAACCATACTTTAACGTTCTTTCCTCCTCATTAATTAATACAAACAAAATCTATATTTATAACTTCATACTTATTACCCCTGGGTTTGATAAACTGTTATGGTCCTTAAAAAATACATAAAATGCAGCAGACAAAATTTCTGAGGCTTAAGAGCTATAGTTAATTTTTCTTATTAATAGAACTACTCACCTTCATGCCAAACCAATATTGGTATTATGATGCCCCCAAACAGGAAGTTAAAAGTGCTCATTGAACAAATTCATGTGTCTACCATAGGGTAGCAGAGAGTACTTTCATTTCTAAATGATTTAGACCTCATATCAATATCAACAAAAAATTAAATCAACATAGTTTCTTATAAATTACACATTATTTATAAATATTTACTATTGTATACACATTATTTACTATCATTTACCATTATACACGTTTAAAATTTTATTAACTACTATTTAATATTTTATACAAATATTTACTATTTTTTACTATTTATTTATTTTTACTATTATTTACTGTTGTATACATTATTTACTATTATATATATTAGATTATTTTTACTATTATACAGCATACCAATGTAATAGTCTCTTACTATTACTTACAAATTATTTACTATTGTATACATTAGAAAATATGCCCAAATATCACATTTAAGGTAATAATAATATAAATACTAATTTTTGTTATTTATGTGATTAATATATCAATGGTATGATTTATTTGAAATAACTGCTACTTTTGACATTCCTTTATGATCCAGTCATTTGAAGTTCTGAATCTGAGGTCAGAATACTTCCAAACTTTTTCATAGTTGATGTAACTGGAAAAAAAAATAAGAAATATAGAAACATGCAAATGGATGAACCCCCTCCTTGTCAGTGTTTACCATATCATCTTATTCAATTTTCCAATTCTACAAATGATTTGAAGTTAAGTAATTAAATGTCAACCTTCTCTAAAGTCAACTGGATGCTAAGAAAGAAAGAAAGAAAGAAAGAAAGAAAGAAAGAAAGAACACATTATTTAAGTATTTTTATCACATTAGAAAGTTTTTTTCCAAAACTGAAAACTTTAGTTATGGGATTTTTTTTTTTTTTTAAGATTTTATTTATTTATTTGACAGAGATCACAAGTAGGCAGAGAGATAGGCTGGGGATGGGGTAAACAGGCTCCCTGCTGAGCAGAGAGCCTGATGTGGGGCTCAATCCCAGGACCCTGGGATCATGACCTGAGCCAAAGGCAGAGGCTTAACCCACTGAGCCACCCAGACACCCCAAGTTATGGCATTTTTTTATCTAATTCACTGTAGTGTCCATAGCAACTAAGTTATACAATTAGAAAAAAATTTCCAAACACCAGTTTTCAAAAGTTTATTTCCATAAAATAAGTTTCTTTCAAGAAATAAATTGTGTCCCTGCTTGTTAAGATGTCAACTTTAGGACACATGGATGGCTCATTAGTTAAGTCGCTGCCTTTGGCTGAGGTCATGATCCCAGGTCTTGGATCAAGTCCTGCATCAGGCTCCTTGCTCAGCAGGGAGACTGCTCCTCCCTCTGCCTGCTGCCCTCCCCGCTTATACACGTGCTCTCTCTCTCCCCCTCCCTCTGACAAAATAAATGAGTAAAATCTTTAAAAACCTAAGATGTCTCACTTTGAAGGTTGTATGTCTACAGATGTGTGTGTGTGCCTAAATGTCAGACAGGTGTATTTTTTTTTAAATATATGCAACATAGCAAAATACTGATGACCCTTTTTACTACAGAAATAGCTACAAAATTAGAACACTTAAGTTTTATGTATTTTATAATATTTTTCCAAGATTGTTCAATTTTTTAAGTTTGATGTCAAAATTTTTGCCATAGGATAATTAGTGCATCTCTATGTAAAATATTTTAATTTTCATCCCTCATATTCTTAACATTGCATTTTAAATAGTCCCTTCTATAAAAGTCTTACATTAAAAAAATAAAATAAAAGCACATCTGTTGTATTCTGCAGTACAGAAACCGAAATGCATTGAAATAGAAAGCTATTAACATGTGATAGTGTCAATTATAACCCCTTGCATGGTGGCTTTACCATTTTTTTCCTCAGGAATGCTCTCTAAATATAGGCTATGAGACCATTTATAACACTATTGAGTGACAGCAGCAGTGTCAAACCCTATGCTGAATATTAGTAAAGTTTAGGGCTTCAATTTCTCCTTTTAAGCAAAAAAATATGAAAATTCTAATATTTCATCATTCCAAACTATTGACTTCTCCTGCACCCAGTTATCCTCTTCAGAGACTATTACATCAGTATGTTGTATAATTATCTACAATACGGTTCTCGAAACCATATTAGCAACTTTTAAGTATTTTCATAAGTGTATGTATTCAGAATCATCTATAGGAATATATGTAATATACATACATATGCATATTTAATCTACAATATACATGTATTTTGATTTTGTATAGTGACTCTTCAAAATGTAGCCTTTATTTGTGATATTTGATTACTTTTAGTTCCAATTCACTTAAAAATACCACTTGACCAAATATAGTGATCACTGCAGCCTAATACTTTCAGTTTTCAACTTCAAAGTGGTAAGTATACAAGCATACCCAAGAATATTTATAAAAATGATACACCGAGGCAGAAAATATACAAAAACCCTAAATACCCATCAAGCAGAATTTCAATAAGTACAATCACGATGCAGTTCACACGGAGTCTCTTTCCACGCCCCAGTAGGGACCATGGCGATGTGTTCCCACAGTCATACGTTTGTCACTTGATATGAAGTGACCCTCAGTGGTCTCATTGAAACCATCTCTCATGACAGATTAACACCAGAATTACAAATCAGCGTCCCTAAACCCAGTATTAGGCTGGAGATGGGGGTCTGGTATCTAAGTGCTCAACATAAGATGTCTCTTGAGAAAAATCTCACAGGTCCCTTCTCCCTTTTTCAATTCAGTTATTTGGCAATGGAAACATTTCCTCATTTCTTCCAGTTTTCAGGCACCTCCCTCTGGAATGGAGAATCTTTCACATTTTAATGTATCATTTGAAATTTCCTTTTAAAAACTTGGTAAGTGTATAAAACTAGAGATGTTTCTCTGTGCCTCTCTGCAAATAACAAATATCTGGAAGAATCCCCCCACCCCGCCCCTCAAAAAACCAGTCACCGCTGATAGAGGGATTTTGCTGAGTCTTATATTATCTTTTACTCTTAAATGTGAAATAACATTTCTGGAATTTTCTGTTTTTCTCTTTTAACCACTATAAACTGTG
Source organism: Enhydra lutris kenyoni (assembly GCF_002288905.1). Taxonomy (NCBI): domain Eukaryota; kingdom Metazoa; phylum Chordata; class Mammalia; order Carnivora; family Mustelidae; genus Enhydra; species Enhydra lutris. The sequence goes on from NW_019154086.1 coordinate 95,773,134, forward strand.
TGACTCTTTTCTTCTTGAAAATAAAAACCGACCATGAAAGTTCGTGATATCCCTGGAAAAAGCTTACAGCAATTAAATAATTTCTCAGGTATTGTTTCATTTAGTACTCATACCTGAAGGTAAACAGGATTATATCCACCCAAACTTAACATATTTGAAATAAAATATGTCACTGAAATTCAAAAGAATAATTATTGCCTAAAGTTTCTTATATATCTTTCTATCTTTGGTTGGCCTTGTTCTGAGAATACTACAGAAAAATTCAGGCAGAAAACATGAACAATGACAAGGTCATGATTGGGAAGCTTGTCTCTTAACTTGACCCTTCTAGAATCTAACTCTGAGGAAACATTGTGAGCTCATTTTACTTTATCTTCCCTAACAGTTTTGTGACAACCACATCCTAGCATTTAGTAAGAAAAACTTACCCACTGTGATTCCACCAGCAGACTTTTGTTTTCCCCCAGAAATGTAGTTCACTTCTTCTCTTTGCATATTACCTCTTTCTTGAGGAAGAAAGAATAGAAACACGAAGAAATTATTTTATTAAAAGTAAAAAATGAACTCTTGTTATCTGAATGATCACAACAAAACATACATCAACATTATTCCTCTTTCTCATCTATATTATATGTGGAAAATTGAAAAGTTATTGAACCTTTGTCTATTTTAACTTTCCTGTCGACTGGACTGAAAAAAAAATTTTTTTTTCAAGGAAATGCCTCCTGAAAAATCCGTCTGAGTGAGACAGACATTTCATTAAAAAAATTAAGGCAATTATACTACTGGGTATTTACCCCAAAGATATAGATGTAGTAAAAAGAAGGTCCATATGTACCCCAATGTTCATAGCATCAATGGCCACAATCACCAAATTGTGGAAAGAGCCAAGGTGCCCTTCAACAGAAGAATGGACAATGAAGATATGGTCCATATATACAACGGAATATTACGCCAGAAAGGATGAATACCCAACTTTTGTATCAACATGGATGGGACTGGAGGAGATCATGCTGAGTGAAATAAGTCAAGCAGAGAAAGTCAATTATCATATGGTTTCACTTACTTGTGGAGCATAAGGAATAACATGGAGGACATTAGAAGAAGGAAAGAAAAAGTGAATTGGGGGAAATCAGAGGGGGAGACAAAGCATGAGAGACTGTGGATTCTGAGAAACAAACTGAGGGTTTTGAAATGGGGGTGGAGGGGCGCCTGGGTGGCTCAGTGGGTTAAAGCCGCTGCCTTCGGCTCAGGTCATGATCCCAGGATCCTGGGATCGAGCCCCGCATCGGGCTCTCTGCTCGGCAGGGAGCCTGCTTCCCTTCCTCTCTCTCTCTGCCTGCCTCTCTGCCTACTTGTGATCTCTGTCTGTCAAATAAATAAATAAAACCTTAAAAAAAAAAATGAAATGGGGGTGGAGGGATGGGTTAGCCTGGCAGTGGGTATTAAGGAGGGCATGTATTGCATGGAGCACTGAGTGTGGTTCACAAACAATGAATCTTGGAACACTGAAAAAATAAAATTAAATTAAAAAAAATTAAGGATATAAATATTTTAAACATCAAGTTTAAACATTTTATATGCTTTAGGTTTAAAAAGTAAAGTGCAGTATTCAAATCTGAGGTTGTAGTTTAACCATCTATTTTACTTATTTTGTCATATAAATTACAGAGCTAAACATTGCTATAAAACTTTCAGAATTTGATTTCTTTTTAATATGAATAATTCACTTGCAAAAAATTAAAAGCTATTGAGTACCAAAAAAAAACTAATATACATATTTGGATTTACTCTTTCAAAATCAGAATGAAAGATGCTAATACATAATCCTAAGAGAGGCCAAAATAGGGGCGCCTCGGTGGCTCATTCCTTGAGAGTCTGCCTTAGGCTCAGGTCCTGATCCTGGGGTCTTGGGATTGAGCCCCATATTCAGCTCTCTGATCAGCAGGAAGCCTGCTTCTCCCTCTCCGTCCCCTCCCCACTTGTGTTCTCTCTCCCTCTCTGTCAAATAAATAAATAAATAAAATCTTTAATAAAAGGGAGAGAGGTCAAAATAACCCTCACTGCTATTATGGATTATATTTATTTTGAAGACCACAAAACAGTAGTGAAGGTTTCAAGTTTTTCTGCTCCAGATGATTTCCAGATATACTTGCCATTAAGTCCAAAACAAGATCAAGAAAGAAGGAAATGCCTGAATTAATCATGTTGTTATATTTCTCTCATTTTCCTCGACAATCTTTTTTTCCTCCAGTTTCTCCTGCACTTATGTAAGAAGATTTATAGACACATGCTCTATTCACATAATATCTTTCCTAACTAAATACTTTCCTCTATTCACATAATATCTAAACTGACAATTTTTCCTAACTAAACCCTAAGTGGTATACATTCCTATTTCAGAAATATATAAAACATTGACAAGTATGTGTCTGAATCAACAAAACACAATAACTTTCTTAGAATTATCATTTATTACCACATGGTCTTTTAAAATTTTGATTTCATATATATATATATATATATATATTTAACAACAAAAGTTTTAGCAGCCATGGGGAGTAATTGCACACTGGGAGTTAGGGTTTTGTGAGATCATAGAAAACATACATATTAATTTCTGCCCTCAATTCCTGGCACAGTGTTCCTAAAATCTTTGGAATTTTCTGGGGGATAGCAGTGTCTTCTGTTCTAATGAGTATCTTTTGTCCATTTGAAGTGGTGATGGTGGTGGTGGTAAGGAGGGCAGTCTTGTAGGACTGACCCTCAACCTGTGGCACCTGATGCTATCTTCTGGTAGATAATGTCAGAATTGAGTTAAACTATAGGACTCCCAGCTGGTGTCACAGGGTATTGCTTGGTGTGGGGAAAAACCTATATGTATTTGGTGACTAGAAGTGTCAGTGTGTTCTTTGTGAGTAGAGAAGAAACACATCAGAAGAACACAGGCACAATATACAAATCTGGGGGAGACACAATCATTCAATCCGTAATAGGCACTACATTGAGTAGAAGCTTCTAGAAGCATATTTTCCAAGATTAAAATTGTCATAAAATATTTTAACCATTTCAATAAAATTTTGATATCATTATTTTCATCCACTTAATTCTGTCTATCCAATAGGATGTTTAGGTCTAGAAAAGAAAGGAGGTGATAGGAGAAACACCTTCCACTATTACACTTTATAAACACATTACGAGTTAAGTGGATGCAAATAAAACCCAGGAAAACCAATGCTAATTTCAAGGGTCTGGATTTAGAGATCTTATTGATGTTCAATGGGAAAGAAATGGAATTAATATATCTCTCTGTGGTGAAAGAATATATCAGTATGGATTTAGGTAGGACTTCTATCTTATTCTCAAATCTCTGGATGCAAAAAAACCAGTTCCTTAAGGACAGAAACCATATCCGTTCATGAAATATTTACAAAATATCGGCTAGCTTTAGATGGCAAAACTGTTCCACTTACAGGTAAATATGTTTTTATTTTTAAGAACTTGCCTTGTTGTTTCCCCTTAATAAATCTGAAACTTTGTAAGAGTTGTTGATTTCCATGAAATACACTCTTCTTCCTTCTCATCCCCATATACTTTTGATGACCCTGTTTGCCAATAAAATTCCTAGTCACTCTTCAAGATCAAGATGATAGTTTTTTCCTTTCTATAACGACTTCCACTGTGAATGTAGCAGAATTCTATCACAAAGTCTTATTTCCAAGGCACAGGAAAGTCTCAAGCAAATAAGAGACATTCCACATATGCAGTAGATCAAACAAGGGCTTTAAGTTCAGAAGTCCTATATTTAAATTTTAGCTCTCTTATGTATTTGAAATTAAACTGATAAATCCTTCTCTGGAAGCTTTTGCTCCTTCATAGGAAACAGAACTAATAATAACTTTCCTGTAAGAGTTACATGAGATAATGTAGGGAAATCACCAAGGACAATATCTAGCACTTAGTAGAAGATTTGTAATTGGTTGTAACTACTGCCACTACTATTATTATTTCTCTGTTCCTCAACCTCTTCTTAATAGTAATCAACAGTTGAATAAATGGAAATCATAAAATTTCCCTTCTTTGTGAAGTTATATCATGAGGCAAGGTAATTACTTTTCTAGCTAAAGAGATACATGGATATAATTCATTCTCTGAAATCTACTTGAAATTTGATTCTCTCCTGTTAGAGGAGGTCATCAAGGGAACATTACTACTGGTTGACCAGTTAGCAGGATCTGGGCAATCAGACCTCCTCATCCTATCCCTTGTCCTTGAAAAGTATGTTCTGTCCACACTCCCCACAGTGGGAGCCATTTTCCAGTATGGACTTCTCAGAACAATGTATTGTTAGATTATTGGGCTGGTATACATAACTGAACCCTGGTAAAACCCCTATATAGATGTTTAAGATTCTGGCAGGTGGGTGCAAAGGTCTACTTGTTTTAAGGCCACAGAAGATAAGCTTCATCTGTATGTTCCCTTGCTTCTTAATCCTGCCCCTACCAATAGGGAGTGGCCTCCTTCTTTCTGTGGTCTCTCCTTGCCTTTGGTGTTGAGATTTCAGATTTCACCCAGGAAATTCCTTTGTTTGTGAACTGACACTGCCATGATGTATTTAACGGTTTATGTGCTTACTGAATTCTCATCTGTTGAAAATACAGCAGCTTCTCAATAGATCATATTGGTTTATCCTTCTTCTTTTATACTGTCTTCTTCCACTGTAGCAACATCATGATCCATATACCACAGCAACCAAAAAAATTATCGTGGTAAGTAGCAGAAGAATGTTGATGTTTGCTTATAGGTGTGTCATTCACTACTCTTTTTCTTTTTCTTCTCCCCTTCCCTTCCTTGGAAGTTTGAGGCATTTGATAGTTTATTAAAAAGCCAATTAAATTGTCAAATTCAGGCATATTTAAGAGTTCCTATTCCAGACAGTTAATAAGACACTTCGAGTTACTGTAAGTTTTTCTTCCACAGTGACCATTAGCCAGGCAAAAAGAAATTACATATTACAATACGTATTGTTTAGTCTTTAGGAAAAGATGGACACAAATCTCTCACCACAATATTGGCTAAAACTACCTAAGGGGAAAGACAGGGTATTGGAGAGTAATGCTTCTTTTAAATGTCTAACTGGAGATACAAAAGGATCAGAGAAGTAGTGTAAAAACAAAGGAATAAGAAGAAATGATTAAATAGGCTTAGGAAGAATTCATGGCTCTGTCTCCAACTGAAGAACAAGAGAGAAGCTGGCATATCTGAATCTTCTGCTTTTCAGAAAAATCGTACCTTATTTGATTGGAATAATAGTCTTCTGCAATAATTATAATATTTTTTAACGCTATCAGTCTGCAACACTGCTTCTACAGAACAATCTGCCAATTTCCCTTATTTCTTCTTATAGAAATGCTTTCCCCATGGACATCTAAATATATTAAAGACCCAAATCAAAGCCATGAGGAAATTTGAGGGTTCCTTAGCAATTGGTAAAATTTCCTAGATAGCTAACATTAATAAATGCCAAAGTCCAATGTTCTATTTACTCCTTGAAGATTTTCTAACAATATTCTAATTATCAGCCTCCAGTACACTAACTCCCAAATTGTGAGAACCACAAATTTACAAAGAAATAAATCTTAGCAACTCAAATAATTAAGGCTTAGTAGTTACCAGAATTTTTATCTACTGGTGATAGTAAGTCATTTTGCAAGGTTAATGAATTTTAAATTTGAATGCCATTATCTTACTGTCTCTACTCTTTTCTATCTGCTGCATGGAAAAATTCAGTCTATTAAACTCAGTATGGGGCAAAGCCACCATGACCTGCTGGTAATTGCTGGTTGACAATGTTGCACAATAGTTAATCCAGAAGAAGGCTGTCCTGGTTGATCGGACATGGGAATCTAGTGAAATATCACAAAGGTTACTGAAGAATACTAAATCAGAATTTGAATAACCATAGTCATTCTGGTGATAGAAGAGTGAGGTTATATTTACTTAAGAGGTAGCAGCATGGTGATAGAATCATGCATAACCTTCATCTCAGGCCAATTAATTAGCTTAGACTTCTCTCCAAAGCCATTTGGCAAAAATTGCAAATCATTGGAGAATCCACTTATACCATAATAAAGGGACCCACACTGATCAGTTTGCTCGTATCTTGTATATTATAGAGTGCAGCCTTTCCCAAGCCTTTTCACTTTGTTTTATACCCACATACTCTAAGATTGATCCTGACCAGAATGGAAAAAAGAAACACTAAACAACATTTCAAAGAGTGTTATGTAAGGTATGTGTTGATGCATTAAAAAAGTAACAATTGGTCATCTGGATAAGAGAAGTATGAGGGTGGTTTTTAGTTTTCTTGCTACTTTTATGTACATTTGAAATTATTTCAAGAGAATTACTGAAAAACCATTCAGATCCCAAGAATTAAAAAAAAAAAAATCAAACACTATGAAATAAAATAATAACAGCAACAATAATAATAGTCCAACAACCAAACCTGTCATAATAATTTTATTTTCAGTCAAATCAACTTTAAAATCAAAGAAGAAATAAGAGCATGATGTATATTTACACTTATTATTGACAAACTAACCCTCAGTGAATGCAATACTTAATGAATGCTTAATAATAGAAAGAGAAGGGGCACCTGGATGGCTCAGTGGGTTAAGCCTCTGTCTTCAGCTCAGGTCATGATCTCGGGGTCCTGGGACTGAGCCCCGCATTGGGCTCTCTGCTCAGCGGGGAGCCTGTTCTCTCTGCCTGCTTCTCTGCCTACTTGTGATCTCTCTTTCTGTCAAATAAATAAATAAAATCTTTAAAAAAATAGAAAGAGAAAAAATACATTGAAGATATTTGAAAAACAAGACTTGATTTAATTTATTTAAAAAGAAAGAACTGAAGGCTCGTATTGTGGGGGCATGTATAATTAAGGAAGTATATGACATAAAATACTTTTCCTGTTTTGATATTCACCGGTACTTACGAAGAAATATAGACCAGGCATCTTTTGAGGTAGAGCATGAACTTTAGGTGTAAAATATGAGCAGCCAAAATGCTCCTGTCTTTGGTGCTGCTTATGGCCTGGATATAGGCTCATATGCCTTCCTGTCTCAAAGGACATGAGAAGCAGCCTGGCTGACTTCTGAACATTGGCACTTTCTCTGTAATCATCTTCCACATTCTGACTTACTATCAGAGGAAAAGAAGATGAGCAAACTAGGTTTTCCATTGAAAGGAAAGAATTGAAAACAGATTCTATTAATGAATTATAATGAATAATAAATCAAGTTAATTATTTTTGTTGTCATTGCACTCCATTTTGACAAAAATATATCACTTTCTTATATCACTAATATTCTCATGAAAATTCTTTGTCACACACGTACACAATTATTTGTTGAGAAATATGAGTTTATTTTATTTCCCTATTAAAGTGTCTAGATTTTCAACATAAATTTCTTTAAAAACAAGTACAATATGTAAGTTGCATGATTTTGTTGCCTCTCTCATTTATGAAATGTTTATTAATTAATCTGTCAATTATGATCATAGTTTTATTAAATTTAGTCCTAATATCTGCCACGTTATATCATTTAGGCAGCATCTTAATACTTTTCCAAAATCCAACTCAGATCTTAATCCTTCATAAAGATGGCAAGAGCATGCCTTCAAAAAGTGACCATTCCTCTTCTGGAAACAGAATAATTTCCAAAAGTTTGCTCCACAGGACATTCTGAACCTTAAGATGATTTTTTTAATTAATTTTATTTTTAATTAAGTTTGGAAAGCACTGTATATTATATTCCCTCTTTTAGATATTGGAAAGACAAATTAGTTATTAAAAGTTCTCAAATTTCCTGAAGTAATAATCCAAATTAGCTTGATTAAATCCAGGTACCACTAAATGTACTTGGCAATAGAGGGTTCCCCCATTCTGTAAGATTTATTAACAACTACCTAAACCATATTTCACGTATCTCAATTTAAGAAATGCTGTATTATGGAAAGTAGATAACATTGGTTGGATATTAATTATGTACTTGTCACAAGCACGCTGTAAAGGCACACACGTGAGTTGTGTCTTTTCACAATGTCAGCTTTATTCAATCAGGAAACAAGGTTAACATAACCATAAGGTGGTTTCAGGATTCCAAATAACGACATTTCACTACACATTTCACTTGACTTCATACATATCACACAGAGCAAAGCACAGTCCAAAGTCACACAACAAACAAGATAGAAGGAGAGATAAGGAGTTAACCAACCCACGGCAATTCTGGAGCTCACAGTTCAGGTGAAGCCTCTGTCCCACCCAGGGCAGCTCTGAGCACATGCTGCTTATGATGTTCAGGCAGTGGAGGGTCTCTTAGGTTCAGAGATCAGTCGGGCAGAGCCTTTGGTGCCAGCTGCCTTTTTAATGCAGCCAGATGTGGAAAGGTCGGCATCTGGAGAGTCTGACAGTTTGCTGCAAAAGGCCTCCCTTTTAAAAGAAGTTTAATCCATCTTGGATTCTTCTGGTTCTAGTGATTATCAGCTCTTGATTCCTGCCGGCACTCTTGGTTTTGCTGGTTATCACTTCTAGGTGCCAACAGCCTGTGCTGCTTTTGGTGTTATCTGGTCTCAGCTGCCATGCCCTTTACTGCTAATGTCACTGCTCAACAAGTGGGACTCCACAATACTACTTCATGACATCCATTACTGCATTGAAATTGGCTGCTTTCTTATCGAGCTTTTTACACATTTATGAGCATTTGAGTATTGTCTTTTTTCTTGAGTTTCCCAAATACCTAGCAAAGGTATTATGTATAAAAATTCTATCATCTATCTATTATCTATCTAAGAAAGAAGATGAAAAAAAGCTACAAACAAGAAATAATGTCACATTTGATCCATCCAAATTACATTGAAATATTTCAGACAAAATGGTATAAAGAACAATAGAGGGAATAGTATATCTATATCACTTAGTTTAAAAAATAAAACAAGACTAAAAATTGAAAAGCTCTGTATATCCCTCCCTGGTGGTGGTGTATGAATTCTCTTAGAGGAAACCATTATCCTGAAGTTATTACTTCCCATTTTCAAAAGCTTTTTTGATAGTTTATTACAAACCCTATGTTCTTAGATAGTAGTGTCAATTCATGTATTTTATGATTTATATGAATTGTTAACCTGTGTGCATTTTTATTCCCTTACTCATAATTATGTTTTTTAATATTTAGCTATACTGAAAATACTCATAAAATTTATGCACACTTAATGCTGAATAAAATTATGTTATATAAATGTGATATAATATATGTACTCAACTGTCAGTTGATGTATATTTAAGTATTCCACTTTGTTGGTACTCGACATCATACTTCTACAATTACTCTTAAACACAGCTCTGTTAGCATTGTTGAATGCATTCCATTATACTTGTGGTAGTAGACTTTCTGCACCATTATGTATGCATACCCTTCACTTTAATTGTCATCACTTACTTACTGGGTAACAAATAGCTTCCTCTGAAACACTGTAGCATAAAACAATAACGATTTGTATTCACTCACAAAAATTTGGGGTGGCTGGATGACTGGTAAAGAGAAGACAGCTAAGATGGCTTTAAATGCTGAGATTCCTGGATCCTCTGACTTACGGGCTCATGTACTCCAATCCAGGAGTCAATACATTACATATGGCAAATGAAATCTGATCCATGGCCTGATTTTATATGGCCTATGAGCTATGAATATTTTTCACTTACGGGTTATTAAAACATAACAAAACAAACAAAAATAAACACTAAGTAGAAAGAGTTTTGTGTGATCTTCAAAGTCTAAATTATTTACTAGATGGCCCTTTACAGAAAGCAAAACAGAACAAAATAAACAAAAACTTTGGTGACTCACCATGGTCAGCTAGCTGGGGCTTCACATGGCAATGTCCAGGTTCTCAACAAATGAGGGAGAGGGCAAGCCCCAGTGCTCTGTTTCCTTTGTTTGCAAAGGTCTCATTGGTGAAAGCACTTACTAGGCCATCCAACAGAGACTCAGAAAAATGTGGTTAATTGAGTCATTACTACAACATTCTAGCACTAGTGGTCATGGTCAGCAAGCTCTCTAAATTTCTTGTAATAATGCACTTCCTCATAAGTAGTAAATAAAGCTTCCTATTGTTCCACACTGTCTTCATTACTTGATATTGAGAGATGAACAATTTTTGCTTAACTGATATATATAAAACTGTATGTCTTTGGGACTTCCTTTTGCATTTCCCTGAATACAAGGTAGAGTGTCTTATCATATGTTTATTCAGAATTTGTATTATCTATTTTGTGAATATTTGTTCATATCTTTTAAAAAATTTTTATGTTGGTGTTTTAAAAATGTTATCCTTTATCTAATTGATTTGTATGAAATTTATATATATAATAAATATATTACATATTTGTTATATATAATGTACTTATTATATATATATTAATTGTCTGGCATTTATGTCCCAAGTAATTTATTTCTATGTTTTGTCTTTTCCTGTTTAACAGTATATTTTATATAGATAAGTTTATAATTGTTATGAAGGAAAATATGGGATCATGACCCGAGCCAAAGGCAGAGGCTTAACCCACTGAGCCACCCAGGAGCCTCTGATCAAGTATTTCATTCTATTTTTTTTTCTATTAGAAAAGTATTATGACATATTTTTTATTTAATCATGGATGTCCATTAAATTTTAACACTCATTAATTGAATAGTATAAACTAACTCAGTTAACTAACTCCTTCTCCCAAACACTAGTATAATAGCTTATTTTAATATGCAATTATTGGTTGATAACTAGTAGTCTATCAAAATGTTGATGATAATGATATAACCTTATGCTTATTTTATTATTATAGAGGTGGGGTTTTTTTACTCCTTAAGAGGTATGCCCCCCCTCTTTGAACCATTTTAAAGATCTCTCTTTTTTTGTTTTTTTAAAGATTTTATTTATTTATTTGACAGATGGAGATCACAAGTAGGCAGAGAAGTAGGCAGAGAGAGGAGGAAGCAGGCTCCCTGCTGATGCAGACCTTAATCCCAGGAACCTGGGATCATAACCTGAGCCGAAGGCAGAGGCTTTAACCCACTGAGCCACCCAGGAGCCCCTAAAGATCTCTCTTTTTTGATGCTTTGCTGTTTTATTATAATGTTCCTAAGTATAAACATTATGTCATTTTCTATGGTTCATTTGGGAATTTACAGATATTTCCCAATCTAATAATTTATGTCCTATGTCAGTTACAGAAGATCATTGGCCCAAATTATTTGAATTCTGTCTAACACCATCTTTGCTCTATTATTTTCTTCTGGAACTCCAACTGGACACATATTTGTGCCATTCTACCCTCTATGTCTCTTAACTCATCATTCCCAAACTCCTTGTATTTTTTTGTGCTGAATCCATACGGCATTCTGTGCAGTCCACATGTATTTCTTCAAGTTGATTAGTTCTCTTTATGGTTGTATAAATTTTCTATCTTGTATGCAAATTAACTTTTGTTATCTATATCTTATGTAAAATTGATATACATTTTCATTGCACTATTAGTAAGTTCTAGAAGTTTTATTTTAAGTATGAGTTTTTGGACAATATTACATTGTCTTCTCAACGATTTGGTTAACTTTTTGCTCTTTTGAACAAACTATTTTATTGTATTTATCTTAAAATTCAAATATCTGAAAATATTGGGATTTCTGATATTTATTGTCTCATAGACCCTTCCACTTTTGGCTTATTTTCTTATGTTTGAAATTTTGACTGTGCAATGAGGTAGACTGTTTTAATTTATGTGAAATCTGAGAGGCCCATGTTGAGAATGTTTCTTCACAGAGGATTTTCGTTTGTTTTGTTATATACCCTAGGATCCCCACCCAGTTTCAATCAGTAAAACTAAACTCCTTGTCAGCTTAGAGATACTCAACATGTTGGGAGTTCAAAGTCTAAATACGTATAAGATCTTGGTTAAAGTCTAAATAGTTACAAAGTCTAGTTCAAAGTCTTGATACTTAAAAACTCATCTGAGTTTCAATAGATGAGAGAAACTTAATTCTTACCTAGAATCCTAGCTATGTTTCCTTCTAGTTCCCTTCTCTTTGTGTGGATCTTTTCTAGTCCTTACTTTTCCAGAGTGTGTGACCCTTCAAAACTGTAAATGAATGTGAAGCCTCAGATCAACTTTCTTACTTTATTCTGTCTTAAAAATACAGCCTCCTTTAAAATCAAGCCTCTGTTTATTTGGAAAAATTGGAAAAAATCTCTAAGTTAGTTAATGCCTTTTATAGACATTGTATCTCATGAGTTTATATGTGCATGTATATATACGTATATTTCATTCATTAAACATTTAATTTACATTTCATCATTCTGTGTCTGTGTATTCAGAACACAAAATGCCTCATATTGCTATGAACAACTTTCATTTACTATTCAAAGGAATTTTTATTAAAAAGTTTCATACTAGTGAAGTGGGAGATCTATGTTCTTGTCTCATGGAGCTGGAGTGGAAGAATGAATCTCTTGGACAAAGGAGAGTGAGTAAAGCAATAGAAATTTATTAAGTGAAGATCAAAAAAGCCCTCAAGAGAGAGAGGGGTTTGGACCAACAGGGTTGCCAATGAGGGCCTCTAGGACTGGTCTTTTATAGAAAGCTAATCAGGGAACTTAAATCCTTTTAACTTCTATTGATATCACCATTAAGCAATGACTAGTGATAACACCTTCAGTGGCCTACTTCCTTTTTAGGGTCTGGTTATTCTTTGTTGTCACAGGTGATTATCATAAAAAAAAAAAAAAAAAAAAAAAGACACCCGCCCCCCCATGCCTAGGGTAGGGTGGTCTGATTTGTCCCCTGATCTCTGGTTTCCCCACGCCTCCACAGTTTTGGTGTTTCTGTGAGCCTGATCCCCTAGCCCACTGTCTATTTCTCCCCACCTAGCGGCACCTGTTCCTTACTCACCACATTAAAATTAGCAAAGGCAGAACTTGGGGTACCTGGGTGGAACAGTTCATTTAACTTCAGAATGTTGGTTTGGGCTTAGGTCTGATCTCAGGGTCTTGAGACTGAGTCCTTGCTCAGCGAGGACCCTGCTCCTCCCTCTCCTGCTTCTCTTTCTCTTTCTCCCTGAGGAATAAATGAAATCTTTAAAACAAATAATAAAATGAAAAAATAAAATATTGTGTTCTAGTGCTATTTCAATACAAACTGATTTAGCCCTGATGAAGTTTTGGAATATAAGTGAGGTTCAGTGCGGTGGAGTCCGGAGCTGATGACCCAGAAAGAATTCTGGAGGTGTCTTTGGTGCAAAATGGTGGTTTATAAAGCACTGGAACAGGACCCGTGGGCAGAAAGAGCTTCCGCACCTTGGTTGTGAAGGATGATTGATTATATACTACGGGGTTACCTAAGGCCTTGACATTGTCAAGTTAAGGTTGTTCTTCCTTTTAATAAGACATTAGCAGTAAGGTAGTTGGGAGCTTCCTGGAGGAATATCACACTCCAGCTATCACAAGTCATTATCTATGAGCTTTAGGTTTAGAAATTTAACTTTATTTGCATTTCCCTCTGCCTCAGCCTCCCTCAATTTTATGGAGGGGAAGATGATGTTAGGGCTTCAAGGACTGAGTTACGGGTCTTTGGAAGTTAGGCTATTGATAAGAAAGTTTTTTTCTTACAAATCACTAGGACATTTTTAAACTGAGGGAGACGCAGGTCTTGCAGGACTGTGACCTCTGCAGGTTAACTCTTTGTTTTTCCTTTAGAGCAGGCAGGCATGCCTGAGGAATGTCACATTATATCCCATGTGGGGGTGGGGAGGGAGGAGTTTGCAGGGTGCCAGCTTCTCCTTTGTCCTCAGCTTGCCTTCTATTCCTTCATGAGCCAGCCCATGCTCCAAACCTTTGCCCCAATGGCCAAAATGTATTTTTAACATTTTTCTCCTTGGATATATTGATTCCCAGGTACTTGCTTAGTGATATGACTTCATAATAACTTGGTCCCCAAACCACACAAATTTCAAAATTCTCTGAGATTAATTAACCTCTTATTTTCCAACTGATGCACCATCAGCATATGAACATGGCTTAAGGCAATTTATATGCAGGTTAAGTAATGCAGAGAGTGAGGCAATTATCCCAGTTAGTTATCTACATTGATTAATTTCACCTTCAAGTTGCTCTCTTCTTCAAATCATTTATGAACGTATGCAGGTATAAAGGATCCAGGTAAAAATGTAATTCCTTCCATTCACCATGTAATACTTTTCTTTCTTTATAGAAAGAGAACTCATCTGAAAGATTATGATTGGAAATGAGTAAAAGCCCGTCATTCAAGTAGGATAGTAATTCTCAGCTTTAGCATGACTCAGAATAATCTGGAACACTTGCTCTTGTTAAGAGACATAGCTGGACCTCACTCCCAAGATTCCTGATTCAGTAGGACTAGGGTGGAATCAGAGAATTTGTGTTTCTAGCAAGTTCCCAAGTGATGGCAGTGATGACTGCTCTAGGCATCACACTTTAGGAAACACTGACCTAAGGGGCTCTTAGAGAATTGGTCATGTAGCAACAGTTAGAGGAAACAAGGAATATTTACAGCATACTCCCATCTTCAGTCTTACACATTTTTAGAATGTTGAATCAGCTCTATTAAATAGATTCCCCATTAAAAATATTATTATAAACCAAAAGAGTCCAGGAAACTCTACAAGACAGGTTTCAAGAATCCATTAGGTATCTAGATAAATCATCAAGTGAACATTTTCAGTTGTCTCCTTGGCAGAAGTAATTGACATCATGATCTGCTTAAGAAGGGAAAGCCGACTCTTAGAAACAGATCGTGACAAATTTTTATTTGTGGGAAGAGGCTGAGGACAGAGGAAAGGGCACATACAGTCGTAATGAGGTATTCCATGGTGTATAAAACAGTCTGGATGTCATTAATTCTGGGATTCCTCAGATTTCTTCCATGTGGGGGTCACCACATAAAATACTGAATGTCCAGTCCAATTGAATTTCAAATTAACAAGTTTTTTGTTTAATTGTTTTTAAAGTAGATTCCACACCCAGCATAGAGTCCAATGAAGGGCCTTAACTAAAGACCTTGACTGAGATCAAGACCTGAGCTGAGATCAAGAGTCAGATGCTTAACCAAATGAGCTACTCAAGTGCCCCAAGACAAGTATTTTTTTGAAGATTTTATTTATTTTTAATTTTTATTTTAATTTAATTAACTTTACTTTTTTTATTTTTTATTTATTTATTTTTTTTAGAGAGAGAGAGGGAGATAGCAAGTGGGGAGAGGGGAGGGACAAGCAGATTCCTTACTCAGTGTGGAGCCCAGCTTAGGGCTTGATCACATCACCCTTAGATCATGACCCATACCAAAATCAAGAGTCAGATGTTTAACCAACTGAGGTGCCCCCCCAAAACAAGTATTTTTAAGAGGCTTTTCCTTTGTTTGTTTGTTTTAACCATGGGCATGTCCCAAATATTACATGGGGCATACCTTTCTAGAAATCATTTGTTATTTATGAGATCTCAAATTTAATTGGATATTTTTATTTGCCAAGTGTGGCAATCATATTTTAATTGGGTTTGCTAAAATCAAAGGTTGGCAAAACATATGGGTATATAAATATAGAATTATGAGTAAAGTATTTTTCAGGAAAATAGAACTTGTTTGAGTATTAATACCTTAACATTTGTTGGAGAGGCTGAGGAAGAGATGATCCAAAGGGAGGAAATTTCCTTACTAACCAACCTCTGGAAATATTAGTAGGATTGAAAAAGTCAGAACTAACAAGGAAATTTTGGAAGCCAGGCATGTCCAGCTGCATGGGGGATAGGTACTGTGAAAGAAAGCTAGTGAAGGACTTAGGGAAAGCTCTTGCCTCTCTGCTTCCAAAGATGAGCATATGAAAACTAGGGATATTATGGCCAATTGATTGATGGAGATACAGGATTAAGATCAAGAGGTCAAGGGCAAAGTTTTAATTAGAGATATAGATTT
Organism: Enhydra lutris kenyoni; assembly: GCF_002288905.1. NCBI lineage: Eukaryota > Metazoa > Chordata > Mammalia > Carnivora > Mustelidae > Enhydra > Enhydra lutris. The sequence goes on from NW_019154086.1 coordinate 95,789,182, forward strand.
AAGAATGCTGCCCTATACCATAGTGCTCCTATTCCTGGTTTTAACAGGCACTATAATAAGTTGTTGAATTATAAACTTGTTAGTAAGAAGATGGGCTTAGTTGAATCCTCATGATTATGACAGGATTAATTTTATCTAGACACTGAAGTTTTTTCACTATACTCTGTATCAAATAAGTTCGATTCAAAACTATATAGGGAAAATAAAGAGCAAAGAGTCAAGTGCTGGTATTCATTGCAAAACCGCTAATGGGTTAATTGGATAAGGCAATGGTATGAGACAGAATAGAATGAATTTTCTGAGTAGCTTTGGACTTAGATATAATGATTATTTTTATATTCTAATGGCAAAAGATAAAATTCTCTTTGTTTATATGAAAATATATGAAGACACCTTATCAGGTTTTGGAGGAGTTGCTTCAGGAAAGTAGAACTACCCTGTTGAAGTTCGTCACTACTTAGAAGGGGCACCCAGCCCTCAGATGCAGTAGACATTACAGCAAAGACCAACAGATGAAGAACAGAACTAGAAGGGATTTTAGGATGGAACAATATATCCCACTCCTAAAGTGTAACTCTTTCTGCTTCTCTCCACCCCTTTGTTCTCCAGAGTGTTAGAGAAGCTGGCCTGATAGTCGAGTTTGGGAGAAGAATCTGGGACCTGTATCATCACACATTCCTTTTCCTTCTTTCTGAGGACTTTGCCTCCACAAAACTGACTTTATTCCAGTCTTCTTTGTTCCTATGTGCAAGTTTTATAGGGTATGTGATCTTCAAATTTTTCTTGTGACTGGGGAAAGGTAAGTGTAATTCTTGCCCAGTGTCTACAGGTCTGAATGCCATCCCCAAACCCAGCATTGAGCAATAATAAACTTGATACTTTTTTCTTCATTTCCTTGATTTCTACCATTAGTTTTCAACAGCTAAAGTACTTAGATAGGGAATGAAGTCATAACTCAGAACTCAGTAGTATTCATGACAATGACCATGAACGAAAATACTAGAATCTACCTCTCATTCTTTTTTCTTTGTCTAGAATGTTCTTTCCTATCTCTGCTGAAAAGATAATTTCTTAATAATTCTTACAGTGTTATCAATGCCATGAACCCTTCAGTAACTTTCCTAAGTGTTCCTTTTCAATGCTTCCATATTATTTGCTATATTTCTACATGAGATCAAGAATCATGTTCATGGCATGGCATATTTCTGTCTTTACATTGGCATTGTAGCTGTTATTGTTGTATTGGTCTTTTTAGCACAAAGCAGGAATTCATTAAATGCTATTAAATAGGTAAACATATTTCCCCAAATTTCAACCCTTTGACAAAAAGAGTTTGCTGACACCTGCTTTAAAATATGAAAGCCCCTAATTAAGGAATCATAGGACAATATTCTTAAGTCTTTAGAGCCACAATAATTTTTCCTCATCTCATAGCACATAATTTCTTAGTATCTTCTTAAATTATCTTTAACTGCTTTCAAGTTTAGCACTTTAAAAATTTTCTTTTTATATGATTTTGTCTAGTATGTGCCACTATAATGTTTCTATTGGTATATTTTTAAATAATTTGAATATGCCACTCGCAGTTAGAGATTATCTTAGCCTTCCCTACAAAGCTGATTCTGAGGGGACCAAAACAAAACAAAACAAAATCCATAATGCATATGTTAACACTATAATGGGAGTGCAAGCACTGGGAAGCAAGAAAGAGTATAAAAGAGAAATGACTCAGAAGTGAGGGAAAAAAAAAAAGAAGGGGCATCACCAACCTAGTTATGACCTTGTAATAAGAGTGGTTGACTGCTCTATCTCACAAACTACCTTCAGAGAAGATGTACAAACTACTGCAATTCTATGCTATCTTAGAGTGGGGGCAGGAAAGGAAGAAGCAAGAAGACCATCTTTCATTTGTCCCAGTTCAACCACAGCCTGCTAACCCTCCTGCACTCCAGCTGCACCAATTAGTCCTCAAGACATTCACCATGAAAGTTAGATCTGAAGACAGTAGCTGAGCATCCATGGCACGAGCAATACATTGTTATGTTTAAGGCAAATGAATAAAAACATGGAAGAATAACTTAGACATAATGTTAATATTATTTTTCTAAATAGAATAATTAATGTTGTAACTCTTACTGTTAGAAATATCTCAGAATGCAGAGTAGTGGGGGAAAGCTTCAAAATTGCTCCTCTCTGCCTTTTCTTAGAATGTACTGTGACAACAGGAGTACCTGGGTGGTGGCTCAGTCCATTAAACATCTGACTTTAGCTCAGGTCATGATCTCAGGGTCCTGGAATAGAGCCCCACATTGGGTTCCCCAATCAGGGAGGAGTCTGCTTCTCCCTCTCCTTATCCATCTGTCTCTCCCTCATCCCATCACCCCACTCATGCACCCACACATTCTCTCTCTATCAAATAAATAAATTTTATACACACACACACACACACACACACACACACACACACATATATATATATAGAGAGAGAGAGAGGATGTACTGTCTCAGTATGTTGAAGCTAAGATTTGCATGTAGATCTGGAAATGTGTTTCTTGTAAATAATACAAGAGTTCAAAGAGTCAGAAAGAACCCAAGTCAAATTAACCCTCAACTTCAAATGAATGTTCTGATACCTGTGTGTGTTAAAGTGCATTGCTATTTCATTTCAATCATTTAGGAGAACTAATTTTTTTAACCAATATTTTACCTCTAGTTTAGGATTTTTTAAAACCTAAAGCATTAAATAAAACCATTAAATAAAAACTCTAATCTGTAAATAAGTAAACAAATGTTGTATCAGGGATTTGCACTCTTTGCATAGGAACTTTTATCCCATTAACATTAATAGAGACATGGATTTTATCAAACACCAAAACCCGACAATGATGCCTTTTAGTCTAAGTCTATTGCAAGGTGAATTTCATGGGGCACCATGACCAAAATTTTTCTGATAGTAGACAGATAAATGAATAAATAACAACCCATTTCAGCATGAAAATATAAGGTTATTCCCATGGAAACCTGACAATTTATAATTAGGGAAAAAAAGCTGACTTTAGAAGTTGTTGCTGTAGGGACGCCTGGGTGGCTCAGTTGGTTGGACGACTGCCTTCGGCTCAGGTCATGATCCCGGAGTTCCGGTCTTGCATCGGGCTCCCAGCTCCACGGGGAGTCTGCTTCTCCCTCTGACCTTCTCCTGGCTCATGCTCTCTCTCACTGTCTCTCTCTCTCAAATAAATAAATAAAATCTTAAAAAAAAAAAAAGTTGTTGCTGTAATATGAAATTATACAAATTATTTTCATTTCATAGTTGCTTATCATTGTAGAGCTAATAAGCACATGGCTTAGAGTTTCTATTTATGTATTCCAGATTTAGTTCTTTTAATGACAATGTTAAATTCTAGTCTCATGTTTTTAATTTTTTTTAAAATTACTATCGATGGCACAGTGAAATGGCCTGCTCTCAACTACTTAAAAGCAGAAAAATATAACATATTTAAATTTTGGATTAAAAATTTGAGAATTTTGGGGGCTCAGTTGGTAGAGCATGCAGCTCTCAATCACAAGGTGATGGGTTCAAGCCCCACACTGAGCATGGAGCCTACTTAAAAATTTTTTTGAAAAATTTTAACTTTAAGGATTTAATTTTTTATAACCCAAAGCTGTCTATAATTGGAAGGTTACTGATAAGTTGTTTTGTAGAAGTGATTTTTATATGCACAAACGCTGAAAATGCATTCTAATAAATGCTATTTTATAGTCTATAACCATTCAAAAGCAAACTTGGGATAGCTTACAGATGTTAATAATTCATTTTATGAAGACATAAGCAGATCAAATTAAATAGTATTCTATCCCCTTAATGTTTCAGTTAAAATGCTATGATTGATATTTCAGGCAAAAAAATATTATGATGTATCAAATAAAGAAAGATATCATATTAGCTCTGCTAGGAAAATAAAGGCTAGGAAAATTCCCTTGTAATTTGACTTCATGAGAGAACATAGTCTATAATATTGTGTCAAAAAAATCAACTTCTTTTCTCTTTAAAAATCAACAGAAGATCTTTAAAACTTTGGTGGATTTACTTATTACAACTTGATTTGATCATTATGGTTGTTGGAATTATTAACTAACCAAACAACACCTCTCTTGTCACCCTCTCTTGACAAAGTTTCCTCTGTAACAAGGTCATAGAGGACTTGACTACATTTCTATTGCCCACATATCTAGACAAAAATTTATTTTTCAAAACAGATGTTTCTCAATATCACATGGTAAATACTCAGAAACTATTCGTTTTTATGAGTAATTTAATTATGCATACTCTTGCTCATTGGATGAGGAAAATGTTTATCTTAAATGCTAAATGATGATACCTTGAGCCTAATAGCTTTAGAATATCTGAGCTATCTGCAAAACTACTGAGGTGATCTTTAACGAATACGTTTGGGGTATTTCTGTGTTCAGGCACTATGTTAAGCACAGGCAATATGATTATGATGAAGATGTACATAGTTTCAGTTCTTTGGGGCTTCTGTTTACAATTTTTATATATGTTATGGAAGAAACAAACAAGAATTGAGCTAAAGAATGACATGGGTGTGCCTACTTTGGGAAGGTGATTGAGGTAATATTGAATAGGAGAATTACAAATTGGGAATGGGATAGACACAGGAACCAAGGAGGAAAGAACAGTGCAGAAAAGTGGGGTAGGCTTAGGTGGTGAGAAGAATTTAACTGTAATGATGTTTAGATGAGGAATCTATAGCACTGGATGACACTGGAGAGGTAGACATGACTTTGTATTTTATTTCAAGGAGAGTAAGGAAATACTGGTAGTTTTGTAAGCATGAAAGATAAATGATGTCATTTTTATTTTTAAAGAGTCACTTGAGTTGCAGTTGATATTGAAAAGTTACAATTAGGGAATTAGGGAAGCATTTTACAAGGCTGTTATAATAGAATGAAGAGTGGCAGTGGGTTTAACTAGGGTGGTAGAGAATTTTTTTTTAAGATTTTATTTATTCATTTGACAGAGATCACAAGTAGGCAGAGAGGCAGGCAGAGAGAGAGGAGGAAGCAGGCTCCCCGCTGAGCAGAGAGCCCGATGCGGGGCTCTATCCCAGGACCCTGGGATCATGACCTGAGCTGAAGGCAGAGGCTTTAACCCACTGAGCCACCTTGGCACCCCAGGTGATAGAGAATTTTATGAGAAGTAACCAATAATAGCAACCGGGATAGTAATAGTAGTTATTACTATAGTTATTATGTAGTTATTATATAGTTATTATATAGCTATTATGTATTGATTATAGTATGTATTAATATAGTTATGTATTGATTATGTATTGATAATACATAGTAGTTGAAGATATTTGGAAGAATAATTATAATGTTACATATGAAACCTAAGTTACACAAAGAAGCAAGTGATACTCATTTGATACCTAAATCTTCATGAAAATAACGTGAGGATAATGACCTAACAGTTCCAATGAGATTGAATGATTGTGCCAGTAAGTTTCTTGAGCAAGTGTGGTGGTCAGAAAGCAAACTTCTTGAAATAAAAGTTCAAAGGTGGCCCAAAATGTGGAGATGACAAATCTAAATGATGCCCTGGCAGTAGATAACTGTGCTGGGGGGGAGGGAAAGAAGATGGATAGACCACGACCAGAGTGTTAGGTAGTTAATCCCTGTGAAGGTTTAATGCACAATGATTAGTGACAGGTGGTTAAGAGGAAGGAGGACAAAATCTTCAGTGAATTAGGTGAAGTTACCATGAAGTTAAAAGTATAGGGTTATTGGATTTTTAAATCGAATCATTCAGCTTTAAAAGCAATCTAGAAGTTGAGGTTGTAAACAAAATTGCAATGGCTCATTGAAGAACTGTAAAACAAAGCAATCTCTTCATCTCTGATGTGGAGATCATTATATTTGATTTGAGATTATGTAAATGGAAGCATAATTACCTCAACCTTAGCCTGATGAAGTCTTTTGAAAGACTTAGGAAGAAAACGCTGAGCATATATAAAGTATTACCATGATAAAAATCCCCAAATCTACCTGGAATACAATTTATTCTTCTGGTTTTGCTTTTATGAGCCACTGTAGCACAATGCACAATTTCACTTAAATAGATAGAAAGCATTAATATAACTTCAGAATTGGTCACTATGCATTATTGATCTAAGTCAAAAATAATGTTTTTCTTAACAGAACAATGGGGTTATTGTACAAAGAAAAAGATTGCTTCAGCTTGTATTCCCTGCCAAGTCAGGTAATTAAAACACACAAATTGCTAAGTGTTTTTCATGGAACATAAATAGTGATAGAGAAGAAACACATCTTTGGGACAGCTATCATCTGACAAGACTTGCACCAAGAGAGGAGATATTATCTGGTGTCTCCAATTTTATGTATAGCTAACCTGTGATGGAATTTATTGCAGAAAAATCCATACACATAGGACTTTTAGAAAGTTCAAACTATGGGTGACCATAAAGCATTAGCATCAGCTGTGATTCAGAGACACTTCTGCTCTAAGAGCCTCCTGATTCAGAACCTCTCCTATTTTTCTTGACTCTGTTTCTCTTTCTCACAGTTTCCACAAACCATCATCTGTTTAAAGGACAAAAAAGCAGAATGAGGACATCTTAGAGTACAAACTCCAAAACAAATGAATGAACAAAATTCACTCTACCTTACATTTTGGTCATTTCTTTGGGTTCTTTCCTAAGTATTGGCTAATGTCACGTAACATTATAAAATAAAACACATAATTAGAAATATGCTTTCTTTGCTTACTATCCATTCTTGGACTACTAAGCTGAAAGACAATGGTTGTTTCTTATATGCGAGTAAAGCACTGCTAGAAAATACTTAGAGATCCAGGAAAGTGATTTTGAAAATACAGTGTTATTTCCATAGGTTGATATTCCCACTGGAGAAATTCAGTCATTTCTTGACATCATGAAATCCTTTACTTTGAATTCTTTCTTTCCCTAGCATGAAGAGATTGATGAATTTCGATGTAGCAAAACATGATCTCTCCCATTCTTTACTATCTGATCTACAGTGATGAAACCTAACTTAAAAATTTATCAAAGATGAGGAAATACTCTGTGAAAATGAATAAAGAAAACAGGAAGAGTTTAGTTGCAACTTTGATTAAAATAGGACTGACATCATATAACTCTAGCTTTATTAGAAGCCATTTATCTATTAACACCGTTGCTTTATTTCATAATTATAAATATGAGGGAGAGCTGTCTAATACATATGCATCTGTCAATCTTAATGCTCTATGATTGCTATAAATGGTAATTAAGCAAATAATTTCTAGGATTCTTTCGTGTTTAATAAATAGGTTATAAAAATAAAATGGTATGGCATTGATTTGACAGAATTTAGAAAAGAATGCCATAGTAGTTATGAGTTCAAGTTCTGGATCACATAAAATTGGATTTAAATTCTATCTTTCCCACTTATAAGTATATAATTTTGAGAGATTCATTTAATTCCTTTCAGCCTTGGACTCTTCATTTGTAAAATATTATCATACATAGATTTGTGACAATTAAATATGTCTCATGTAAAAAACAATTAGCTTGCAGGTAATAGTAAACCTCAAAAATAATAGACAAATAGTATGTATTCAGATATGTACTTATACATATATTTGTAAATGCAGTCTTATAACTAGATGGATATTAAAAATAGGTTTTATTCATAGAATTGGTATCACCAAATATTATTCTACTAAAAGCCTTATTTCATTTAAAAGACATGAAAATTTCAAATCAAAAGGGATATTATTTAAATATGTATATGCAGGAAAATCATTATCTACATTAGATTCTATCTTATAACTTTCAGAAAATCAGTTAAAATTAAATTGGCAAAAGAAATGTAATTTACCAGGTAAATACATTGTGAATCTAATCATTTCCTTTTTTGTGTCTAGTTCTTTGTATGTTTTTCATATTATGCATTAATATGTCCCTAGGTCACTACAAAATATAGAAGTGCCTGCTAAACCACATTCAATTACTCTCAGTATGGTTTTAAAATATGCTGTAATATTGCCTTAATCAGACTATCTCAACAACCATAGCAGCTCACAGCACAACTTTTAGATAAAAGGAATTTTACTCAATTGCCTCAAAGTTTAGTTGATTTGGGAACTGTGCATATTTAGGTCACTGATAATTTTCTAGAAATGATAATCTGTAAATCTGCAAGTTCACAGGCTCAGCATGCCTGTAAATTACTTATGGTTGAGGTCTCTAAATCTAATTTAAATAAGTAGCTGCTTTCCTCAATGAGCAATTTTATAAAGAAGCAACTACTATATTAATGCAGATTTCTGTAAGAGTTATGTAATCACCATGAAGTCTTTAAGAACATTCCTTAGAGAGTAGATACTCCAGACCTTAAGTAGCAAACTGAATAAACAAATCTCTCTAACACCTGCATTTCATGTAATAATATTTGACATGCACGTGATATTTTTTATTATCTGAAATACAAATTATTTCACTCTATAAGATGTTTTGAGAATAATTTCTAAATAACAATCATGTCCACGTTCTATACTTCTGTGTGCACATCAGTGGTTTCCAACTCTGGTGAGGAGATAGCCTGCCTGATTAATTATCAGCAAAGCATAAATTAAAACAAGAGTATGTCACCAAAGTTCAAGAATACAAAGTAATTTTTTAAGACTTATGTATTTATGAGAGAGAGAGAGAGAGAGAGTGCACTCATGTGAGCGGGAGGGGCAGAGTGGGAAGGGGCAAAGGGAGAGGAAGAGAGAGTATCTTAAATGCAGGCTCCACACCCAACCTGGAGCCCAACACCAGCTGGATCTCACAACCCTGAGATCACAACCTGAGCCAAAACCAAGAACGTTTAACAAGATATACCACCAAGACACCCCAAAAATGCTAACTTTCTTAAGGATATACTGATACAGGAACTTCTGTACTTTTTCTGATATTCTCTGCATGGGCAGAATTCTCAAGTTTCTAAGCACTAGAATTCCAGCATTTCTTCTTCCAGAAGGAAACAACAGTCCTAAGAAATTTAAAATTACAATATTGAGAAAGAAACGTACTGAGAGAATTATTTTAACAAACAGAATAGGGGGAATGTAATGCCCCTTTTTTATTTCACCATATGCAGGCTCTCTTACATTTATTAATTATTAAAAGGTAAAATATTTATCTTTTATTTTTCAAATTTAATGTTCTCTCTAAATTCAGAGTGGACATTATTTGTTTACTATCCAAGTAAGAATATTTGCCATGCACCCTTTTATGGCTCCAAACTGTGCAACATTTTCTAGACATCCACTGAAGGCAAATACTATCATTCTCAGTGTCATTAAAATACTTTGTATATGTTTTTATACCTTAATTTCTATAAAGGCCACCAGTCCATGAAAATATAGTTCAGCCTTAATCTAGTATAATGTGGAGACTTCTTTTGGGGGGGGTTGAATTTGAAAAATATGCATAAGATCAAATTTCTCACAAATTCACATGGTAAGTTCTTGCTAATTAGGCAACATATTTCTCTTGCTGATTAAATGAAATCTATCAGGCAATTGTACAAAATAATTGCTTAAAGTCACTATCCCGCTGAACCTATTATTAATTTGCTTTATTACTCTGACTTGTCCTAGAATGTTAACTAGGATCATGGTGTCTCCAGCAGAGCCAGAAATTCTATATGATGGAATCACTGTGGTTCTTCATGTCATGGATGTGTGGCTCTTTCCCATAAGGAAAGTTGGGAAATAACTCCTGACTGGGGTACCATAATCCATAATCTAAGAGTTAGACAAGCTGACTAGATACCAGGGATAAAAGCAGGTTCTACAAATAAAAAAAAAAATAAATCTTTTCAGGTTATCATGATATCCATATAATGGGTAACTCATTATACCCTGCAAAAGTTGAGTTTTTAGTACAGCTTAGGTTTTATTAGAAACCTGGTTTTCCAGAAACACAGAAAAATCTGGGCGTAGTAGAATAATCCAGCGACAGGGACTGTTAAAGGGAAGGTATTTTTAAGTGACTAATGTGAAGTATGAAATTACCACTTAGTGCAAAGTAGAGCTAGCTAATACTGATAATCTTGGAGAACATGTTTCACCTCTAATTGTCCCACTACCCACATGTCATCTGTACTGTGGATCCCCCCCCCAGTACAATTTGGTAATAACATCAAACTTAAAACTTAGAGATGTTTAATTTCTATCTAGGTGTTGATAACACAGAGAAATAATGAATCAGCATTATACCTTTGTGCTCTTTTAGGCAATAGTACAGTAACAATAACTAGACAATCTCTCTTGATTTCAGTGGGAACATTCTTACTATTAGTAATTCTGAACCAGTCGTCCAGAACAGAAATTTCAGCTCAAATGGTGCAGCAAATAGCATTTTTCAAGACACTCACTTACTGGCCTGTTAATGGTGGTCATTAGGTCATTTTCTTCCGTGGAGGAGAGAGGATCAGCTATCTTGCTCAATCCCCCATTGTTTCAAATAAGGAGACTTTAATGATGAGAAAGTCAGTTTTGTGCTGTGACTGGTGAATGAGGTAAATAAGACCTATCCTTAGTATATGGGGAGGAGGGAGATAGAAGACAGAAAGAAAAGAAAGTATTGTCTCCTGTTGGCAAACAGGCAGGAATGCTGTCCTGTTGAAAACTTTGCTAGCCACACAATACAGGACAGAATTCCCTTAGAGAATGTTTGAGTCATGGAAGAATGAAATCAGAAGGTCTATAAGCTGCTACCAAGGTTTTTTTTTTCGTTCATCACCACCAAAGTGGAATTCAAATGAGAGGTGGGTCACTGATTCAATTTCTAAGAAGAAAAGAGAAATTAAAATTATGAAGTTGTTTAATGGGTACAGCTGTCATTTTCCATATAGATCATCAAGATAGTACATCTTGGGGGTGCCTGGATGGTACATTCACTTAAGCGTCTGGCTCTTGCTTTAGGCTCATTTCATGATCTCACAATTGTGAGATCAAATCCTGCTTTGGCTCTGTGCTCAGCATGGAGTCTGCTGGTGACTCTCTCTCCCCCTCACCCTCTGCCCCTTCCCATTGCGCTTTCTTTCTCTAATAAATAAATAAATCTTAAGAAAAAAAAAGATAGTAATGTTGACAGCAACCCATTGTTATACAGCAAACCATGATAAGGCTTTTCCAGTGAAATTGTAGTGATGTTTCCAGCCGCAGGTCCTGATTGTGAACCCAATTATCCAACACGCACCCTGACACTGTTTGTTCAAATCAAACTTTGGAAAGATACAAACAAAATCACATAGTGGAAGTGCTTCCCAAACCTTCCCATGTCAGTATAAACAGAGTGACAATATTTACATGACACACTGGTATTGCCAGATGAGGTTGTCCAGGCCAAAAGTGAGTGGTCAGGTGGTCTAGGAAGCCTTGAGCTCTGCCTGGCCGCTCTGATGTGGCTCCTTTGTACCTGTCTCATCACACTACTTGGGAAGATCTGATCGGATCTGGTCTACCAGATGAATATTCCAGCCCACACATCAACACTTTATATACATTAAAGAGAATCCATAAATCTTCTTTTTCTGCAGCTGTTGCGTGTAATAAGGGTTATAAGTGGAACATTAAAACTTAAAAACACTTCCTACACAGAATTTTAAAATGTTGTTCTGGAATTTCTGAATTGACACTTTGGATGCTCTAGGCAGTGACAGTTCTTATGAATCCAAGAGAGAGTATAACCTCGACCATCAGACCTGTAAAGTATTGCCCGTATTGTCAGAACACAGGTCAAAATATTTCAGAAGGATCTAGCTAATGGTCACTATGTCAGGTTTTATACATTGTTGTGCTTTATGCTTTATTAATTCTGAATATCATAAATGTATTCAAGATTTTTCAAGTGAATAATGGGCCCTGAATATGTTTTCAGATAGTCTTCGAAGGATGAAGGGGAGGTAAATGAGCCACTTTCTTTGTGTTAAGAGTCCACTCCCCCAAGACACGTTTGTGTAATTGACAATGAGACAGTTCTTGGTTACTATTAAGTCATGCTGGAGAAACTTTGCAACATATCAATCATGTTCAATTCCTCCTATCGTCATCGCTTTGTGCCATGTGCTGGGGAACAATTACCTTGTGGAAATGAGGAATGACTACTTTAGTATTTTGGCGACTACCTAAGAAGCACCAAAGATGATCTGTGTGGGGGAAACAAAAGATACAAATTGTCTTTAAAGTTTCTTTATCTTTCTTTTCCCCTTCTTTTTATTTCTTTTTAATTTAATTAGAGAAGGGTGATATCAGAAAGAGTTAGCAAGGGAGAGTGCTCTTTGATGAAGCAGTGTGGGAATAGTCTGAGAATGAGGAATGACCACAGACTTGGCTGTGTTATTAGGCAGAAAACAAGATTTTTTAACAGCCTGAGTAGAAGGTAACATAAGTACCATTAACAATTTAGCTTCTCCAGAAGTAAAAAAGTACTCATTACTTTCACAATTTTTCTCAGCCAAGAAGTACCAAGGGCATTATGAAAGAGACGATAACTGATGCTTTTTAATATGTGAGTGTACACTGTCCAGGAGGGCTGCAGGTTCCGCTACCTGAGCAGAATGCAGAGGAGTCAAGAAATCTCAGGAATCACGAGCGGACTGCTGACCAGGGACCCGTTCTATTTACTTTCCGACCTGCCAGTCTTCCCTTTTTTCTCTATTATATATAGGTTTAACTACATTTTAAAAGCATTGATTTAGCTCTATGTACCGCCATATAGAAACATATCTAAATTATATATAGATCTAAAGCATAATGGTAACAAGGATATCTATCAAAAGATAAAGCATATCATAATATAACCATTAAGGTTATTATTTTAGTGTCATGAAAAATTGTAAGAGATGTAGACTAATATATGGGGACTTTTTAAAATTTTATTTTATTTTTTTCAGTGCTCCAAGATCCATTGTTTATGCACCATACTCAGTGCTCCATGCCCTTAATACCACATGTGGGGATTTTACTTTTATTTTCTTTCTTTTGAACTTCAAATTCCTCAAAAGACTTTTTATAACATCAATACTATCAACACTTTACCTTTACAATGCCTTATTGTATCTGTTCAAACTCCCAAAGCAATTAGAAAGTTAAATATAAAAATATGTTTACGTAAGTGCATATTTAATCCATAGTTAATTATTACTAATAACATATTGCTAATAATTAAATATCAATTTATTATTTTAGGCAATATATTACATTTAATATATTACATATTACATACAATATATTACAGTAATTTAATTTATTATTACAGTAATTTAATATATTACATATTACATACAATATATTACAGTAATTCATTTCTGAAAACAGACATCTGCCTGTGATTAAGGAGACTATTTCCCTTTATTTTTAATTTATATATTTTATTTTAATTTCAGTGTAGTTACCCTACAGTGTTAAATTAGTTTCAGGTATAAAATATAATAATTCAACAATTCTATGCTTTACTTGGTGCTCATCATGATAAACTTAATCCCCTTCACCTATCTCACCCATCCTGCTATCTAACCTCCCCTCTGGTAACCATCTGTTTGTTCTCTATAGTTAAGATTCTGGGTTTGGCTTGTCTCTCTTTTTTACCTTTGCTTGTTTGTTTTGTTCATTTCTGAAAACAGACATTCTGAATGAGAGTGTAAATAGGGAGACTATCTCCCATAATTTTGAAAGGAAAATAATTACAATTTGCTTACATGGCAACCCTCATCAATTTCTTGGAATATAACCAAAATACAGAGCCATACTTTTATATAAACTGCTAACTATCATACCAAAATGTAATATTATTGAAAACATTACTTTCTGGTCACCAAAAATTCAGCTGTTAGCCACCAACTGTAGTGACCCAGCAATATCCAATCAAAGCCAGAAGTATTTGAGACACAGGACCCCATGGTTGAGTCTTAGGGAGCTGTTCCAATTATCCAAATGTGATTCTGGCATGCCTCCAACTGTGTTTGGAATAGAGCTTACAGACTTTCCCACTAGAGACATTTATCTTCTGAAACATTAACAACTGTTAACAACATAGCAACTTTTCCTATGTAATTTTTAACTGAAATGCTTGTTATTAAGAGTTAGATACATAAGTTAATATGCAAAAACTGAGATGAATTCTACCAGAAATATATTTCTTTATAAAAACATAATTACTTGAAAAAAAGTTATTATATTGCCAATTATCCTGGAGGTATATTGAAGAGATAGCCCTGAATTCTCATTCCTTCTGCCTTTCTTCCCAGTCCAAAAAGAAAGAGAGATCCAATAATTTAGATGTCTTTGCCAGATGGTTTCGATTGTTGGATTATTAGATGTCATCTTAATTGTTTCCAAGTTTTGGAAATTATGATTAAAGCTGCTATAAACAGTTACTGCAGGTTTTTATGGGGACATAAGTTTTCAACTCCTTTGAGTAAATACCAAGGAGCATGACTGCTGAGTTATTTAGTAAGCATGTGTTTAGTTTTGCAAGAAACCACCAAACTGTCTTCCAAAGTAGTCATACCATTTGGCATTTGGTATTGCCAGTGATCCAGATTTGGGGCATTCTAGCAGGTATGCAGTGGTATTTCATTGTTGTTTTCATTTTCATTTCCCTGAGAGTATTTCACATGGAATAATTTTCATATGCTTATTTGCCATCTGTGTATCTTCTTTGATGAGGTGTTGATTAACATCTTTGGTCCATTTATTAATCAACTTGATTATTTTCTTATTATTGAATTTTAATTGCTGTTTTTCTATTGTGGGTAACAGTTCTTCATCAGATGTGTCTTTTGCAAATATTTTCTCCCAGTTTATAACATGTCTTCTAATTTTCTCGGCATTGTTTTCACAGAACAGAATTTTTCATTTTAATGAAGTCTACCTTATCAATTATTTCTTCCATGAGTCATGTCTTTGGTGTTGTATCTAAAAATGCATCACCTAAATAAATAAATAAATAAATAAAATTTTTAAAAAATTAAAAAGCATCACCATACTCAAGGTCATCTGAATTTTATCCAATGCCATCTTCTGAGAGTTGTATAGTTTTGCATTTTACATTTATATCTATAATCTATTATTTTTTAAAATATTATTTATCTATTTACTTGTGAGAGAGAGAGATAGCAAGAGAGAGAGAGAAAGCATAAGCAAGGAGGAGAGGGAAAGGAAGGAAGTTTAGCAGGGAGCCTGATGTGGGGTTTGATCCCAGGACCATGGGATCATGACCTGAGCCGAAGGCAGAGGCTTAATGACTGAGCCACTCAGGCGCCGCTATGATACATTCTTGAGTTCATTTTTGAACTCCTTGTCTAGTTCTTTTTCTCCTTTTTTTCTGCATGTTGAGGTCCAGTTATTCCAGCACAATTATTGAAGACACTATGTTTCATTACATGGTCTTTGCTCCTTTGTCAAAACTGAGTTGACTATATTTATGGGAGTCTATTTCTGGGCCCTCCATTCTGTTCTGTTGATGTGTTTGTCCATTGTTTTGCCAACACCACACTGTCTTCATTTATAACAAGTCTAGAGATCAAAAAGCATCTGTCCTTCAACTTTGTTCTCCTCTACCCCATTTCTTTTGATGTTTATGCAAGAACTATTCTTAGAGGTGGGCCTAATTACTCAGATTTAGACAATGACTTTAGAACAGGTCTTTTTTTTTTTTTTAAGATTTTATTGATTTATTTGAGAGAGAGAGAGATCATGAGAGGGGAGAGGTCAGAGGGAGAAGCAGACTCCCTGCCAAGCAGGGAGCCTGATGTGGGACTCGATCCTGGGACTCCAGGATCATGACCTGAGCCAAAGGCAGTTGCTTAACCAACTGAGCCACCCAGGTACCCCAGAACAGGTTTGCTTTTGAAAACCTGTCTCTACTAAGAAAACATGTTTCTAAAGATAGAGGAGTAGCTGGTAATTGAAGTGTTTATTTGTATGTGTCCATTTGTCAAAGCTATAGTGCCCAATTACTCAACAACTAACATAATTGTTGCTAATCTAGGTGTTATTGTAAAGGTATTTAGTACATGTGATTAATATCGACAGTCAGTAGACTTCTAGTAAGGCAGATTATCCTCCACATTAAGTGGGCCTTATATAACTAATTTAAAGGCCTTAAGAGCAGTTTTCCCTGAGGTGGATGAAATTTCACCCTGGAAATACAGCCTCAGCTTCTGACAGTATCCAGCCTGCCAACCTGCCCATTGATTTCAGACTTGCCTATCCAGACCCCTTAAGTCATCTCTAAAATAGATTAATTTTAAGAATACTTTTCTTTTTCTCCTCTTACTATCCTAAATAGGCAGTGAGGCAATTTCTTGGACTCTGAGGGTATGTTTATCTGTATCACTCTATCCAATCTGCAGTCATTCCGAGTTGCTGCTCTGTTTGGGATTTCCATTCTTCAGTGCCCTCTCTTGTTAACGGACTGAGTCAGTCACGGTCACCTGATGACTTCTGCCGTCTTACTTCATGAATTCATTATTTTCTAATTACTATTTTGTGCTTCTCTTTGGTTCATCGGTTTTTAATATTCCACTTAATTGACTCCTTTGTTTAAATGATGTAAAAAAGTGGTGTTAAATTTATCATTTATCTTCTAAATTCTGATATAGGAGAGTTTAATTTCGTTGTTCCATTTTTCTGAATAGAAAAGTTAAAGAAAACATTTTCTGTATTCTATTCAAATTTCTATTACTGAAGTCATTCTTATACCATGACCTTTCAAAATGTTCTTCAAAACATCAGGAACATTTACATGTATACTGACATTTGTTTATTGTGAAGTTTTATGTTATGCTCATTTTTTAAAATCTTAACCTTTCATAGGATATGTATTTTTAAAATCTTACCTCAGATTTTATTTCTCACAGTTAAGCCAAAGAGAAAAAGAGAAGTAAAAGAATTGGTAATAAAATGTCAGAATATGTCAGGGATATATACTTAGTTTTAAAGTTGAAAAAAATTACTGGAGAAAATTAGAAAAATGTTAAGGAAAATCCAATTTCTATAGCATTTGATATAATCTTTCTCATGAGAGATAACACAATTAGCAAAATGTAAGCAGGAAAATTTTATCTATTATTATTTTACTACAAATAAAACAATGTGTTCTTTTTTTAATATAATGCCAGGAATCTAAATATTAGTAAATTAATATACTAATTTGAATAACATTCTCATTCATGAAAATGTCCTTAGAACAGACAGAATTCAAAAATATGAATTGATGATGTATCTTAATCTTCCAAATGTATTAATATGAGTCTCAAATGTTAAATTTATTCCAGGAGATTATAATGACCAATGGAAAACCATCATGCAATTTGTCACAATAAGGATGACATGAGGGCATCTTTGAATAAAGATTCCATTCTAGACACAAAACTGGACTATGTGACTTATACTTATGAAAAGAGATTTTTTAACTCCAAGTTCATCCTATAGCATTAATTTTCAAATCTTTTTGAATCCTATACAAAATGCTAACTCTAATTTTTAGAGTACAAACAAAGGCTAGGCAGACCCTAGGCAGACCCTAAGCAGGTCTACATTTTGAGAAAGAACCAAAATATAGTAGGTGTTACTGAAACTACACTGGGGGAAAAAAAAAGTATCTGAAGTATCTTGAAGATGAGAGATTTAAAGTCAGTCTTTCTTTTTTCCAGTGGATTTCTATTCTTGAGCTTAATACACAGGTAAGATGTTCTATGCAGCATGTAATTGACTGGATATTTTAAATTTTTTTCCAAATTTTCTAATTTCCTGAGTATATTGATAATTTCATTACTAAGAAAAGAAGTTTTCTTAGTAATGAAACCACATTTCAAATAGGTGAATTGAAGACAGCCAGAATCCAAAGTGTGCAGTGGCCACTCTGGAAATAAAATTTTAATTTACCTCCACTAAATATAAGATTTTTCACTGAAAACCTCATATAGGTAGGTAGACAAATGGCAGCAGTGCTGTTGTTGTTGACACAAAATTCCTCCGTATCTCTGTGTGTACCTGTGTTCTTAAGTACTTAGGCACTTTGGGTTCCCTAAAATGCATAGCAGTGATATGCTAGAGTTAATTCAGATTAGAAATACTAGTGATCTAATAGCCATTACTGTCCAGTTTAGATATTAAGGATGGGATATATGATTCATTTATAAATTAATTAAAATTGGGAATTATTTAGGAAAATTCAGAAAGCCAAATATTTATAAAAATATTGGTAAATAAATATATAATAGAAGTTACTATTTTCTTGGCTATCTTAAATATTTCAGACTAAATTTAATAAGGAAATAAGCCCCAAAGCATTTGTCAGATTTTTAGAGAGCACTGAAAAAAATAACAGAAGGAAGGAAGGAAGGAAGGAGGAAAAGTAGGAAGAAAGAAAGGTAGGAAGAAGGAAAGAAAGAAAGAAAGAAAGAAAGAAAGAAAGAAAGAAAGAAAGAAAGAAAGAAAGAAAACATAAATGAAAAGAAAAAAACATAAATGAGATATGGAGGGTGGGTCTTCTGGCTTTGCACAACATCTAATTAGCTGAAAATAGCCAATGCCAGTTGCTCTGTTATCTATTCATTTAGTGAAACAGCATTATGACTTCATTTCCTGGTTAGAGATTAATAAATGAAAAGTCGAATTCTTAAATCTAACTGATGTAGTAGTTATTTTTCTAAATTAAGAGATCTTTTCATAACCCCTATCTCTACCTGATGCTTTGCAAGTCCCATTATTGTTAAAATGCATGTTCCTTTCAACGAATTTAGAGAAAGACCAGTTAATACACATTGCAGAATTATTTGCCAACATTATTCTATGAACACGTTTTTATTTTAACATCTTTGTTGTGGTATATTTGACATACCTTGAATGAGGTGTATTTAAATTGCACGAGTTGGCAAGCTTTGGCATGTGCATAAGCCTATATGTGATGAATCACTAAAAATTCTACACCTGAAACTAACATTACACTGTAGGTTAACTAACTGGAATTAAATTTAAAATTTGGAAATTTAAAAAAAAATGACCAGCAGGAGGCAGTGTGTGACAGTGAGAAAATCATCCATCAAGTTCCCTACCACCTATTAGCTAAGGTGTCTTTAAATTCTCAGAGCTGTAGATTTCCCTGTACATACAAATATTCTCTTACTGAGATTCTAAAAGTGTTAGGGTCAATATATGTGAAGTGGTTGGCATATATTGCAAAAGTGAAGTGCTACAACGTGAATGCTAAAGGTTCTTTTTAATATTACATTTGCTGCTGGGCAAAATGGTTTCTTTCTTGGGTGAGTTACCTGCTGTAGGAGACACATTAATAGCCAACACCAACACGTCACTTACGGAATTGATGCTGGTGAGGCAAACTAGAGATTTAAACTCTGTATTTTACTATGGTTTTTATATTATTTCATTTTCTTAAACTAGGTATTATTTAAATGGTACATATGGTAAAATGTTGAGGTTTTCTCAGAATATTTAAGAGAACTTGTTTAAAACAAAATCTGGGGGCGCCTGGGTGGCTCAGTGGGTTAAGCCTCTGCCTTCGGCTCAGGTCATGATCTCAGGGTCCTGGGATCGAGGCCCGCATCGGGCTCTCTGCTCAGCGGGGAGCCTGCTTTCTCCTCTCTCTCTATGCCTGCCTCTCTGCCTAATTGTGAACTCTCTCTCTCTGTTTCAAATAAATAAATAAAATCTTAAAAAAAAAAATCTGTATGAATAGTATAGAAAAATGATCTAAGTTTAGTGGAATTCCATAAAATTATTATTACTTTAACAAATAAGACAGAATTCTAGAGAACAATAAAAACATTGTTTCTAGAGGACAATACAAATTTTACTCAAATGTAGATCAATGATAGATGACAACCACATCTGCGCTTTTTCAGTAGTGACATGTATAATATAATATGTGTTTAAATGGACAGCAAAGATAATGAGGGAACTCAGTGAGTGAAGTAAATAGCTTTAGAGTTTTTATTATGCTGCATCGAGTACTGTTTTGGGCAAAGCTATTCTTTTCTTATATAGACAAAAATGTTTTATATGGCCAAAGTTTAACCTGTGCTTTTAAATTAAATGTTTCTATGAATTATAGAGCTTTTTCCATCTCTAAAAATATCTAAATTTACAGATTTAATAAATATAATTTTTAAAAATTAAGAATGAAATTTTTTTAATAAAATAGTTTTGGGCAAAGCACTTAGGACTCAGCTGGATCAAATTTAGTTCTGTTCCTTAGTATCTGTAACAATAAACTTTTTTTTTTAACCTATTAATAACATTATTATGTTGAGTCGTTACATCATGGGGTGTTTGGGAATTTAAGGAAAAGAGAGTTCCAACAGATAATGCGATGAATATGGTAGCTACTGATCTTACAAATAAATAAATCCTCAGACCAACAAATTTTTATATTTTAATTGAGGATAAAATAAGATTTGGAGTCTCCCCACCAACAAGAAATTAAAAAAAAAAAAAACAGAGATCTTTAAACCAAAAAAAATTATGCCATAGGAAAAGTTTATAAAATAACGTCATTAGGTAAAAGTACTAAAACAAATAATTAAAAAGTGGTGTTTTATTTTTCTGTTCAGTTTAATTCAACAATCATTTATTAAGAGTATAATATATACCTAATTTTGTACTGCTCTGCCAGGAGTGTAGAATAAAAAGATGGCAAATTCTTACCTCTGTTAGTTTCTGAGTTAGTGGAAATGCAGTATTTGAGCACTGAATCAATATTGTTGCAACAAAAATAGATTTACATCTAAAATAAGAAGATATATAAGAAAATACATGATAATATAAGTGGATTTGAAAGCAAAAGCTAAGAAGGAAATATCTCAATGCTCAATTCAAGCATCTGTGTTCTGGATAGTCATTAGGACAGAAAGGATAGATAATATTTGTTACAACCCTCTGAGGAAGCGTAGTCATGGAGCTGGATTTACCTGAACTTCAAGGAGTAGTCATTTTAGGAAGAACAAAATACAGATCATCATAACAACAAACAAATGTTAAAGTTTAGAGATGAGAAAACAACAAACAAATGTCAAAATTTAGAGATGAGAAAACGCATATTGTATATTGGGTGAGAGTAAAGAACAGATTACTGTATAAGAAAAGTTTCAAAAGTAATGGTAAGGTTGTAATACTGTGAAAGATCACATGTGCTATGAATATGATTTGAACTTGGTCTGAATGGCAATGTGAATCCTTATGAGTTGGTGAAGAAAGGTATCATCTATTTCTGCGTTCTCCAGTAAGTGTGATCAAAGGTGTAGTAAACATAGTTGACTATACATTTTACATTAGATACCCTAGATTCACTGTGAAATCATAAACATAAAAGGGATTTCTGCATTCCCACTAGATTTATTTAAAAAAAAATAGCATGGAGGACAAGGGGAGTTAGAGAGGAGAAGGGAGTTGAGGGAAATTGGAAGGGGAGGTGAACCATAAGAGACTATGGACTCTGAAAAACAATCTGAGGGTTTTGAAGGGGCGGGGGTGTGGGAGGTTGGGGGAACCAGGTGTTGGGTATTGGAGAGGGCATGGATTGCATGGAGCACTGGGTGTGGTGCAAAAACAATGAATACTGTTACGCTGAAAATAAATTAAAAAAAATTTTTAAAGTTTTATTCATTAAAAAAAAAAACAGGTGACTATCTAAGATTAACTTTGGATTAACTTTGGCAGTGGCTCACTGGTACTTCTGTCTTGCTAATGGTCCCTGGAAGTTGTCCCAAAATCTATCATAAAGATTTGTGCACTTTCCTAGCCATACTCCTATTTATCTGAAATCAGTGCATATTACTTACTTTTGTGGCTTTAATTATAAAAAATCCATGTCGGGGTGCCTGGGTGGCTCAGTGGGTTAAAGCCTCTACCTTCGGCTCAGGTCATGACCCCAGGGTCCTGGGATTGAGCCCCACATCGGGCTCTCTGCTCCACAGGGAGCCTGCTTCCTCCCCTCTCTCTCTGCCTGCCTCTCTGCCTACTTGTGATCTCTGTCTGTCAAATAAATAAATAAAATCTTAAAAAAAAAATCCATGTCAACAGACTTTCAATAATAAAAATTCTATATTACTATTTTATTAAAGACTATTATAACGTGTTGGATAAGTTAAGCTTAGAATCTTGAAGATTAATTTCTCTAACTCAATAATCTCCCCAGTAGCCCAGGTATTGATGAATGACTAATAATGCAAGGAAATTTTTCTTGAGCTTTCACATATTATCATCTCTAAAGTTATTACACACTAATTAGAACCCAATCTTTGTTGTTATTACATTAACTGAAGATCAATTTGCTAATCCCTAAATAACACAAGAACAAGACAAGGATACTATAAATCATCTTCTCCTTTCAATCACCAGACCGGGCTGATGTCTAGAAGATTATCAGGACTTGTGCATTTAAAGTCAAGGTTAAGGGGCGCCTGGTGGCTCAGTGGGTTAAAGCCTCTGCCTTCAGTTCAGGTCATGATCCCAGCGTCCTGGGATCGAGCCCCGCATCAGGCTCTCTGCTCAGCAGGGAGCCTGCTTCCTCCTGCCTCTCTGCCTATTTGTGCTCTCTGTCTGTCAAATAAATAAAATCTTAAAATATAAATAAATAAATAAATAAATAAATAAAGTCAAGGTTAATGTGATAACCTTCTTCAATACACCAGAAGAACTGCCAGCAGGAGAGACCTAATGATGAGTATCTTAAGCTACCATAGGCAGTAGCTTCTTGAGAAGAGCTTCAGCCTCTCTAACTTGCTTTTGGATTTTTTTTTTTTTTTCCTCTCTAGAAGATATTTCTGTATAGCCAGTGCTGGGACTCCCAAGTTTCTGATTTTCTGTTAAACATTATAAAAAAGAAAGAAAAAACACATTTTTTTTTTCTAAGCAGATTTAAGAAAGGAAAAAAGAAAAGCTATAAGTATCTTTACTCTAGAAATCAATTTATCTTTTCTTTGAAAAAAAGCAACAATACAAATACATAGCATTCCCAAAGTACAGAAGTTATACCAAGAAAGTAAAAGTTCCAATAAAGTACACATGTAAATGCCACAAGCTAACCTTATTCCCCTTTATGAAAACAAAATCTCCAGTGTGTATATTTTTAT
This sequence comes from Enhydra lutris kenyoni, assembly GCF_002288905.1. Classification (NCBI taxonomy): domain Eukaryota; kingdom Metazoa; phylum Chordata; class Mammalia; order Carnivora; family Mustelidae; genus Enhydra; species Enhydra lutris. The sequence goes on from NW_019154086.1 coordinate 95,812,375, forward strand.
TTGTGCATTGATTTTGTTACTATTTCAAACTGAAAGGTCAAGGAATTTTATCTTGGTGATATATCCACCAGTATTGTTAAGTCATTAAGTCAAGTGTATTACCAATTTGTTTCTAATATATATGATAAAAACAGACCTTACATTTGAAGTCAGTGTACCCCTCTTCAGTGAGAAATTGAAGCACAGAGCATTTGTTCAATGGTACTGAACATTAAACAAACTTAATAAAAAAAACAATTTATTTCAAAACTAATTCCGACTTGGACCTACGTAGTTCATCAGATCTATCTCCTACTTAATTTTCTTACAAAATATTCATGACCTTTCAGTGTGTTAGTTGCTAAAATTATTTTAGTTTAACTCCCCCAAGATTGTTAGACTTGTATTTTACAAATGTTACATCAGAATTTTCTTTTTTTTGTTGTTTTGAGAAATAGTTCATGAGAATAGTATTAAAGAGGGAAAAATGGAATTTAAATTAAAGTTAGTAAGTTCATATTAATAAATCACTTTTAAGAGTAGTAAGAAACCACGGCCTTAAAAGATTATGACATCATAGGTGAGGAGTCTGGCAAGATCATTTAGTACTCAATCAACAGCATTAGCACTTAAAAAAGTGTGGGGCACCTGTGTGGCTGAATCAGTTAAGCTTCTGACTCTTGGTTTCAGCTCAGGTCTTGATCTCTGGGTCTTGGGATGGAGCCCCAAGTCGGGCTCCACGCTGGACACAGAGTCTGCTTAGGATTCTTTCCCTCCCTCTGGCTCTCCTCCCTCTCACTTTCTCTCCCTCTAAAATAAATAAATAAATTCTTTAAAAATTAAATTTAAAAAAGTGTGAGGTGATGGATTTGCTAATTTGGCGGGAATCCTTTTCTTATATATACATATATGTGTGTGCACCTATATTTTCACGTACACATTTATGTATTTATATAAATACCTATATAATTATCATGTTGTACACTTTATAATGCAGTTATATTTGTTCCTAATACTTCAATAAAGCTGGGGAAAAAACTATTAAGTTCTTCAGTTCAGTTATTGTATTTTTCGATTCAATTTTTGGAGGGTTTCTATTGCTTTCTTGAACCTCTTGTTTTCCCAATGAATTATTTTCCTAATTTTTTTTAATTGACTGTGTTCTTGTAATTCACTAAACTCCTTTCAAAGAATTATTCTGGGGGCCCCTGGGTGGCTCAGTGGGTTAAAGCCTCTGCCTTTGGCTCAGGTCATGAACCCAGGGTCCTGGGATTGAGCCCCGCATCAGGCTCTCTGCTCAGCAGGGAGCCTGCTTCCTCCTCTCTCTCTGCCTGCCTCTCTGCCTACTTGTGATCTCTGTCTGTCAAATAAATAAATAAAATCTTTAAAAAAATTTAGAAAAATAAGAGAATTATTCTGAATCGTTTATCTGATGGTTTATGGATCTCCATTTCTTTTGGATCAGTTATTAGAGCTTTATTAGTTTCCTTTGGTGGTGTTGTTTTACCTGCCCTTTTGTGACCCTTGATTCCTGACATGGGTATCTGTGCATTTGAGCAATCAGGTTCCATTTTTTGAGTTTATAGGTTCGCTTTGGCAGAGAAGGATCCTCATCAGTCCGTTCAGTTTGGGTTTCTAGATATGTTTGCTGGTAATGCATCTGGGCAGGTAAGGCCCACTATTACGGTCTATTTTGGGGTGAGACAACTGAACTATTTGGACTGTGAGGTCAGGGATGGGGGGTTGCGCACTGGCTGAGAACAGTGGAGTAGGGCTGCTGGTTTGACTCACCAACCCAGTGAGGCTGTAGGATGGGCTCCGTGGCTGCCTGGATTCTCTGGTCAGGCTTACTTGATGGTCACAACTGGGTGCTAAATGCAATAGCATTTAGCTGTGCATTAGCTTCTCTGCCCGGGCAAGGCAGCAGGATAGGATCCAGAGCCTATATGGCTCATTGTCTGGGAATCCGAATCAGTCAAGAGTGTGCACTGAATTCTCTGGTCAGGTGAGGTTCCTGGTTTTGCTGGGCAGATGGGGAAAGCCATGGTCTGTGTTTTCTGTTCAAGGGCCACATTAAGCAAGGCTGTTGGATGGGCTGTGTAGCTTCCTGTGTGCTCTGGTGAAGATGCCTGGTTGGGCAGCTGGGATGCTAAATTCAGGAATGAGGGTCTATAAATTAGTGTTCCTGGCCAGGTCTATTAGAAGAAGCGATAAAGCCAGTAAAGGCTCTTTGCTTGTTGTCTTAACCCAAGCCAAGTCACTCCCCAAGAGCCCTGGCTAAACAAAGCAGCTGGCTTTGCTCTGCAGACTACCAGCTCGGCTTGCCAGTGCCTCAGCTCAAGTGTTGCTGGCTTATGTAGCTTCTAGGCATTCTTGCCAGCCCTTTTGCTCTGGATAGGATGAGAAGGGGCCACTCTAGGCCTCTCCTAACTTTTCCTGAAGAGGTGAACTAGTGGGGAGGGGCCAGGAGCTACCCTCAGTCTCAGCTGTAAATGAATCCTCCGCCTGGGCATCACATGGGAACACTCCATACCCAGTGCTGGCTTTGCCTGGGGGCAATCAGCTCTGCATGGCCTCCTCTCCGGTCCAGCACTGCCAGTTACACATCTTCCAAGTGTTATCACCAGCTCTTCTGGCCTGATGGGGCCTAGCAATTCTAGGGGGTGGAGCTATGTTTCAGCCCATTTGCCTTGGAAGGATGGACAGATGCCGTTCCAGACACCTCTCAATTTCATTTTTTCTTTAAGCTGCTTCCTCTCAGTCTTGGCTTGGAAGTACCCTTAGCCTTGAGTGTAAATTAATCCCCCCACTGGAAGTAGCAGGAGACCCCTCCATGCCAGGTACTGACTTTTTCTCTGGGGTGATCAGGTTTTCCTGCCTGCCTCTCACCTCAAGTATGGCAGAGCCATACAGCTTGCCAGCCCTTCTGGTCAGATGGAACCAGGAAACACTCCCTTCTTTCGTGGGGCTATGACCCTGCTCCTTGCTGGAATGTGAGCAAACCAGGCTTTGGGGCTGGCAAAACCTCTCATGTGAAGACCCGAATCAGGCAGGTCTATACTCCAGAAAGTTCTCTGGTCAGAGTGCACCACCAGCCTTGTTCTGCAGATGAGCAAAATCACTAGTGGAGATCACTATCAAGCACTGCAGGTGTGAATGTTCTGGTCAAAGATCCGTGTGCTGGTTGTTACAAGTCTCTTCAACTTCTCTCTCAGTCAGATTCCCAGTTGTTGAACCCCATGGTTCCCCCTGCAATCCCTGGGATGAAACTAGAATAAACTTTACCACAAAGTGGCCCACAATGCTGAGGGAGCTGGTTGTCCCCCTGGGCTCTTTTTTTACCCCACTGGAGGAATCAGAATGTTGGGGGAGAACTCTCTGCAGGAAAGACCCCACTGCACTGCCATGAGGGAAGAGGCAAGCAATTTGTATGTAGCTGTTCCTCTTACCCTTCCTTCTAAGAAGTCTGTCTTGGTCTCTGTGGCGTACTGGATGTTTTCAGATTCACCCCCATGTTCTAGGAATCTCTCAGCGGTGCCTGTTTATGAAGAGTTGTTAACTGGTCTTCTTGTGAAGGGGAGCAAAGTCCGAAACAGTCTATGTCATCATCTTGGCGACATCACTTCCCTATCATGTCTCTCTCTATGTCACTCTATCCTCTTACCTTGTTTTACTTTTCTGTTAGCTCATATCACCCACTGACATATTGCGAATGTGCTGTACCCTAACTATTTGTGTCTTTCTCTCCCTTCCATCCATAACAGAATGTAAAACTCATAAAAGCAGAAAGTTTATTTTGTTCACTGCGGTATCTCAAGACCCCACATTAATGGACAGCACACAGTAGGAGCTTGTTGAATAAGTGAATGTTCATTTGTTGACTAAATCAAGGAATTATTCTAATACTATCATTTATATAACCATTCTTCCATTGCTGAAAATTTATTTTCCAAACTTGTAGCAGAAAAGGAATATATTTGCTGTATATATTAGTCCCGTTCTGCCTTTTTTTTTGTCCACACATTAAGTGGAAAATGAAAGAACAGAGAATTAAAATGACTAAGAACAGTGACACAGCCAATTTTTAGTGAAGAGTGTAACAAAACTGAATTCTGCAGCATCAAATTCTGCTCAGATTATCTAAGTGTCTGGCAGCCCCCATCACACATTAGATGATTCTAGTTCAGGACATACTTTGCTTCTAGCAGCTCAAGTCTGTGGTTTCTGAAAGCATACACTCTTTTCCTTGTCTTCTACACTTGCTCTTGTGTGCAAAATATAGCCTGATTGTTGCTTTACAATCTAGGTCATTTAACACATCCTGCATAGAATCACGAAGAAGACATGAGAGAACAGAATTTTTTTCTTATTTATTTCAATCTTGGCTTGATTCAGAATGAACCAGAGGATGCACACTCCCTGAAAAGAACACTAGAGTTTTGTAACATGCGGGGAGCAAATCAGGGCTATATATAAAATGGAAGAATGGAAAGGCTTGCAGGACAAACGAATTTTAGGACACATCTTTTAAAGCTATTAGGTTCATTCTTCACAAGTGCTACAGACCAACAAGGTCTGTAATTGCTAAAAGGTCTCTCTATGGGTCTCCATTCCAGAGTGGAGAAAGACAACGGGTTGTGTGCAACAGCATTTACAAACTAGTTGTGAAAGTCATGGTTGTGGGATCAGCTGAATAGAGTGGGTGGGCAAAAACAACATGCCTTCAATTAGGACTCCAAAAAGAGTGATTTCTCTCCAAGCTCCTTTGTTTAGGAAGGATTGCAAAGCTGGGCTCCTGCTTAATTATTGTTGCAGACTTTGCCTCTGCTTCGAGAGTTGGCATGGCTTCTGCTGGTTCCCAGTGTGACGCTGCCAAGGCTGTTTCTATTCCTTTATTGCGTGCTGGCTCACTGGAAACTCTCCTGGCAATAACCCAAGTGCACACATATGCCTGGCCACAGCGGTGCCAAATTCCTTCCTAAATGCCTGGGGGTGTCTTTGCCTTGTTCTAGTGTGTGCCACTGAGTTTTAAGGGACAGTTCCAAAAAAAAGAAAAAAAAATCTCAACCCAAAGGCTGACTCATTTAATTGGATGATGAATATTCTTGACTTAACATTTTGGTTCTAGCAGTCCATTAAAATATTATTTTTACTGTTGTATTCTTCATATATAGATATATATATTTTGAAGTTGCCAGATAACTTTCTCCAAAATTTGACAATGATAAACCACAAAAGTAGGTAACTTTGGGAAGCAAAGCCTAATTCTATCTACTAGACTTTGTGCATGGCTCCACAGACATTTTTGTCTTATGTTTGACTTATTTTAATACCTTGTTTGAAAGGAAAGTGGTTTAATGTGATTCTAATTTCTATCATACTTTCAAGGGCTCTGCTTCTTAGGTCCCTAAAAATCAGATTCAAAACTCACTTCCAATGAAACATTTCAAAATTAATCCCACTGTAGCTTTTGAAGAATATTCTTTCCTATTGTGTTTGCTTCTTTACCTTAGGTTAATTTGATACTAAGTTTAACAAGGGCACTAGTTACCAATTAAATCTGATGAGACTTCATTCTATAAGAGGTGACATCAAAATATTATTGCAAAAGATATAGTACTCTATCTCTATTATTATGATGTATAGCATAATTAACATCAATAAAACAAGGTTGCATATCTTGATGCATAGTATTTTCATTGTATTTATAATAAGGTGTTTATTCATATTTAAAATAATGTTGATTTCCAGACTTGAATTTGTCAGTTCATGTTGTATTCCTTCATTTCTCTTTTAGTTTTAGTGAAAGCCCGTGTGAGTGTTGTTATGTATTTGTGTGTGTGTGTGTGTGTGTGTTTTGTATGTCTGAAAAAGTGAAGTGAAAATACTACTGAAAATAGTACAAATCAGAGAGCAAGAAATAATATTAAGTAAATTCTGGCTTCTATGCTATAAAATGATGTTTAAAATATAGTCATCAAAGATTTGAAAGACTAGAACTAGCTCTGGAGATCTATGCTGTAGGAAGTGGAGGCACGTCAGTGTCAGAAAGGCTTAGGGAAATCTTTGTCCTACCCTTCTTTGTATTTCTCTGTCCCTATGACACCAGGAAATCCCATCTCTTCTCTCTGTTGTCTCAGCTTATAATGATAAAGATTATGATTCCCTGTAGTCTGAAAATGATAAAAGATTCTTTAGATTTGGATCAAGAGATACCTTCCCTACACACTGCCCCACCTCTATATCCCCAGTCCTACACACTTCTATACAAAAATGTGTCTAATCACAGTTCTAAAAACATTATTCTTGCACTCCATTTCAATTCTCCCAAGTCAGACACATCTTTAAATTATTCATATTTTAATTAGAAAACTCTGTCAGATCACTAAAAGTTTCTCACCCTTATTTAGGACTACTAGGATTGTAAAGAGTCATTTTAATAATGCACCCCCTTATTAAAGTGACTTCTAATCTCAGGATGTGGGAAGTGGTGATCTTGTCAAAGTAGAAGGGTTATGTTGTCACAGTGGTGCCTCTAAATTAGTCTCCACTTGTGGTAGGCACCCTAAGGCTCCACAAAGTACAATGTAAAAGTTACATTACTGAATGCTACTCTGAATGAAGCCTGCTTTAAGTGTGAGCTGACCCTAAATGGTCTGCATATCTCTTCAGTCAGTGGTCCTCTGATCTGAGAGGATTAGTCATATATATATATATATATATATATATATATATATATATACACACATATATATATGTATACACACACACACATATGTATATATATATTACTTATATATGTATGCAGATTTATATACATATGTACTTATAAATGTATGTATACTTATATATGTATGTAGATACATAGATACATACATATGTAGATACATAGATAAGTAGATATATCCTTTCATATATGTCTATATGTTACTCATATATGTATGTGTATATGTATACACACAGAATATGTTGTAATCTCTTTGTCTTTGAGACAAAGACAAACTCTTTGAGTTCTCCAGAAAAACAGAACCAACAGGATTTATGTACCCTACACATTTTATATATTTTTATATATAACATACATGTTTTTGTAAATGTGTGTTATATACATATGTATATATGCATATAATGGAAACAGAATCAATACATTGGTTATTATTGGTTATATATTACATACACATACATAACAGAAATAGAACCAAGAGGATATATATTCGTTATGTATCTGTAGATATGCATAATACAAATTATAGGACTAATACAAAGAAACTAATAATAGGTTACATTAAAAAGAAAATCTTTTTATTTAACTAGTTTAGTCTGTGGATTCTTCTAGATGTTAGTCAAATCTGTTAACAACATATGTCACTTGCCACTGTGTGACAGGAGCTAAAGATACAGCAGCAAACAAAAGATTCCTCTCTCATAAAGCTTAGATTCCTTTAAGTCATCATATAATTATTACACTTTGCGAAAGATAGCTCCTCATCTTAAAAGCTTAAGGAATTTCTTTGCCATTTTCCATGTATACAGTCTGAGAGTATCTGTTGGGAGTGTGCTTTCTTGCTGGTTCCCTAGGAGGCACTGAGACTCAGGTTTTCAAATTTCCTGCTATATTTTCTTTTCCTCAAACTACTAAAGGAGAAAAAAAAATGATTATTAAAAAGATAACTTTAATTTGAGACGAATTTTAGCAATTACATTGAGCCCCAATTTGTCTACCTCTCCTTCATTTTTAGGTTTTCAGTGGTGATAATTTATATAACCAGCTGCTAAGTTAGAGAGAAGAGTCTGGGTTTGCATAGCCTAGCTGGGAGCGACTCCCCTCATATGTGGGGTAACATACTGACATGTGATTACTACGGCCCTCTCATCAGGCCGTACCCTTCATCAGGAGTGTGATTGTCTAAATCTTATCAGCCTGGGATTTCCTTGAGGACCAGAGTGCTTGATTTCTCTCAGCTATATTTCCCCAACCTAATGCAGTTCCTGGCAGATATCCAGTGATATCTGGTAAAAGAATATAGGAATGAATTTCATGTATATTAACACCCATGAAAGAATTGCTTTCTCTTTCCACTTTATTTTGGTTCATAAACACTTTAAAAATACACGCTCTTTGGACATCAGAGATGCAAGGGCCTGCGTATCCTCAGGCTATTTCCAAATATACTTTCTGAGTAATATTTTTAAATAAAAAGAGGGGAAATAACAGTTATTCCCATTGCAACCCTCTCCATCCCCTTCAAAGAAGGTACCATTGGGGAAATTATTGTGGGAAAGTCCATTGACTTTGAACTTATGAGTCATCGATTTGCTTTATATCACTGCTGTTTTTTCAATGTCATCTCTGGGTATTTTATGAATTTTTGAATTTGTACACCATTGAAGGCAGGTCTTCTCCTTTCTAAAAATGCAGAGACCAGTCAAATAACAATAATAGCATTAATATGCTTATCAACCAAAAGCATGTTGAGCATTCCTAAATAAAGCGAGTGCACGTGATAACTAAGATACCTGTTTAATGTGTAGGCAATGCTGATGGTTCGTTCCATAATCCTGGAACACCCTTGACCGGATTTCCAGGAACTGACTGAAATCCTGATATACCAAAAGAGAACAGATTCTGAATGATTGAAATAGTTTCTGTGTAAGAACACTTATCACAAAACACTTTTAGTCCTGGTATTGTTAGAATGAATTAAATGAGAGGTCATATTCAATAGTTCGGTAAGGGTTTAAGTTCCAAATTCCCAGAAAAGAGATTTGGTAGTAGCTCATTTGTCACCCTCCTCAGAGACTTCACTGCTGTTGGGGACCTTGTTAGATGTGCTTTCCCGTCAGGTCAGGTAGGTGGAGAATTCTCTTTGCAGGCACCACAATAAATAGGTTTAACACGTTCTCACCTTCATGACTATTTTCTTTTCGTTTTATTTTATTTCTTTACAGTGTTCCAGGATTCATTGTTTATGCACCACACCCAGTGCTCCATGCAATACGTGGCCTCCATAATACCCTGCACCAGGCTCACCCAACCCCCCCACCTTGCTCCCCTCCAAAACCCTCCGTTTCTCAGAGTCCACAGTTTCTCATGGTTTGTCTCCCCCTCTGATTTCCCCCAACTCACCTTCATGACTATTAATCTAGTTCTTCCAAGTTCCCTCTCCTGATGGTCTGAACTTTGGCTGTTTCATTTCTTTAGAAATGTGGAAATGTGTCGTTAAATGAGAACTCCATTACACTTCATGTAGAGGTTAGAGTATGACCTACACCTTTAATGGATAGCGCTATCATTTCATTTTTTCTAAAATATATTTCACAGAGTAATATATAATCTGTGTCTTTCCTAATAGAAATAAGTCCTGCTCATGTATCAGGATATTGTCTAATTGCTTCTGCAAAAACATTATTGATTATTTAATTGTCATCTGGTGAGAGTCATTTCACATTAACACCTCAGTTCATCATGTTTTCTTTCTCAAATGTCCAAATCAATACTACAATCAGTATTTTTGACCAAATATGCTGTATTAGTGAATAACAAACCAAGAAGTCTAAATCTTATTTATTAAAATTATTTGATTAGAACACAATCCAAACTTTGATGCAAAAGGTACAGCTACTGAATAAGTCACAAACTTCTTAGCAACTTCCGTTGACACTGAATGTTGTCAACAATTAAAAATGTTATTTCATGGGATTCCCTTCTTATCTGATTGTGAATTTCTAGAATATTTAGGCTTTGTTTTCTCAATGTTTGTCAGTTTTTATCCTTTAGAAGTTATTGTTCTTTTGGGGCGCCTGGGTGGCTCAGTGGGTTAAGCTTCTGTCTTCAGCTCAGGTCATGATCTCAGGGTCCTGGGATTGAGCCCCACATCGGGCTCTCTGCTCAGCAGGGGGCCTGCTTTTCCCTCTCTCTCTGCCTGCCTCTCTGCCTGCTTGTGATCTCTCTCTCTCTGTCAAATAAATAAATAAAATCTTAAAAAATAAAAAAAGAAATTATTGTTCTTTTAAGTACTGCAGTGGGATAAGTACATTTATTCATTTCCATTTAACATAAATTATTTAACCTCTGTATATGCCAGTTCTTGTCCTAGGCATTAAGATAAAGCAAGAAATGACATATACTGATTCTCTTCATGCAGCTTAAAATCTGATGGGGAGGTTTAAAACATGGATAAGAGAGACCCAGTTGAGGAAAGAGTAAAATAGAGTCTCAGAGGAGGAATTAACATGGAATTCTCAAGGCATGGTAAAATGAACATCAAAGTGCCAGATGGTGAGGAAATTCGATGTGTAGATTCCTTTGTCAGTTATATAATATCCCCAGTCATGTCTAGGACACCAGTTATTGAATTATTACATTTTTCTCATTGAAATACTTTTTTGGAATTAATATTTCAGGCCTAGAATGTATTACTTATTTCTTTTGTATATGCAGTGCAAGAACAATGGATTTAGAGTTCAGAATGTGGGCCTCTATTTTTTGTTTTCCCTTTACCCTTTTAATGAACACATTTGGGGAGAAACTGGACCAAAATTTAAAATTGTGAAAGAAAACATATTGAAACCATGTTGTGTTATGAAAAAAAAAAAGATTTGTTCAAAAATATTCTATTTATTTTCATTCTCACCTCTCAGATGCAATAAGTACTTATTAGAAAATTCAGCCATTCAGGAAAATCTCATTTTGGAATCTCATTCAATTTGGCAAAGTATGTCCAACTAGCACTCCTGAAAGTTGACAGGCGCAGGGTAGTGGTTAGGGGTAGTTGTTACAGAATCTGACAGCTCTGAGGGTCACAGACACTTTCAATCCTGGCTCTCCTCTACACACACTGCCTGAGGGTTCAACCTTTGATTCTATGGTTTAACAACTTTACACTTTACAAACTCCAGGAAGAAGTCCACTGCAATAACTTCAGCCATTAGTGGGCACTTTTCTCTTCTAAAATGATTGACTGTATGGTTCTATTAAGAGTTTGCAATTTATTTCCAATTTATTTATTCATTTCAAAACCATATGAGAATATCCTTCATTCTATACTTTCCTTAAAATTTTTGTTACTTGTTTGATGTTGCTTACATGGCAAATAGTTTTTCAGGAGGTTTTGACCTATTTTTGTCTGTATTTTCAAATGACCTGTCAAAATGGGAAGAGTTTTGATAGTGTTTTCGTACATAGGGTGACATAATAGTTGGTATTTCCATTTCTTGTTTTTTTTTCCATTTTTTTTTTTAATTTGAGTGTACGTGACACACAATGTTGCATTGGTTAAATGTGTACAATGTAGTGATTCAGCGTCTCTATATCTCTATATGCTATGTTTTTTCATCACAAGTATAGCTGCCATCTATCACCGTACAACATTATTATATCATTGACCATATTCCCTATGCTGTGCTTTTCACTCCCGTGACTTATTATTGATGTTCCTATTTACATTTATAATTAGCGATACACGTGGGGTGCCTGGGAGCTCAGTTGGTTAAGCATCCAACTCTTGATTTTGGCTCAGGTCATGATCTCAGAGTCATGAGATTGAGCCCTACGTTGGCTCCACGCTGGGTGTGTAGCTGGCTTAAGACTTTCCCTCTCCCTCTACACGTCCTCACCCTTATAAATGAATTAAATAAATAAATAAATAACACATATTCAAATGCATACATTCTTTTTAAAAATAATTCATAATTGCATTTAACTGGGGTCTTTCCCATTAATAAATCTTTTGTACTCGACCTCCTTTCTTCACTTTCAAAATACTTTTATTTGTAATTTGAGAAATTTGAACATGATATATTTATTTAGGTCAATGTCCCTGCTATTTCTTAGTCTTCGAGCTTATCTTAATAGTCTACAAATTCACATTCCTATGCACAACTATGAGTAAACTTTCACATTTTCATTAAGAATTTCTGAGGTTATGATAATCTGATTAAATGTATAATGTAGTTAATTTCTACATATATTCATTTCAGCATTTTAATTTTTGTTAGATATTTCTTTAGTCACTGCCACATATTTAATATTACTTTTACCCAGGTTTTCAACCAGCTTTGCTGAGGCATAATTTTAATACACTAAAATTCACCAATTCTCACTGTTCAAATCATCATATGTAGAAACACAATAGCCACTAGCAAAATATTTTTATCAATCCCAAATTTTATTTCCTTTCCCTTTGTTGTCAATGCTCTCTCCTCACCTCCCTGAATCTGGCAAATTCAGATCTTCTTTCTAAAATAATAATTTTGCCTTTTGAAAAGTATTTTTATAAAAACAAAATCATATGGTGTGAAATCCTTTGTGTTGGGCTTTTTTCACTTAGCATAATGCTTTTGACATTCATCCAAGTCGATATTTGTATCAGTCATTCATTTCCTTTTATTTCTGAGTATTCCACTGGACGGGTTTACTACAAATTATTTATCTGTTCACCAGCTGAGGGACATTTGGATTCTTTTCGATTTGGCTGTTATGAATAAAGATACCATGTAAACATTCAATGAAGTGTGAGATCATGTAGGTTTATGTTTTTATTCTTCCTAGTTAAGTATTTAAGGTAAGAATTTCTATGTCATATAGTAAGTGCATGTTTAATTTTTTAAAAAACTAACAAAATGATTTCCCAAGTGGTTGTAACATTTTATCTGTCAAGTTGTCTCACATCCATGCAAACATCAGTCTTCTAAAAATATCAATCATTGCAATATGTATGTAGTTCAAACTCACTGTGATTTTAATTTGCTTTTCCCTGATGACTAATGATATCAAGCATTTTATTTTCTTTAATGTAGGCTCTGTCCCCAACATGGGGCTTGAACTCCCAACCCCAAGATTAAGAGTCACATGCTCTACTGACTGAGCCAGCCAGGCACCCAGATAACAAGAATTTTTAAGGTGCTTATTTACTAATCCTATATGTTTTTTGGTGAAACATCTGCTCACATCTTCCCATTTTATCTTCTTACTTTTTTTCTCTTCTTATGTGTCATTACTAAATATATGCTCTGCATATATTCTAGATTTAAATTCTTTTTCAGAAAATCTGTTTTCATATATATTCTCCCAGTCTGTTCCTTGTGTTTTTATTGATATCACACAGCATCTCGAAGAGGAAGAAATGTTAGATTCTAATGACATTTACCTTTTTTTTTTCTTTTATGCTTTTCATGTCTTATTTAAGGAAGTTTTATCTAACCAAAGTTTACTAAGATTTTGCTCTATGATTTTTTCCCAGATTAATAAATTTATCTCTTACACACAGACCTTTTAATTTATGTATATGTTTTAAGTTAGACTTGAAGTTAAATATTTTGCACATTGATACCCAATTGTTCTAGCACCACTTACTGAAGTGGTTAAATTTTTTCCTCCATTAAATTGCCTCAAAAACTGTGTTAAAAATCAATTCAACATGTTATTTCTGGATCTTGTATACTGTCCCGTTGATCTATATGTCCATCTTACACTGATATTGTACTGTTTTGAACTCATCTCCAACATTGATTTTGTTTTTCCACAAAATTTTTGGTTATTCTAGATTTGTTGAATTTCCATAACATTTTATAATTAGACTGGCACTTTTTATTAAAAAAAAATAGTTTGTTGTTTTAATTAGTATTTATCTGAATCTGCAGATGATTTGGGGGTGAGTTGACATCTAGCCAATTTGGGGTCTGTAATCTTTGAACATGGCTGATTCCTCTATTTATTTAGGTTTTCTTTAATTTTTCTCAATAATCTTTTGCAGGCTTTTACATGTAAGTTTTACAGAATTTTATTAACTTTATCTCTAATATTTTCACATTTTTGGTGAAATTATAAACAGTAATTTTCTAAATTTCAATTTCAGTTTTTTGTCATTGTGAGGATATTGAAATAAACTTGATAAGTGTAGAATGACCCAGTTGTAAACTGTAGCTTCCCAAACTCACATCCAATTTTTAGTGATTTTTTTCCATAGGTCTTCTGCATTACCTATATACATAATCATAACTCTTGTAGATAACAATTTTACTTTTTTTGTCATTTCAGTTTGTATGCTTTTTATTTCCCTTCTTGCCTTATTTCAGTTCAATGACCCTCTTTCAGCACAATGTTGAATACAAGTCACAAGGGAGAATAAAAAAGGTGAAAGCATTCAGTTATTCGGCATTATATACATTAGCTATAGGACTTTAGTTTTCCTTTATCAGGCTGCAGATGTGACTTTCCTTTTCTTGTACGCTAAGAATTGTTTTCAGGAATGGATTTTGAATGTAATCAAGTGATTTTCCTGTACTTATTGAAATCATGTTTTTTTTTTTTTTCTTAGTGTGTTAGTCTGGTGAATTACATTGCTTGATTTTCAAATCTTAGCATGGTTGGCGTTCCTTTGCTAAATCCCACTTTGATGCATTCTCCTTTCTTCAAATATATAAATAAACTTTTTTTGCTTAACTTCATTTGATAAACTATTGTTAAGAGTGAAGAATATTGTTTAGTACTTTTATTTTTTGGTAAAGTTTTACTATCCAAGTAATGTTGGTCTCAATGCAAAATGACTTAGGAAGTGTTTCCCCTTCTATTTTCTCAAGGAACTTATAGATAATTAAAATTACTTATTCCATTAAGTGTATGATTTTATTCACCACTGAACACTTTACAGACTAAAGTTTTCTATTGTGGGGAAGTTTTAAGTAAAATACAATATTTTTAATGAATATAAGATTATTTGTTCTAATTTTTTCTTCTTAGCTTTGGCAGCATCTCCTTTAAGGCCTCTGTCTATTTTGTTTAGGTTATTGAATTGATCAATATATAGTTTTTCATCATATCTCTTTATTAGCTTTCTCACATGTGTGATCTATAATGGTGACTGTTCTATTATTCCTGATATTCATGCTTGTGTCCCCTCTCACTTTTTCCTGATCAGTCTGGCTGGAGACTCGGACACCATGTTCATTTTTTTCAAATATTTAGCTTTGTTGTCATTGCTTTTATCTGCTCATTCACTGTTTTCAATTTCATTAATATTTGCTCTCTCTTTTTATCATTTTCTTCTCTTTGAGTTTAATTTGTTCTTTTTCTACTTTCATAAGTGGGAGATTAGAATATTTGCTTAATATTACGCATTTTATCTTCCATCAGTTCAAATATTAAAATTCCCTTGTGATTTCTTCTTTTGACTTATTAGTTATTTGAATTGTGTTGTTTGATTTCCAAATATTTGAAGATTGTACAGAGAGCATTCTGTTATTTATTTCTGTTTCTATGTTGTTGCATTGAGAGAACACTCTGTTTTATCTGAATCCTTTTACATGTATTGAGATTTGTTTTATGACACAAAATATGGTTTATCTTAAAGAATTTTATGGGTGTACTTGAAAAGAGTGTGTATTCTGCTGTTGCTGTGTGTTCTATCAATATCAATTAGATCAAGTTGGTTGACAATATTATTTGTACATCTTCTCTATACAGTAACATCTTCTCTATACTCATACTGATCACAGAGGGAGGAGAGTTGAATTATCTAAATATAATTTTGAAATCAGAATTTTTTTAAAAAATTATGAATTATCTATTTCTTTTTATGCTTTCATTTTTTTGTTTCACATATTTGAAGCTCTATTAATAAGTATGTGTATACATTTAGGATCATTATATCTTTTTGGTGAATTGACATTTTATCATCAAGATATATCCCATTTTGGGGCACCTGGGTGGCTCAGTGGGTTAAGCCTCTGCCTTCCACTCAGGTCATGATCCCAGGGTCCTGGGATCGAGCCCCACATCAGGCTCTCTGCTCAGCAGGAAGCCTGCTTCCCCCCTCTCTCTCTGCCTGCCTCTCTGCCTACTTGTGATCTCTGCCAAATAAATAAATAAAATCTAAAAAAAAAAAAAAAGATATCCCGTTTTATCCATGTTATTATCCCTTGTTGTAAAATTCCTTTCTCATACATTATTATAGCTACTCAAGCTTTCTTCTAGTGAACTTTGTAAAGTAAATGATTTTCTGTATTTTGATTTCTCACCTATTGGTTCCTTTCTATTCAAAGTGTATTTCTTGAAGTTGTGCACTGCTTTTTATTTTTTTTATAACCCCATCCGACATTTGTGCCTTTCAGTTGGTGTGTTTACACTATTTGCATTAAATGTGATTTTGCTGTTTGTTCTTCTTTTGTTAAATAATTTCTTTGTTTTCCCACTTTCTTAGTAAACAAAGTATTTTTGTGTGCACCTATTAGATGACCAGGAGAGTTTAACAGCTTTAACTTTTGTCTGAGTTGTTTCTCTGGAGTTTAGAGTATGTACATACATTTTATTGTCTATCTTCAAAAAATATAATACCACTTTATAAATGTTACTGGATTCTTAAAATAGTACAGTCCTTCTCCCTCAGCCTTTTCCCAATGGTTGTCACAATGTTCATTAAATTTTATAACCCTGGGGGCTCCTGGGTGGCTCAGTGGGTTAAAGCCTCTGCCTTCGGCTCAGGTTGTAATTCCCAGGGTCCTGGGATGGAGCCCCGCATCAGGCTCTCTGCTCCGCAGGGAGCCTACTTCCCCTCTCTCTCTGCCTGCCTCTCTGCCTACTCTGTCAAATAAATAAATAAAATCTTAAAAAAAAATTTATAACCCTGTAACATATTACTTTGCTTTAAATTGTCACTTATTTTGGGAAAAGATGATTTCAACATAGAATTTTTATATATTTACCTACACAATAATAATTTTTAGTGTTATTCATTGTGTAGATCCAAATTACTTTGACATCATTTTTCTTCTGCCTGAAGAACTTTAACATTTCTTATAATCCATGTCTGCTGGCAGTGAATTATCTTAGCCATTTTTTTTTCCTGAAAAAGTCTTTATTTTGCCTTCCTTTTTGAAAGACATTTTGTGGATTACACTTCTAAGTGGATAGTTGTTGTTTTTTATTCCCTCAGGACTTTAAAGGCATCACTTTATTGTCTTACAGCTTGCTTTGTTTCTGATGAGAAGATTGCAGTTATTCTTATCCTTGTTCCATTCCTTCTTTCTTTCTGGCTTGGTGCTCAGAGATACTATTTTTATTAGTGGCTTCCAGCAATTTTATTCTTAAATGCCTTGATGTAGTTTTCTTTCTGTTCTCTGTGATTTTTTTTTAACTTTTTGGATTTTGTGTTTATATTTTTCATTAAATGTGGAAAATTACACTTTTTTTTTTCAAATAAATTTCTGTCCATATTCTTTTTGATTCCAGTACCGAGTGTGATAGGCTGATTGATTTTTATTTTTCTTTTGAGAGAGAGAGAGAGAGAGAGAGAGAGTACCTGTGAGAGGGGGTGAGGGAAAGAGAGAGAGAATCTTAAGCAGACTCTGCACCCAACGTGGAGCCCAATGTGGGGCTCAATCTTACCACCCTCAGTTTGTGATCTGAGTTGAAATCAAAACTCAGATACTTAACCGACAAAGCCACCCTCATGCCCCTGATTGATATTTTTCTAAAAATCACTATTAATAACTTGTTCATATGTAGTGCCTCTGCTAATATTTTCATTTCAGTTTTCTGCTGTGTTTCAGTTAGCTTCTATTTCTATGTATTTATATTCATTGACCTTTTATTCTGAAATTTCTTTTTTCAAGATTTATTTATTTGAGTAAGAGAGAAAAGAGGAAAGACAGAAAGAGAAGGAGAAAGAATCTCACACAGACTCCATGCTGAGCAGAGTCCCACGTGGGACTCCATTTCATGACCCTGAGATCATGACCTGAGCTGAAACCAAGAACAGGAGGCTAAATTGACTGCACAACCCAGTCACCACAATTCTGAAGTTTCTAATATGTTAATGCTTTCCAAGTGTTTTTTATTTCAGATATTTCATCTCTAGAAATTCAGTTTCATTCTTTTTATACCTTCCATTTTGTTATTCCTTATAATTCATTTATCCTATACTATCTTGAATATTATATTTATAATAGGTATAATAGATATAATAGATGGGATATATTTATAATAGATGGGTTATATTTATAATATATTTATAATAGATATAATAGATTTATAATAGATTTATAATAGATTTATAATATAATACATTTATAATAGATAAATCAATAGATTTATAATAATATTTAATGTTCTTTATTGCTAATTCTATAATTTTTTTTCTTTTCTGGGTCTGCTTCCATTTGTAATTTTTATTGTTATCAATCATATTTTCCTGTTTTGTTTCATAGTTTTTAGTTTTTGTTTGGATGTTGGGCATTGTGGATTTTCTGTTTTTGTTTCTTGGGTGTATGGCATGGTCCTTTAAATGTTGTTAGGTTTTGTTTGGGACACAGTTAGATACTTGGGATCATTTTAATCCTTTTAAAGCTTGTTTGTCAGGTTTGTTAGGATGGTCAACACAAACCCTTAGTATAAAGTTAATTTGTCCTTATTACTAATATAATACTCTTCTGAGCACTATACACTATGCTCTTTATATTAGTAAGTCTTTTCAGTTTGGCTGGTCAGAACATTAACTTTCCCAGTTCTTTGTGAGCTACAAGCATTATTCCACATTCCTCCCTAATACTTCTTACCCTAACTTCAAATAATAGCCTCTCATGTATGCAAAGTTTTGTACTCAGACAAAAATGAGAGGTGCCTTATTACAAATATGCAGTTCTCATTTCTGTCAATATCTCCTCTCTAGCATTTTGTGATGTGAAAATTTTAACCACTTTGTTCTTCCAAACTCCAGACTCTGCCTCCTCAGATCATCAAGAATTCAAAACTCCAATTGTTCCCCCATAGTCTATATTTAAGTCTGGAAACTATCAAAGCAATACACTAGAATAATAATGGGGACTCACCTTATTTGCTGTTGTTTTACTCAAGAATCACTTTCTTATACCTGCCTTTGCCCGTTCAATATTTTAAAAAACGGCTGCTTCATATACTTTATCCAGTATTCCACAGCTTTTTGTTTGTTTGTTTTTTGATATTGGAAAAAAATTTCATTTCTCTTACGCCATTTTCACTACAAACAAAAACCAAATTTTAAAAAATATATTATATGATGTATTTGTTTAGATCTAAATTTACTGTGTAATTGTTTCCATTTCTATTCATATTGAAAGTATATCCTAAATGATAAGATGCCAAACTGCCTGTGTTTAGTTGTGCTATGACAATTATTTGTTAGGTGACCTTGGATAGGCTTCTTAACATCTGTGTGTTTCAGTTTCCCATAGTGGCACTCCTCAGAATTGTTGAGATGATTAAATTAGTTGACACATGTATATATAGTTGACACATGTATATATAGTTGACACATATATGTAAAGTGCTTAAAGTTGTGTCTGTCATATATTAAGATATTATTATTATCTTTAATTTTGTTATCTACTCATGTATGTTTAAATCAGAAAATCGAAACCAATTCTTAGTATAACAGTTTCTATGGGCATACATTGCATTTTGTTTTTACAATTTTAAAAATCCACTTTTGAATGTTATGTCAGTACTTTAGTATAAGGAGGCTCATTAATCTTGTGCTTCTATTTGTTGCTGTTGTTTTAAGTTTTTATTTAAATTCCCGTTAGTTGACACGTAGTGTAATATTAGTTTCAGGAATAGAATTTCCTGATACTTCACTTATATACAATACCCAGTGCTCATCACAAGTGCCCACATAATACCCACCACCCATGTAGCCCAACCCCCGAACCACTGCCCTTCTAGCAGCCTTTGGTTTGCTCTCTATAGTTATATGTTTTATGTTTGCCTCTCTTTTCTTTTTTTTTCCTCTCCTATGTTCATCTATTTTTTTTCTTAAATTCACATATGAGTGAAATCATATTTCATTGTCTTTCCCTATCTGACTAATTTCACTTAGCATAATACTCTCTAGCTCCATCCACCTCATTGCAAATGGCAAGATTTCATTCATGGTTGAATAATACTCCACTGTATATTTATACCCTTTTCTTTATCCATTCATCATGAATAAGTGGACATTTAATCCATGGACATTTTGGCTCTTTCTATAATTTGACTACTGTTGATAAGCATCAGGGTGCGTGTCTTCCTTTGAATCAATATTTTTGTGTCCTTTGGGTAAATACCTGGCAGTGTAATTGCTGGATCAGAGAGTAACTTTTTGAGGAACGTACATACTGTTTTCCAGAATAGCTGCATTAATTTGCATTCCCACAAATTTGCAATTTGGTTCCCTTTCTATGCATCCTTGCCAACATCTGTTTTTTCTTGTGTTTTTAATTTTAGCCATTCTGACAGGTCTGAGAGAATATCTTTTTGTAGTTTTAATTTGTATTTCCCTGATGATGAGTGATGTTGATAATCTTTTCATGTGTCTGTTAGTCATCTGTATGTCTTCTTTGGAAAAATGTCTATTCATGTCTTCTGTCCATTTCTTATCTGCATTATTTGTTTTTTGGGTGTTGAGTTTGATAAGGTCTCTATACATTTTGGATACTAACCCTTTATCAGGTATGTCATTTGCAAATATCTTCTCCCATTCCATAAATTGACTTTTAGCTTTGTTGATTATTTCCTTCACAATGCAAAAGCTTTTTATCTTGCTGAAATCCCAATAGTTCATTTTTGCTTTTGTTTCCCTTGCTTCTAGAGACATGTCTAGTAAGACATTGCTATGGCAGGTGTCAAAGAAGTTGTTGCCTGCATTCTTCTCTAAGATATTGATGGTTTCCTGTCTCACACTTAGGTCTTTCGTCCATTTTGAATTTATCTTTGTGTATTGTATAAGAAAGTGGTTCAGTTTCATTCTTCTGCATGTTGCTGCCCAGTTTTCCCAACATCATTTGTTGAAGAGACTGTCTTTTTCACATTGGATATTCTTTCCTACTTCATTGAAGATTAGTCACAGGTTCATATTTGGGTTTTCTGTTCTGTTCCACTGATTTATGTCTGTTTTTGTGCCAGTACATTACTCTCTTGATCACTACAGCTTTGGAATATAACCTGAAGTCAGAATTGTGATGTCTCCAGCTTTGCTTTTTTTTTTTTTTTTTTTTTTTTTTTAAGATTGTTTTGATCCTTTGGGCTCTTTTGTGGTTCCATACAAATTTTAGGATTGTTTGTTCTAGCTCTGTGAAAAATGCTGGTGGCATTTTGATATGGATTCCATGAAATGTGTACATTGCTTTGGGGTAATACAGACATTTTAACAATATTTGTTCTTCTAATCCATGAGCATGGAATGGGACAGGGATGCACATTCTCATCATTGTTATTTAAGATGGTACTAAAAATTATAGCCTCAGAAATAAGAAAACAAAAGAAATCAAAGACATCCAAATCATCAAGGAAGAAGTCAAGCTTTCACTATTCACAGACAACATAATATTCTTTGTGGAAAAACCAAAAGACCCCACCAAAAAATTGCCAGAACTGACACACAAATTCAGTAAGTCTCAGTATACAAAATCAAAGTACAGAGATCTGTTGCATTCCTATATACCAATAATGAAGCAGCCAGAAAGAGGAATCAAGGAATCAAGCCCATTTACAATTGCACCAAAACACAGAAGACACCTAGGAATAAACCTAGTTAAAGGGATAAAAGATCTGTACTCTATAAACTACAGAACACTTATGAAGGAAATTGAAGATGATGCAAAGAAATTGCGCTTCTAATTTTGAGTAGTTAATATACATAATCCTAAGCTAAATAATTTAATATAAACCTTGGAGAATCTTCATGGCAATCCTATGAAATAAGTACTATGTATAGCTACACTCTATAAATATAGAGTGAGGTTCAGAGAGGTTAAAACATTTCTCCAAGGTGCTCCAGCTGTGTCACGAACACTGAAATACAAAACTGGTTCTCCATCATTCTAGAACCTTATTTGTTAGCCACAGTGTGATTTTATTAAATATGATACATAAGTAGAGTAACCATAATTTTTATTTTTCCATAGTTCTGCTTCATACCAGTTATCATGGCTTAATTCTTAATAGTTCTATGATCACTTGCAAAAATGCACATGGGTGTGAAAAATTGAACATTCACTCTATTTATAACAGATATTATTGACTGACATGATTTATAAGGAGTACTTAAAATCTAGGGAGAGATTTATACTGTTAAAGAAGGTAAAGTCTGTAATGTCATTTACCAATGCTTCACTGATTTTTATCACTTTGACTTTTAGAGAAAAATGACATAATGATGCCACTTAACAGAGAATAGTTAGAATTTAGGAATTTGTTATTTAGCCATTCCAATTCTGCTACGAGGTCCCAAATCAGACAGATATTGAAGAACAAAGATTAAATGAGGAAGCGGACTTTGTCAGATGCTCAGCACTCCTTCTTTGTATCCTGAGCTTTGACTGAGACAGAAATAGAATAAATTTTTAGTAAGAATCTGTAATTAAATGGCTCCTTTGGCAATGGAGAGGTGAAAAAAAGGAGAAATAAGAGTGAGGAAAGTGAATAGAACTAATATTGAAAAGAAATGAATAACCCACAAAGCGTTCTTTAAATTCACATCAGAACTATACAAGAAAGATGAAAGAAGGAAGGAAAAGAAAGAAAGAAAGAAAGAAAGAAGGAAAGAAAAAAAGAAAGAATCACACATTCTAGCCATTCTGAAGAGGTACAGTTGAATGTTTAGTATTGTCCTATGCAAATGTTAAAAAAAGATGAACACAGAATAAAGAATGTTCCCAGAAGAAAAACCACTCTATCATTAAAGGTTGTCTAAATTATTTTATGTGTGAAGTAAAGGAAAACAAAGCACTTTTCAATAAGGGAAGCTTTGAATGATACACCAATGACCCTTTAATAGTTCATGAACTGTCATAGAGCAAATGGAATAAAATTTCCCTCTTTGGGGACTTCGTTGTCCTGTTCCTTTTGCCTGGAAATAGTACTCCAAATATGAGTATGGTTTTCTTTATCTTGGTCACTGTAAGTCACATTCTTTATGAGGAGTTCTATGGTCACCATATTTATATGGCTAAGTCCTGCACACACACACACACACACACACACACACCTTCTAACCAACCCCCCAGGTTTGTATTTCCCCACTTAAAACTTATTTCCACCTAATATGGTATATATTTTTTCTTTTGTTCATCTTTTTTTCTTAAACCTACCAAAATGTGAGAACCAACAAAGACGAGATTGATTTTGTACCTGGTCATCACCAGTACAAAGACCAGTGCCCGGTGTTTACAGTTTAGTAAACACCTGCTTCATCCATGAAGAATAAACTAAGCCTTTGCTGTGCTTTGGTCTGAAGGGTTGAACAAAGTCATGAGTAAATTGGAGGTCAGCCAATTCAGCTCATCACATGAAATATTAGCACTATGATCTGTCTCTTTAGGAGGCAGTATCTGCTCAGATCATGACTGTAACATTCCTGAGGTGAACATATGAATAATTTCAAGACTCAGATTGGATGAGCAGTTGAATTTGATACTGAGAGTTTGATGATTCAGGAAAAGGAACAATAGGCATTCTAAGCAGGACTATAAAGTACAATATTAAGGTGAAGAATGTCTTTCCCATTTGATCTTGGGGCTTCCCTGTTGGTTGATTTCTGTGACTGTACCCCAAAGACTTGCTTCTAAAGCTTGAGCCAGCAGGGAAGGTGAAGAAAGTCTGGACTCTGGGAGTAGGAGGAGAGGACACTAATAATCCAGGAGAAGCAGTGACCCATGAGACTTTGCTGTCCTAAGAACACATAGTTCCTAATATAGACATTTGTTCTGAGGAAGGGGGTGGGGGAGAAACCATTTTATATGACCCTTTATTTTTCCAACACTTTGAAATGTACAAAATCATCTTTAGTTTTTAAGTATTACTGATTCAGTGGAAGAGTTTCAGAAAATAAAGTAATTTGAGTCTCAGGACTGCAGCCCGAAACAGCAAAGACCTCTTGCTACAGGTCCACAAATCCCCTTGCTGCAATAGTTCCGCCAATTTACTGGAAAAACAGCAGCCTTGGACTTTCAGCCCCTCTTTAGAGAAAACAATTTGGATACAACACCCTACACCCTACAAATCTTCCAGACCATTAGCTCATTTATTTTTACATGGCAGCTTTACCAGTTTGAAGAGATATTTTGCCTGTTTAAAACCCATAAACAAAAAAACAAACAAATATGTTTTCTGCTTAGCATATTTAACATTCAGAAAAATTAAACGTTAATTTGTCTTTTACAGAAAACTGTTTCACTTTTGGCTCAGTTCTTCTCTATGTATTATTTCATAGATTTTTCATGGTTTTCCAATTAGACTAAAAGTGAAGCATTTGCTGATTCATTATAAGGACAAAGGCCTCATACCCTATGTATTTTCAGGGAAGAAAATCCTTTATGGCAATAAACCGATGTTCATCATTACCCTGAGATGAATGTTGTTTACACTGTATTAAATTGAACAGGGTAAGATTGTGCCTAAGACATGGCAGGTCCATTAAAATGAAAATGAATGTATTCAATTTTAAGGTGAACTTTTTCACTCAAACCTTTGTTTCTAACAATTAATAGTCTTGGAAGATAATACGTTGATGATGTACTAATAAAATATACTTGTACAATAATGTATCATTACTGCACTTCTATTTATTTCCAGCATGACAGGCACTGTGCATAGTGAGTTTGCATGCGTTATTTCTAATTCACAGCAACTAGCCAAACAGATATCATAAGCTTTGTCTTATGGGTGAAAAAACTTATGTTCAAAAATTTACTTTGAAGAAGCTCAGATAGCTGAAAGAGGAATGACCAGCATTTGCAACTAACCACATTAGTTACAATTTTTATTAGAAGTAGTTACTCGTGATACTATTATACCATATTTAGAGTGAAAATGAGAAAAAACAGAGAAAGAAAAATAATGAGGAACCCATACACGCACACACATACATGCATTTGTGCGTGTGTGTATGTGTGTGTGTGTTTGTATATATATGCATATATGCATACCTGTGTGTGTGTGTATACACATTTAATTAGTAGTAATAGGATGCCTGGGTGGCTCATTCAGTTATGCGCTGACACTTGATTTTTGATCAGGTTATGATCTCAGGGTCGTGAGATCCAGCCCTACGTCAAACCCTGGGTTAGGCTCTACTCTGGGAATGGAGCCTGCATAAGTTTCTCCCTCTCCCTCTGTCCCTCCCCTACCTCTCTCCCTCTTTAAAAAAAAACAGTAATTATTACATAAGTTGGAAAAAAAAAAAACACAAGCATACCTCAGAGATACCTACAGGTTTGGTTCCAGACCACTACAATAAAGTGAATATCATAATTAAGTGAGTCAAATGAATTTTTTTGGTTTCCCAGTGCATATGAAAGTTATGTTTACACTATACTATGGTCCATTAAGTGTACAATGATAGCATTATGTCTAAAAAAACTTAACATGCATGCTTCAATAAAAATATACTCAATTGCTAAAAAATTTTAACCACCATCTGACTTAGTGAATTACAATCACTGACCACAGATCACCATAATAAATATAATAATAATATAATATATAGTGATATATAATATATTATATATTATATTATATATAATATATAATAATATGTATCATATATATCATATATAACATGATATATATATCATATTATATATATCATATATAATAATAGTGAAAACGTTTGAAATGTGAGAATCACCAAAATGTGACACAGAGACACAAAAAGAGCAAATGCTGTTGGAAATTGGTGCCCATAGACTTGCTCAACAGAGTTACCCCAAATCTTTGTTTCATAAAAAACACATTATCTGCCAACTACAATAAGGCAAAACATGATAAAACAGGGCATGCCTGTATTTGTAAATACTGTAGAAATTAAAGATATATCAAGAAAAAAAAAACACTTTTCTGATGATAACCAAGTATGGAAACTTGTATGATAACCAAGTATGTTCCACAATTCAAATATTTAATTTTGAGTCTAAATTGAGATTGCCGGTTGAAATTTTTCTTGATGTCAGGGCACCTGGACAGCTCAGTTCAATAAGTATCTGCATTTGGCTCAGTTCACGATCCTGAGTCCAGGGATCTAGCCCCATGTCAGTCTCCTCACTTAGTAGGGAGTCTGCTTCTCCCTCTCCCTCTGCCCCTACCCCTGCTCATGCTCATGTGCTCTCTCTCTCTCTCTCTGTGTGTCTCTTTCAAATAAATAAAATCTTCAAAAAAATTACTTTTTCCATGGGCGCCTAGTTGGCTCAGTTGGTTAAGCACCTGCTTTCAGCTAGAGTCATGATCTAAGGTCCTGGAATTGAACCCCCCATCAGGCTCCCTCCTTGGCAGGGAGTCTGCTTCTCCATCTTCCTCCACCCCTCCCCATGCTTGTGCTCTTTCTCTCTTTCTCAAATAAATAAAATCTTGAAAATCAATCAATCAATCAACAATTGTACTTAATGTCTAAACTAGAAAGAAAACCAATGGAAATATATATAAACAGTTTATTAATTCATACCTATGTTTAAAAATATCAACAACATATATATAAATCAAAAATACTTACTGAAACTTCCACACGAATATAGGCACAAGTATGTCTACCATAAAACAGATTCTCAATTATAGAGAACAAACTGAGGTTTGCTGGAAGGAAGGTGGGGAGAGGGGTTGATGGGTGAAATGGGTGATGGGTATTAAGCGGGGCACTTGTGATGAGCACTGTGTGTTATATGTAACTGATGAATTTCTAAAATCAGCTCCAAAAACCAGTATTACACTACACATTAACTACTTGGAATTTAAATAAAAACTTGAAAAACAACAACAACAAAGTGAAAGAGAGGTGGTGTTTACTTCTGTTCTCACAAGTAAAAACTCAACAAACAGAAAAATCTAAAACCTTCTTAGATCCAATTGAATATCGAGGTCCCAGGCACACTGCTATCTTGCAAAACTGGAGAGAGGCAAATACAAAGAAGTACAGTTTTACTGGGAGCAGAGGCCACTGGACCTAGTAACTGCTAAGAAGATTTAAATTTTCATTAACAAAATGCTAGTAAGTCAGTGTGAGCTAGAGTTAAAAAGCTATTGGGGCTCAGTTGAGGGCTCCTACACTTTTGTAAGTTTTATACCTCCAGGAGCCCTATCAAGGTGCCACAGTTAAGATCAGAGAAAAATCTCTTTATACTTCAGGCTCACAGAGAGAAAAAGTAGCCATTTTTTAATAAACCAAAGGAGGAAGTAACTATTTTAAGATGAATTTCCAGTGTTCTGTTCTCCTTAACAACACTGACGTACCTAAATAAAAGGTTGTGGAGGAGACTACTTTACCATGGCTTTATAGACTGTAACCACAAAGTCTTCGAGACTTCCCAGATTTATCTGGGCGAGTCCTCATGACAGAAAACAATCAGGAGAAAAATCACTTCTTCCCAATCCTGGGGAGCTTCTGTTCCTATGGAAACCAGACAGTATCTTCCAAGTGTCAGCTCATTCATTCAGCATCAACATTATTCAGCGTTTATGAAACATCACCTGTGTCCTATACTAAGTCCTGTGTTAAAATCAGATTAAAAAAAGAATACAGCACAGTCCAGGTTCAGAGAAGTAGTCTCAGTCTCCCATAATATTAGCAAATAGATTTCCTGTTCTTCAGTTAAAGTCAAAATAAATCCATGTCTCTATATCTATCTAATCAGTGTGCATGTGTGTTCAAATCTCTTGAACAAAACACTCATGACTTGAATCTCAGTATTTTTTCTAAAACATAATTGTATTGTTTAATTTAAATGTTGTAGAAACTAGAGTTTGAATGAGCAGTAAAACGTACTACTTAACAGCGGCCAGATTGCCTGGTTTCAAATGGAATTCCTCATTTCCTGGTTGTGTGACCTTGGCCAAGTTTCTTAATGCTTTTGTGCTTTATTTTTCTCATCCATACTCTACATGGCACAAGGTAATGGCATGTACCTGGCAGGATGCTGTGAGGATTTAATTGATGTGAAACTTAGAACGCACCTGAAACAGTCTCATGGTCTGTTTGCTGCTGTCACTGCTTGTCCTCTTGTTATTACTGTGGCCGTCCCTGTGTTTTAATCCCAATGGGCCACAAGTTAACTTCTGTCCTTATAATCAACAGGAACATGTTTTCACCATCCTGCAGCATGTTAACCACTGCAAACGTTGATTATTTGGTAGTTACATTTGTACTGGGAGCCTTTCGATAGTTTATATCTATTACTAAATAATATCTTGCTTTGGGGACACAGATCTACACTGTTCTGTGACAATCACTATCACCTCATTAAGTACAGTTTGTAAGTTTTTTTTCTGCAGCTAGAGATACATCCAAATATTATGTATACTCATTGCTCAATTAAACCTAAAACGACTGACATTGCACATTAGCTCGTCATATTTCTCCAAGTAGCGTAGCTTAGGTATTCTGTCAGCTTTACGACAAGAAAATGGAAGAGCTGGGCATCCTCCAGGAGACTTGCTAAGACTACTTAAAGTCCTTAAACATAGAATCTTCAGGATTTCTCCAGAGGAAAAAGAGTAAAATCTTTAACAGTTATGCCTTCTACTCCCTGCTGCATCTCCACATCTCTGTGAATCTTGATTTAGGAAAAGTGCATCATTAATCTTTAATATATCAACCCAAGAACACAATTAAAGTCAAACAGAATAATGAGTGGCATTAAAGGAGTACAGAGAGGCATCCCTAAGAATGCATTCAACCACTCCGTATGGTGCATAATTACACACACGACACCAACCCCCCACCTACACACACACCCCCATGCACTAATTTTCTCAGATCCAAAACTTTTAACTCTTTGTGGAAAAGCAGGTGTTGGCAAACCTTTTCTGTAACAGGATGGATAATAAATATGTTCTGCTTTGTGGGCCATATGGTCTCTGTCACAAAGACCACTCTGCCGCTGTGAAATGAAAGTAACCATGGACAATACGGAAATGAGTGAGCATAGCTGTACCTACCAAAACCTTATTTATGGACACAATTTCAATCACATAGAATTTTCATGTACACATATTATTTTTCTTAAATTTTTTCAACAATTTAAAAAAATACAGAAAGAACTCATAACTCACAGGCCATATGAAAAACATGGCAGGCTCAGTTGGGCCCATGGACTGTAGTTTCATGACCCCTGACAAAAAAGAATCAGAATATTTTTTTTTAAGATTTTATTTACTTATTTGACAGAGAGAGAGAGGGATCACAAGTAGGTAGAGAGGCAGGCAGAGAGAGACAGGGGGAAGCAGACTCCCTGGTGAGCAGAGAGCCCGATGCAGGGCTCGATCTCAGGACCTTGAGATCATGACCTGAGCCAAAATCAAGAATTGGACACTTAATCAACTGAACCACCCAGGCACCTGTATTCAAGATTCTTAGTTTGACATCGCAAATCATAAGTTATCATTTCACAGCCACCACTTACTAGTTTGATAGCCTTGAGTGAGAGCATAACCTCTAGAATCTCTATTTTCTGAGAAGCAGTATATGGTAGAGAGATTATTACATCAGTACTGCTAAATTATTCCTGTGCATCAGAATCACCTGTGGAGAAACTAAGTGTTAACACTAAGGGATGTGGCTCCAACAGGTGATTTCCAGCTGACTGTTGGGGTTGAACAACAGTGGTCTCTTACATCCAGTTCTATTCCCACTCAGTAAACCAAAGGATTTGCATTCCTTATACTCATATTGACACAGTCCTCAGCCACAATGCAGCATTATTTCAGAAAATATTAATTTTAGTAATTAGGAAAAATCCTTTACACAAAAATCTGGAACTATTTACTTTTTCTTTCTGATGGCAAATAAGAAAAAAAATATATTTCACTTCTATTGATTTACTATGAAGATGGAGAGAATAGAAAGACAAAACAAAGAAACAAAGAAAGAAATGATACACCATTTCCATCTCAGTAACTAGACCATGGAAATCCCAAAGGAGGAAAAAACAAAACAAAACAAAACAAAACTGTAGACTTAGTCTGTGCTTTTCTTAGTGTTTCCCTGAAGCCCTTACCTGTCCATTTTAGAGTACTATGTAAATGAGCAATTGCAACATCATTTCTCTGCATCTGAAAACAGTTTACCCAAATATGCAAAAATAAAATAGTTTCACAGTGTGTCTCATCTCTTCTTAACTTCCAGCAGTTCCATAGTCAATATCTCATCTATACTTATTCATTTGATTCTGTTGTCAACTGTCAACTTCCCAAAAATGGTCATCAGAAAAATTATGATGACTAGGCAGTTTAGTGTTTGAAACTTCTTGCAGGATTGAACACACAAACACACACACACACACACACACACACACTCACACAGAGCTGAAATAATGTCACAACTTCTGAAAGTTTGGAAGGGAGATGCTTAGGATTTTACGGTCTGGGCTCAGTGATTTTAAAAATGGGTCTTCTAATGCAGGAAACTGGTTGAATTCAGGAGGAGTTTATGAATTAATAACTTTGAGTACATTAGGGAATAAGTCTTGAAGGGAGTTTTGTTTTTGTTTTTTAAGATTTTACTTATTTACTTGAGAGAGACAGCGAGAGGAAACACAAGCAGGGGGAATGGGAGAGGGAGAAGCAGGTTCTCCACTGAGCAGGGAGCCTGATGCAGGGCTCAGTCCCAGGACCCTGGGATCGTGACTTGAGCCGAAGGCAGACACTTAATGACTGAGCCACACAGGCACTGACTGAAGGGAGAATTGACAAACTCTGGGTCTTGATTAGCTATTAAAGTTAAAAAATATCATTGTAAAAAATAAGTGAAAAATGAAGAAAGAAATAAAAAATGCATGTCCCTGTGAACAAATACCTTAGTTATACTTGCTTGTTTGGCATAGGGGCACATAAATATATTCAGGACCCCTGTTACTTAACACAAGAGCAGAGGGCTATGCTTGGTTTAAGACAAGGACAGAAAGGTATCCTTATAGTAATTTTCACTGACCCTTTTGATCATGCTTTAAGCTAAGTTGGAAGATTAACCATTGTTCTGGGGATACGGTCAGTACAGATCAGCACACTGATGCATCGGGGTCACTGTAGAAAAATGGCCCCCTAAAGATGTCTACTTTTTCACCTCCAGAACCCATGAATAGGTTAGATTAGATTATGTGGCAAAGAAGAACTTAAGGTTACAGATTTATCAGCTGATCTTAAAATAGGAAGATTATTCTGGACTATCTAAGTAGGCACAATGCAATCACAAGGGTCTTTAAAATAAAGAGGGGAAGAGAAGACTTCTAGCATGACAGTGTGAGGAGCTCTGGGGCTATTGAGACTATTGCAAATTCTTAAAATTTTCCCCAGTAAAACCATTGAAAACTATTAAAAATAACAGCAACAACTTCCTAAGGAGCAACATCAAAAGTTTAACAATGTAGAGTTGCGGAGAGAGAGATCACTAAAATAATCCAGCCCTGAAGAGTAGGAGACCAACAGTATCCCCCAAACTTACAACATATTATTTTATGTCTAGTTTGTGCCAATAAAGTGTGAGGCATACAAAGAAGCAGAAATAGGACATATATCAGAAGCAAGCAGGCAACAGAAATGGTGTGTGAGAGCAAAAAGATGCCAAATTTAACAGAAAAAGATTTCAAGGTAGCCATTATAAAATGTTCACAGATATAAAGAAACCATAATTTAAAAAATTAAGGAAAATATAATGACAATGTCATGTCAAATACAGACTATCAATAAAGAGAAGTTATGTAAAAGAAAAAAAATGGAAGTTCTGGAATAGATAGATAAAATAACCAAAATGAAAAATATATTAGATGAAGTCTACCCTAGACTTGAATTGGCAAAAGGAAGAAAGTAGCAGATTTGAGGACAGATTGATAGATATTGTCCATGCTGAAGAACAGAGAGGGAAAAAAGAATGAAGAAAAATGAACCGATCCTCAGAGAAATGTGAGACACACATTATATATATTAACATACATATAATGGAAGGATAAGATGTGAGGAAAGGAAAAGGAACAAAAAATAATATTCAAAGGACTAATGGTAGGGCGCCTGGGTGGCTCAGTCAGTTAAGCCTCTGCCTTCGGCTCAGGTCATGACTCAGGGTCTTGGGATCCAGCCCTGCATTGGGCTTCCTGCTCAGCAAGGAGTCTGCTTCTCTCTCTCTCTTCCTCTGCTCTTCCCCACTGCTTGTTTTCTCTCTCTTTCTCTCTCAGACAAATAAATGAAATCTCGAAAGGCTAATGGCTGAAAATGTCCCAGTCTTATCAGAAAACACAAATATGCATACCCAAGAAGTTCAATGAGTTACGCAAGGGGATCCACAAATGGACACATCATAGTGAAAATGTTGAAAGTCAAAGACAAGGAGAAAATCTCAAAAGCAGCAAGAGCAAAACAACTTTTCACTTACGAGGGGACCTCAAGATTAATAGCAGATCTCGCAACAGAAACAATATAGATTGAAGGCAATAGGATACCATATTCAAAATGCTCAAAGGAAAAAAAAAAAAAGTGACAACCAACAATCTTCTATGAGGCAAAGCTATTTTTTCCAAAAATGAAGGTGACCTAAAAACTTTCCTAGATTAACAAAAACTGAATATATTGCTAGCAGATCCGTTTCACAAGAAACACTAAAGAAAGTATTTGGGGCCCAAAATAAGAGACCCCAAACGGTAATTTCAATCCATGTGGAAGAATATGAGCTCCAGTAAAGGTAGTTATATCATTATAAAAAACAATATAAATGCAAACTTTCTTCTCTGTTCTCTTAACTGACTTACAAAACAATTATATAATCTAATATGTACATAATGTATTGTTAGTCCCACAAAATAGAAATGTAATTAATATATGTGTAATATATTTGCTGATAGCATCAAGGAGGTGGAGAGAGTAGAGATGTAAAGGGAATGACTACAAAATGTAAAGTAGTAAAGATAACAATGTATTATGGGGTTTGTAATATCAATACATATATATATATAATAAAAATACCACTAAGAGGGAACAAGAGAATACAGTTAGGCATTAGTCAGCTCAGGCTGCTCTGATGTAATACCATAGACTGAGTGGTATAAATAGCAGACATTTATTTCTCACATCTCTGATGGCTGAAATTCTGAGATCAGGGAGCCCATATGGTTAGGTTCTGGTGAAGACCGCCTTCCTGGCTTGTTGCCTTCTTTAAGTCCTCAGACGGTAGAGAGAGAGCAAGCTCTGGTCTCTTCCTTTTCTTGTAAGGACACTAGTTCTATCATGAGACTCCCACCCTTAAGACATCATCTGAACCTAATTATGTTTCCCAGGTTCTACTTCCTAATACTACTACACACTGGGTTAAAACGTCAAAGTATGAATTTCGAAGGTCACACAAATAGTCCATAGCAAGTTATACAGAAGTAATATTTCTTATCTCTGCTAAAATTAAGTTACATAAATCTGAAACTGATTCTGGTAAGTTAAGATATATATGGTAAGTCCTAAAAAAAAATGCCTTAGTAAAAAAACTCAAAAGATATAGTGAAAAAATTAAAGTAGTTTAAATGCTTCATTAGAAAATATCCACTTAACACAAAAGAAATCAGTAAAGAAAAATAACAAAAAAAGACAAAAGACACATAGAAAAGAGACTAAAATATCTTTGAACTTGGATGCAAAGATATTTAACAAAATGCTAGCAAACGGAATGTAACAACATATAAAAGGTATTATACACCATGACCAAGTGGGATTTCTTCCATGAATGCAAAATTGGTTCCAACATACAAAAGCCAATTAGTGTTATATATTATATCAATCGAATTTTTTATAGGATCACCTGTGTGGCTCAGTCAGTTAAGTGTCTGACTCTTGGTTTCAGCTCAGGTCATGATTTCATGGGTCTTTAGATTGAGCCTAGCATGGGTTCCATGTTCAGTGGACGTCTACTTGGGATTCTCTCCCTCTACCCCTTCCCCAGCACTATATCTCTCTCCCCATCCCCCCTGCTCACATGAGAGTGCACTCTCTCCCCCTAACTAAATGAATGAACATTAAAAAAAATTTTTTTAAATCACATGATTATCTCCAAAAATACAAAAAAATGTTTGACAAAATCTGAGGGACAGAAACCAATCACAAAAGACCACATATGATATAAATGAATAGAAAAAGAATTGTGCAGAATAGGAAAATCTATTGAGGTAGTAGGTTGATTATTGATTGCTTTAGGGCTCTGGATGATGGGGAATAATAGCTAAAGAATATGAGGTTTCTTATTCAGGTAATGAAAATGTTCAAAATTTGACCAGGATAGTGGTTGTACATATCTGTGAATACACTACACTCCAAATCATTAAGTTTTATCCTTTAAATAAGTGAAATGTATGGTATGTAAATTCTGTCTCAATAAAATGTTAAACACACACACACACACACACACAGAAAACAACAACAAAAGAAGGAGACAGAAGAGACAAAGGTGGATATGGATATGTGATGACAGAAACAATGTCAGAGTGAGGTCATGCAGGAAAGACTCAGCTTGCCCTGCTGGCTTTGAAGACAGAATGCCAAAGAACAAGGGAAACCTCCAATGTCTGGGGGGAAAATCCATGCAACGGAGGCTCTAGCAGAGACTCTGGAATGAAATGCAGCCCTAACGTCCTTTGTATTTAACCCAGCAAGAATGGTACTGGACTTCTGACCCACAGAATTAGGAGATCCTACATTTGTGCTTTTAAGCCACTAAAATTGTGCTAACTTGTTAGAGGACAGCCAAAGAAAAGTTCTGAAGATAAGTGAAGATTAGATTAATTCTGATAGTTCTTTTAATATGCCAACCTGGGTAGCTACCATCTCAAGTTATTCAATAAAACATTAATCAAGGTGTATCTGTGAAAACAGATTTTAGATTTGTCTAGCCAGCCCCCATAATCACATCAGCCAGTTTCCCATGACCAACTACTGAATGTACCTCTACTGATTCGCTTCTCTGGCTCAAACCTAACTCGTACTAGCATGATGAAGTCTTCAACAGTGGCTGTCCCAAAATCCATTTGTGTCAAATTGGTTGGACCATCATTTGTTGGAACTTTTCATGGGACAACAGCTGCATAGCATTTATGACAATGACTGAGCAATAGGATTTGTCTCGTGATCACACATGGGAACACTGTAACCCAGAAACAAAAACTAAGAGGAAGATAATGATCAGAGCCCATGGTTTATTTCTTCGACAGCAGTCAAGAGAGTCCAAATTAAAGCAAAAGAACAAATCTCCTTTATCTGAAGGGCTCACAGACCAGATTTAACTAAGTTAATTCAACTGGGAATTAAACAAATCACCCTATTTCATTTATTTGCTTCATATGTCTTTTTGTTGTAGTAAAGCAACCTGAAGTACCTAAAGGATATAGGCACAATCTGAAGTATATATATTATTTTCTCCTAAGATAGTGTATGTTTTATTCTCAAAGACCAATGATATACCTAAAACAGCTTTATTTGTAACTACTACCTGTCCAATTTCATGACAGTGTCCTAAAGTCATAGTGACATTATTTAGTTCTTCTTTTATTCTAGGAACCATAAAAATCAAAATTTTCCTCACTTTGGGGGTCCCTTTTATTTTTTTAAAATTTTTTTTGCTATATATATTTTTTTATTTTTTATAAACATATAATATATTTTTATCCCCAGGGGTACAGGTCTGTGAATTGCCAGGTTTACACACTTCACAGCACTCACCATAGCACATACCCTCCCCAATGTCCATAATCCCACCCCCCAACCCCTCTCCCCACCATGAACCCTCAGTTTGTTTTGTGAGATTAAGAGTCACTTATGGTTTGTCTCCCTCCCAATCCCATCTTGTTTCATTTACTCTAGAGTATGTGACTCTTGATCTCATGGGGGTCCCTTTTAAAGCATGAAATGAACTCTGAGAAAAATTCCCTTTCAATCATCAAAATTGTCAATCTGAAGTCCCAAATTTTCTCCCTTTTGATTTAAATTATCTAACGTGCTCTTCTGGAGAAAAAAGGAAAACTGAGAGACCAAAAGAGACATTGGCTGAAACCACCAGCCTGGGTAAAATCTGGCACATCAAATAACAGATCTATTGCAGGTAACACTCCATAGGTCGTATATGCCTCAAATCCAGTAATAGTCATTAGTGCCTGTCTAGTGATTCATTTTCAGCCAAAATACCACATACTGTGGTGTCAAATATTATTTTAACAATTTCCTGCCACCCCTCAAAAGGAGGCCAAAATTAGAAAAAGTCATTTTTTGTATACAAAACTTCAGGTAGATCTAAAACAAATGCCTGGAGTTAAGACTATGTAATCTAGCTGTTCTACAAGACCTATAAAAGGAATATAGTCTCTAAATAGATATCATTTGTTTCTTATTGTTCCCCCAGGGCTATTTCCATGAACATTCAATTGAAAAGGCTGGCTGAAAAAGGAAAGGAAGGAAAGGGGAAAGGGAAGGGGAAAGAAAAGGGAAGGGAGAGGAGAGGAGGGGAGGGGAGGGAAGAGAAGGAGAGAAGAGGAAAGGAAGAAAAAGGAAAAAGGCTAGTTATGACAAAGGTCACCTCTCTAGATGAGATGGGATAAGGTGTTAGGGACTTGGTTTTCTGATCTGTTCTTGCCATTCTAAAAACCTTTTGTAAATCAAGTCCACTGATCCAAGACACTAACTTACTTATAAAAAGGAGCTGCTATAAAAGAAGCTGTCTGCCATCCAGTGAAGCTGATAACAAAATTAGTCATTTGTTTATTTGTGTATTTTAACAAAATCTCAGGAAATTATAACAGGACATATAATAAGTAGACACTCAGGTTGCACAAAACAATATTAATGATAAGGACTTAATAGATACCATAACTATCATAATTAAGAGGCAACACATTTATTAACAACCCAGAACCTTAAACCTGCAAAGAGGCAAGAAAATATTTGTAAAGACAAAGAATAAAAGCATTCAAATTAAAGTGTGACAATCTATATGTCTGATTATCTTCTTCTGTGTGCCTTGGATCAATGACTCCCTGCAGTCATCTATTTGACACAAAAATTTTAGGCTGAAGTTGTCTCTCCCTGGGGATCTTCTTCTGGGTGATTCCTAAGAATCCTCAGTTTTAAGTCTCTGGTTGGAACAGGCCTGTCTAGGATTTGAGGATGATTTCTCTTCCCTCGTTGTGGGATGTATATCCAAGGAACAAGTATACTCCTAAAGCATTTATTCTGTGCTAACTAGTTACAGTACTTAATAAGAAATTTTACACTAAATTCAGTGCATTATCTGATGTCTTTTCCAAAAGACAACATCTCAACATTTAAAATCACTCAAGTGTTGTCTACGAGGACGTTAAAGACAGCGTGTCTGTTGATGATAAGATTAGGTAAATATCTTTTTAAAAAAAATTTTTTTTTTAGATTTTTTTTTTATTTGACAGACAGAGATCACAAGTAGGCAGAGAGGCAGGCAGAGAGAAAGGAGGAAGCAGGCTCCCTGCCAAGCAGAGAGCCCTATGCAGGGCTCGATCCCAGGACCCTGGGATCATGACCTGAGCCGAAGGCAGAGGCCTTAACCCACTGAGCCACCCAGGCGCCCCAGATTAGGTAAATATCTTGAATCACTTGTGATACTAGGCAATGTCTACTTTTATTAAAAGGTGATCTAGAGGGGCGCCTGGGTGGCTCAGTAGGTTAAAGCCTCTGCCTTGGGCTCAGGTCATGATCTCAGGGTCCTGGGATGGAGTCCCACATCAGGCTCTCTGCTTAGCAGGGAGCCTGCTTCCTCCTCTCTCTCTGCCTGCCTCTCTGCCTACTTGTGATCTCTGTCTGTCAAATAAATAAAATCTTTAAAAAAAAAAAAGATAAAAGAAGGTGATCTAGAATCAAAGCCAACACTCACTCACAGGTGCAAGAGGCTGCCTAATACTAATTCAGTAGGGAAGGGTCAGTTACCCCCTAAAAATAGCGAATTCCACTGTCATTAAAAGCAGTGTCAATTCCATAGGAATTCCAATAATGTCTGAAAACTTTTTTGATGTTGGTTTTAGCTTAAGAATTCGATTTTTCCTTCACCATTCCTGAAGACTACGGGTCTTAGGAACAGTGAAGTTTCTGAAGAAGCAGCAAATTATTGAAAATCTCTTTAGTGAGAGTCCCAGGGAAATGTATCTCTGCAGCTGCAGAGATGGTTGGTATCCCCACACTGGGAAAACAGAATCAAGTGATATTTTTGCCAGTATCAAACTCATAGCTCTGTGACAAGGAAAAGCTTTCATCTGTCCCTAGAATAAGAAAACTCTGACCAAACATATTCAGAATCTATTGTAGGCGATAGAGGCATGAAACATACTCAAAGATTCAGAAGGACTCTGAGATTTGTGCTCTGGCCCTTGTCTCTTCCTCACATTTTTACCCGCACTGTGTTGACAACTGGTGAGACATTTGTCACAGACAACATCAGCACTTGTAGTCAAACTTCCCAGCAATGCTAGTTGACTACAGTGGCCAATTTCTCCTTGCTAGAGCAAATGACTTCATTAAATTTTTTTTGAAAGTGTCTATTTGAGATTCTCTGGTGCCAACAAGTGTTCATCCCGAAAGTGCCAGAGATTATTCTCATGGAGTTTGCAAAGATTTTTTCCCCAAAATCCCCTTCTGACACTGGTGTCAAAAACTGCATTTTATAATATCCATTTTACAACTTTCATGAGGGCTAGGATTTAGTGAGTGCTGCTTATTTGAAAATAATGACCAGCCAGGAAATTTTTTACTTTAACCTCCATACACTCTCTTTTAGTGTGGATTTTACCTTTACATCAGTAACCTGTTTAGAAAGTTTTATAGGACTTAAAAGTTTTTTAACATATTGACAGTTCTTACTTGTGTCCCTATGTAAGATCAAACACACTTATTTCCAAGCATTCCAAAACCAGGGACTACTTGACTAATACATCCACTGTCATATAAATATATTAACCCCTTTATCTATCTTAATGAACAATGAAATATGCCACCTGGGCAGATTTTTCCCTGGTAGGGAGTCATGTACTAGGAGTGAGTTGAGATCCATTGAGGCATATCTTGCCTGATAGTCTCCTTTATCAATCTTAAACCATGAGTCATCAACAAGCAAGATTAAATCTGGACCTTTTTATATGAGTGTTTCCAATAAGTCTGTACAGAGTCCAGCAGTTTTTCAGACAAATGCTAGGAAGTTATGAATTTTTCTTTGTTCAGGTAATGGGAGGAGACTAGAAGGATTTAAATTATGATGAGCAGAAATTTATGAAGATAAAATAATAAGATTTATAGAACATAAGCCTATTTTTTGAGAAATATTGTGTATTTCATTGAGCAAAAGATTGTACAACATGAGGGAAAATCTAGTTGAAGGAGGACTTTATTTATTTCTTTTTTTTTTTTTTTTCAAGATTTTATTTCTTTGAGAGAGAGGCAGAGACAGAGTATGGGCAGGAAAGAGGAGGCAGAAGGACAGGGAGAAGCAGAATCCCTACTGAGCAGGGAGCCTGACGTGGGTTCAATTCCTGGACCTGGAGATCATGACCTGAGCCCAAGGCAGATGCACAACCAACTGAGCCACCCAGGCACCCCTGAAGGACTTTAAAATAAGGCAGCATAGGATTTTGCTAGTGTAGGTGCAGCTGTTACATTGAGGTAGAATGGGTAAGGTTTTACCACTGGCTCAAATGAAAGACTGTAGTAAACAGTTGGTCACTGATGAGTCCCATGGTATTGAGGCATAATATCAAGGGCTTCTCCATATCACTGCATCACCAGTAGGTTGGCAGATCCGTGATTATAAGGTAGACTCAATGCTGGGATTTGTTGTAGTGCCAATTTTAAATTGCATAAACACTGGCCTTCTCAAGTTCCTAAGGAAGAAATTTTGGTTATTAAGGACTTAACTAAATCAAATATTGGCTTCTATTTGCAAGGAGACCTCTTCCTCTTAAATTGGCAGATGTGATGTCACAATGGAGGAAAGAATGTCCCTCAATTATAAAGTCTGAAAATCATGGTTGTTGGATGAGAGGTGGGGGAAATCAGGGCATTATGAGAAATACCTGCCCTTTGATTAGATTTTTGACTGTGAGGAAGTTGTGTTTGGTTAAAGGGTGGAAGGTAAATACCTTAGCACCCAAACAAATCACACATTTTCAAGTTTTATTTTTAACCATTTGCATGATATTTCACATTGTGACTTTAACTGTGAAATAGTAATTCAGGCACTTGGTTTCCCCTCAAACACCATTGCTCATCATCGACCTTTTTTTTTTTCCCCATTCAGTATCTTAGTGTAAAAGAATTAATTTTCCCATGTCTGTTCCATTTATCATGTCTACGTTGTCTTTATCAAAAGTCTTACTCACCCTAATGATTAATAACTGGTCTGGGAGCATCTAATTGCTTTACTGTAAGGCCAGCAACTTATATTCTGAATTTTTGTGTGCTTTTGTCCCAAGTCTCTTTCAAAATATCCAGGAAGGCACTAGAGATCTGGTAATAGGGCTAATTCTCATCGCAATATTCTCTTGATATTGTATTCACTCTTTCTGGCTTATGGCTGTTTACATAAAGAAAGAAGAGCTAGGTTTTCATATGCTTCAGGATCTCCTCCCTAATGCTATCTAAAGTGGTTAAAAAATATCAAAATTTCCAGTGGACTCATTCCTTCCTTGCCTATAGGAACAAATTAGAGTTCAGTCTATTTTCATAGTAAAGATGGTGGAAATAAGCCTCCAAAATACCTTGAATAACATCTGCTTTCCTAAACTCTCTGGTTTTCAGTGTAATGGGTGGACTGGGGTGGGGAGGAAGACCTCACAACACCTGCAGGCAATTCCAACTCTGCCTTTTCCATCAATTGCTTGTACTTGAGGTCTTTCTTACCTTAAGAAAAAAAAATAAATAATTGGAGCTCTATATCCTCCTAGAACTATTCCAAATTCTTCTGTAAATTATGTTCTTTCATGTTTAGGCTTTAGAAAGCTCTTCACAAGAATGACACTAAGGCTTAAAATCAGCCATAAGGAGCTTGCTCTAATCTGAAGGAGGTTTAACTTTAAAAGGCAACTGAGATATGAGGGTTCCTTGTTGAATAGAGAGGGAAGGAAATAGGTCAGAAAAGGGGGTGGTCAGAGCAGAGAGAAATGTAGGGTTATAAATGGAGGGAAAAGGAATACAGGAATCAAGTATTACTTAGAGAGATAAAAGAGAAAGATACGTTATGTTTTTCATGTGTTGCATTTGACCTGACTACAAAATTTTTACAGAAGCAATTCTGGAATCTGAATTCCTTTTAGAAGTTTTCTCCTGGCAATGAAAACTTCCTGAACATTGGATGTTTTATTCTATGTCCCTTCTCAAATGAACAATTTTGTTCACATTGGAAGTCCCTCAAAGTGCCCACTGTAATTCTAAATTATCTTTGGACAAATTATGTGATTTTTGAAATAAGCACATAATTAGAACTGTAGTGTGAACACATGAAGTAAGCTGAAGTCTGTCCCAGAGAGAACAAAGACTTTGAGAGAGATAAATCCAGCCAAGTCTGGCAACAAATATCTTTTTTGTACACATTGCCATACCTTGAGCCGTCATCTAATTGATTACTTGTCTTTAATAAGGATCTCATCCATTCCTAACACTTCTAATGTTCAGGAGTTTTCATCAGGTCTCTTCATGAACCAAACTCTCACAGACAAATTTAGACAAGGCTGTGAAAAGCTCTAATAAGATCTGATAGATGATCCAATGCAAACTTTCCCTGTAGCACCTGTCTGACATGGCTTTCAGAATTCATCAGCCCTTGGCATGAACTTAAAGGATGGATTATAAAGTCTATGTTCAGTTCCTTCTCTAAGAACTTGTTTTTATAAGCTTAGAACAGAATATGACAAAGACCAAAAATGAAAAAAAAAAAATTAAAGCCACAGGAATGTGTTGCGAGTAAAAGCTGAGTTTCCTCCAAGGGTAAGTATTTTAAACCTAAACACACAGTCAAGTTATTTAAAAAAAAAAAAAAAAAAAAGAAAGAAAGAAAGCAAGCAAATAAAAACAAAAACAAAAAATAAACCTCCCTCCAAAAGAAAACAAACAAACATACCTCACATGTAGAAGTTAAAATAAGCTAAGCAGGGGGTTCTTGGGTGGCACAGTTAGTTGAGTAACCAACTTAATTTCGGCTCAGTTCATGATCTCAGGGTCATGAGATGAGCTCCGTGTCTGTGTTGGGCTTTGTGCTGGGTGTAAAGCCTGTTTGGGATTCTCTTTCTTCTTCTCCCTCTGCCCCATCATTCCCCTTCTCTAAAAAATAATAAAAAATTAAATTAAATTAAAATTAAATAAATAAAATAAAATAAAGCAATTTGGAGTCTAGAACTTGAAGAAAAGGAAATTGGAGCTCAGACCCAATGCAGAACTTATTTCATTTAAGTTGCTGGAGAGACCCCTGATAGGAGGGTTTTCAAGAGGAAGAAGGCTGTTTTAGGTTAAAGATCCTGACCTGTGATAGAGAGAGACTTTCCACTGATCTGTGGAATTTCCAGAATTGCTGACAGCTAAATCCCCAAACACCGAGAAGACAACCAGAAAATAACATTGACCAAACAAAATAACCTCTAATAACATACTGCATTAAGGGAGGATACTACCTTAACAGAGCCTTAATAGTGCCCCAAAAAGTGAAAGTTAAAGAAGGTTGGGTATAGTATCTTTGGTCCTGGACTGAGCTATTTTAAGATGGGTTTTTCAAATTAAGGAACTGGATAGACTGACAGTATTTATGACTTAATAACTGAGATTGGTGAGCACAACAAGGTGAATTGAGTCTCGGTGAGCATGCTGCTAGTATTGATAAAGAAATTAATGAAATTTATCACTCTGATCGTTTAGGAACAAGCATTTCCTCGAGAAAGTAACTAAGTTATTTTTGTTTGGTTTCAGTATTATTTAACCTAGAAATGGGAAAATATGTCTGAACTCATTTCTTTTCAACACAGGAAAAGAATGCATGTTGATTTTAGTCTTATACATAAAGCTCTGGTGTTCTCAACATATCAAATTTAATTCTCCCACTGATAATTTTTTCCAGTTATCCATTAAAAATAGATTGTGTTTTCAGTATTTACCCAATACTGCATTCTTTTTGCTAATTAAAATCACGCCACGCCTCCGATTTTATGAAAATTTTAACAATAAAATTTAGGATTTCAGGAACATTTATTATTTCATCTGTTACTCTTGGCTCCACAAAGCAAGATCAGACAAAAATAATAATAATAATAATAATAATAGTAATAATAATAATAAAGTCCCAATTTATAATCACTAAGGATTAGGTCAAATGTTTATCCAGATCCTTCATCTACTCTCCACAAGTAAATATAAATTCATAAATCCTCTTGCTAGTCTCCTTTTATGTTAGAACTTGTATTTCCAATGTCCCCACACTTCCATATCAAAACCATATAAGAATACATATATCATTTTCAATTTCTCCTCCTTAAGCATCAGAGCAGTTAAGGAAGTACAGAAGGCGGGTTTTGTTTCTCCTTAGCATGATATAGAACCAAGATTCTTGGCTCTCTTGCCCTCTTCGCTGTTCCTAAAAGATCCCAACCCATCTTTTCTAGATCCTGGCAACTCTTAGTGTATCCATGCACTTCTATTCCCAAAAATTCCAGTGCAGTAAACAGTATTAACTCTTTATGCCCTCAGCAGATGAAGATTTTCTGCTTGAATGATATTTTTCAGTTCACAATGAATGTCTAGTTTTCAGAAGAACACAGAATTTTTGGCACCCAGAGGTCAAACCTTTGCTTTCAGGCACATAGC
This sequence comes from Enhydra lutris kenyoni, assembly GCF_002288905.1. Lineage (NCBI taxonomy): Eukaryota > Metazoa > Chordata > Mammalia > Carnivora > Mustelidae > Enhydra > Enhydra lutris. The sequence goes on from NW_019154086.1 coordinate 95,856,167, forward strand.
TCTTCCTATCTACGCACTTATTTCAAGTTTCTTATCGGCAGAGGACACAGTACATCACCTCTCCAGGACTGAAGAGGAAAGCTCTCTTGCATACATGGGTACAGTCATGGTACTCTCCACAAGACATTAAGATGGTTCTTAATGGGGCACCTGTGTGGCTCAGTCGGTTAAACGTTTACTTTCCACTCAGGTCATGATCCCAGGGTCCTGGGATGGAGCTCCACATTGGGCTCCCTGCTCAGCAGGGAGTTTGCTTCTCCCTCTCCCTCTGCTGCTCCCCCTGCTTATGCTCTCTCTCTCTCTCAAATAAATAAAATCTTTAAAAAAAGGCGGTTCTTAGTACCCATAATATAAATATTGTTATCGATGTTAGATGCTTGAGAAAATAGACTTATGATGGTTAAAAACCTTAGGCCACGTATCTAATGAGTAATGTGGCTAGATATCAGAAGGCTAAGCTTTGTTCGTTACACTACTATCCCTTGTTCGGTGTCATCTTCCATGAACCCTTACCTTGCGTAATTGTCATTGCCAACTTCATCATCATCATCATCACCATCACTTACTCTTTCATCTCTCAGAGTTATTCCCTAGGGTATTTTTTTAAGGAGTTGGTCTGGACTTTCTCTTCACTTCCTTATTTGAGGATCAGAATGTTATTGACTTCAGAATAATGAAACATTATTTATATTTGGAAGGAGAATGAAAGGCTTAGGCTTTATTTGGGAGATGTGTGGGAGGGAAATCTTTTAAGCCCAGAGCCAGAAAATCAAATTTGGCATGTTTCAGGTAGATAACCCTCACTTTTATTTATTTATTATCTTTTAAATTAATAGATTTAACTGTTTTTTTTTTCTTAAACTGTTATTGGTTAACGAAAAACTGAGTGAGAAGTACAGAGATTTCCCATGTCCCACCTCCACCCTCCCCAAGTTTTCCCTATTATTAACATTTTGCATTAGTATGGTATGATTGTTAAATTAATTAACCAATATTGATAAGTTATTATTAACTAAATTTCATAATTATTAAGGCACATTCTTGGTGTTGTACATCCTATGGGTTTTGACCAATGTTTAATGATATGGTATCTACCATTTGGGTATATCACACAGAATACTTCCGCTGCCCCAAAAATTCCCTCTCTTTTTAGGAAGTCATGGCAACCACTGATCCATGCAATGTCTACTTAGTTTTGCCTTTTCCAGAATGTCACATAGTTGGTACAGTATGTATGTAGCCTTTTCAAATTGGCTTCATTTGCATAGCAATATGCATTGAAGTTCCCTCCATATCTTTTCATGGCCTGATAGATGTTGCTGTGGTTATTGCTTTTTGGGTTTGCCTGTTTTTTAGTGCTGCATATTTCATTGCCTGGTAATACCTTAGTATGTTTGCTCATTCATCTACCAAAAGACATCTTAATTGTTTCCAAGTTTTAGCAAGTGTGAATAAAGCAAATATAAACATTTGTGTGCAGTTTTTTGTGTAGACATAGGTTTTCATCTCATTGGGTAAACACTGAGGAGAACAATTGCTAGATCATATTTTATGAGTATGTTAGTTTGGCAAGAAATTGCCAAACTGTCCTCCAAAGTAGATATATTCTTTTTATTCCTAGCATCAATAAATGAAAGTTCTTGTTGCTTCACATTTTCCTAGTATGTGGTTTTGTCACTACTTTGGATTTTAGCCTTTCTACATAGGCATGTAGTATTATCTTATCCCTGTTTTAATTTGCAATTCCCCAATGACATGATTTTGCACACATTTTCCTATGTTTATTTGCTGTCTGTATATCTTCTTTGGTGATGTATCTGTTCAGATCTTTTGCCCATTTTTTAGGTTGAATTGTTTCCTACTTAAGTTTTAAGAGTATTTTTTTTCCGAAAGATTTCTAGGATTTCAAAAGTAGATAGTCTACCTACTTATTAGAAGCAGATAAAAACTTGTATAAACCCTAACAGTTTTTTTTTCTTTTTGTAATGCAAATACCTGATTTAAGCTTTTATTGTCAAGGCATCCACTTCAAAGAGACATCCTCTTCAAAGATGAGTATCTGGCATATGAACGCTTTGCCAGACACACAACAGATAAAAAGCCGGACCACCTCCCCCACAAACATCTTGGTTGATTTCAATAATTCAAACTTTGGGCCATTTGGTTTTTCTCTGCCTGGCCTTTAAATTGTGACTCTTTTGGTTTGGGTCACCAATAAAGATTGAGCCCACAAAACCTTACATCCCTCCCTTTGGTACCATTAAAAGCAGAAACCCAGGTCTGTGTGTTTTCTTTCTCATTACCTGGGATCTGGCCATATGCCCCTAGATGCACTGTATGTATCATTTCTAGGTCCTAGAAATAATAAAGCTTTTTGTTTGTTTGTTTGCTTGTTTGTTTGTTTTCAAAGTTTCCTGATGGTTATGGCTGAAGGGCATCTTGCATAAAAACAAGAAACACAAGGGCCAGTCCAGCCACACTGGTTATTGACAGGCTGAGACCGACACACAGCAGCACATCAGGCCCCAACATGACCCTGTTCATGTAAATGGTTCTCAATTTGTATTTTTTCCACAATGACTTGTTTTGTTTTGTTTTGTTTTGTTTTGTTTCTGGTAGAATTTCTCTCATGGAGAAACAAATCACATATTTGTATTTAATTATAATTTTTAAATTAAAATTAGATACATGATTAACAAAATAACTCTAACAAAAAACAAAGGAATGGATTATTTCAATATTGCTTTGCAAAAATATTTTTGGAAGATGATATTTAATAACTGGAACAATTCTAGACACTATTGCTGAGTGTTCCAAGGACTGGTTTGGAAAAATTGATGGAATATTGCCTAACCCCCAGCTCATAAAAAATATCTTGATACTATAAATAAGCATTTAAATTTTTTATATAATTAACTTTTGTTGTTCTATAGATACAGTTTCTATGGAATGATTTGAACCTTTCTTTTCATCAACATAGATAATACTCTAATTTAGATTTCATTTTCAATATTTGATTAACAATGGTGCTAGCTAATATTAACTAAATAACTGCTGTTTTCTTGGCAATGTCATCAATACTTTCCAGGCACTTTGTTATTTGTTCCTCTCAACAATCTGAGAGGTAGGTATTATGGTCTGTATTTTATAGATGGAAATACTAAATAGATTTTATAGATGGGAATACTAAAAATACTAATAATAAGATCAGATTTAGAGCCCAGATCTGATTTTTACCTTGGCCCTAGTCAGCGTCTCTTCTTCTTCTTCTTCTTCTTTTTTTTTTTTTAAGATTTTTATTTATTTACTTATTTATTTGACAGACAGAGATCACAATTAGGCAGAGAGGCAGGCAGAGAGAGAGGAGGAAGCAGTCTCCCTGCTGAGCAAAGAGCCCGATGCAGGGCTCCATCCTAGGACCCTGGGATAATGACCTGAGCCGAAGGTAGAGGCTTTAACCCACTGAGCCACCTAGGCACCCCAGTATCTCTTCTTCTAATTAATGATGTATACTCCTGTCATAGTAATTTATATAAAGCACGTATGCAATCATGTCACAATTGTTTTTAAAAACTTTGGAGGCAGTTTTCCACTTCCCTGACATGTCAAACTCCCTAAATTATAAAAGGAAGTCCCCAATAATGTACCTCAATCTAACTATTGATTTTACTGGCCTATATCTATGTCAGAGGTAGATAGAAAATTTTATAAGAACAGAGGAGTGATTCGAGAGTCTAGAGCTAGAAAATATAGATAACATTTGAACTGGATCCTGAAAAGCAGATTAGTTTTTATCAGCAAAAAAATGATGGGGAAATTATTCAAGGCAAAAAAAAAAAAAAAAAAAACAAAAACAAAAACCAACAAAACAATTACTTATTAAGAAATCACTATTTAGCACACATAGATCAGGGATATAGGCATAGATAGGATAGTGATAAAATTAAGTATCACTATTAGAAGACCATCACTTGTAATAAGAAAGACTATGCACAAATGCATAAACTGAATACAAAGTAAAACAAATAAAAACCAAGAGTTGGTACATATCATCGCCTTCATTTTGTTTAGAACATCTAACAATATCAAAGCCAACCAGCAGAAAATATCACTATAAAATAGTTTAAAACCAAATTCTTCCACTTATGCCTCTGAATAACTAAACAGCATATCTAAAGTTTAAAAAAAAAAAATTCCGGGGCGCCTGGGTAGCTCAGTGGGTTAAAGCCTATGCCTTCGGCTCAGGTCATGATCCCAGGGTCCTGGGATCGAGCCCCGCATCAGGCTCTCTGCTCAGCGGGGAGCCTGCATCCTCCTCTCTCTCTCTCTGACTGCCTCTCAGCCTATCTCTATCTGTCAAATAAATAAATAAAATCTTTAAAAAAAAATTCCTATATGTATAATGTGTGTGTGTAGTAGATAGCATGTGTATCTGTGCACACAAACATACATACATACCCAGGTACACTGGTAGTATATATCTATAGCATATATATATTCTGGCCTGTGATCATCTGATAACTAAACCCTTAATAAATGTAAGTGGTTCCTGTTTATTGGAAATTAACAAGTGAGCTGAGGGATGAATGGATAGCTGCTCTATGCCTAGCTCTTTCTTTTAAGGTTAGTGAGACCTGTCACCTGTCATTCTCCCTTCTATTTTTCTGATACCACAGTTATTTTGACCCAAGAAATACATTTAAATTTTTTAAATGGGCCACTACAAATTAAATACGTCAGTGTTCCTTCTTTTCCCTGTTCTCCATTATATCCCCAAGACAGGAATATATAAGAGAACAGAGAGATAGGGAACACAGGACTGCGTATCACATTTCTTTGAATTTCAAATGTATTTGGACCATACACAAGTGTGATACAAAGAATCTGGGAGGGAACTCAGAGTAAATCACTGAGAGCAAGTTTTGGAGGATCTTCTTTTGTGCAAAATGAGCAGATAAAATTGTTATTGAATTGAACCCAAGTAGTAAGCACTAAGTCAGTTATCAGACAAATGCCTGATCCTGCCATATACTCAGTACTACTATCCTAGGTCTGTGGGGAATACAGAAGGAGACAGGCTTAAAATCTTTTTGGAGAAAAAAAGACGAAGACATGTGAAGTAACAGTTTCCTAAGTCATAAACCCTTGAGGAAACATCTACACAGGGGGAAGTAATTAGTGCCAAAAAGCACTCATTTTATATTTGTAGAGATTTTATCACATGTAAAAAACTCTCATCTTCAAAAACAGCCATCATTTTTCCATTTTTGTGTCTCTGTCATTCTTTTTAATTGATGTATTTTTCCTTCTATTGAAGACTGATAAAATGTGTTTTCATTAACATTTTTGTTATGACTGTTCTGATAAAAAATTAAATAACAAGTCAGAAATTATTTAAAACTTGAATTTAGTCAATCCAGAATGACTAAGAACAGATTTTTACAGTAGGGTTACCAAAACCTTTCAAATAATATAGAAGAGAAAGCACCATTTTAGAAAGATTATTTCCTTTGTGACCTTAGCTTTTACATTAATTTACATCTTCTTTATGGGTTCGTAAATCAAGTTCTATAAATATTATCTCCTCATCTATGAAAAGTTCCTATGCATAATAGGATGGGGTAAATCTGCATAATTCCTTTTATGAACATAGAGTAATTGACTTTGTATGAGATTTTAAAGAATTAAGCAGAGCAGAATCTATTCTTAAAGGAAGATGAATACAAATTTCCTCCTCATTCGAAATTTGGCACCAGTTTACACAATAAAAAATTACAGAAGTAGCTTCTCACAATATTATTAGGATAGTTATTAAACTAAATTCTTTCAATGCTAATGCTTTCAGTTTTCATCTTTCTTAGTTCCTGCGCAACATTTCACAAGGCTGATTGCTCTTTGCATACTGACTCAGGGAAAAGTTATGTTTGGTGAGTAAATTATACCTCGATAAAGTTGATTTAAAAAAATTTGTGCAAAACAGTTTAAATAAGTGTGTGTGCATATGCATTCCATATACTTCAACCTACAAACTAAAAATGTTAACCTTCTTTCTCTTCCATGTTCTTTTTTGTTTATTTGAAAATTTTATTTATTTAATTTGATGGGGGGAGCATGACGGGGAGGGGCAGAAGGAGCTGAGCAGGGGGCCTGACAACATGGGGCTGCATGGCAGGACCCAGAGATCATGACCTGAGTCAAAGACAGACACTTAACCAACTGAGCCACCCAGGCTTGCCTCTCTTCCATGTTCTTAGTCCAGTCTGTCATCAAGTCCAGTCACCTCCTTGGAAATATCCCTCTGATGTCTCCTGTGTCCTCTTCACTTCTGTGGCTCCTTCTCATCCTGTAACTATCAACGTCACAGTGATCATGCTCCAGTACGTCCCACCAATATATTCTTAAAGTTACTGCCAGATAAATTTGACTAAAATGCTCTTTTTTCCATTGAAATTACTTGCTCAGAGACATGTGAGGATTGCCTATTTCACTCACATCGTCTAAACATCCTTTTCTCCCTGAACATTAATCTCTGCTCCAGAAAGAAGATTCCCTGTGTGCATCATCATGCCTACCTCCACTTTTCAGAACTCTCGCCATAACCTGAAAAGTCTTCCTCCTTTGAAATCAGTAAACTTGCATCTGTGTGTACTTGTGTGTGTGTTCTGAAATACTTTCTGCATATAAAGTTTACACATTAAACCTACAGTTTACAAATAGAATCTGAGAGACCAAACTTCCAATGAGTTTTCCTGACAACTGTGTTTCCTTTTCAATCACAAAGTCCAAGGCTGCAGCCCTTTTTTCTGCTGTGACAATTCCATGGTGTCCCTGCCCCAGCCAGTCATCTGAAACTTCCGGGGGGCTGCAATTTTATTAAAACCATTCAAATCACCAGCTCATGCCCTGGTCTGTATTGCTCCCAGCAACAACCCACCAGCTCTTGAATCTATCTAATCTGTAGCAGGTTGTAAATGTCTTATGTTGGAATTTGCTTAATACTTCCCTGCTATGTGATTTAATCATGCCTAAAAGCTGTAAGATTGGGAAGTTGATTATTATTTCTTTCATTTTTGGAATCAGGAAACAAAATCAAGAGATTGAAACTTCTTCAAGATCATAGGGCAGATAACTATTAAAACTAGGTCCTGTAAACTCATGTTCACATTTTTTTTTTCTTAAACAAAATCTGACCTCTGCTACTTCCTAAAGAAACAAACCTGGCCTCTGTTTATTATATTGATATATATACATTTTTTTTAGCCTCCTGTAGGTAGTTATATCAACACTTTGCTGTACTCCAAATAGGCCAAAAACAGTTTGATTTTAAATGATCTCTATATTAGTGTATGAGCTAATCTGAGCTACTAGAATTACTACTTCACACACAGAAACACACACAGAAGAAAATGATGAGCATGCTAAAACCAAATATAATTTTATTTCCTAACAGGCTGAATGAAGCATAAATATGACAAAGTGTGCATTGGAGAACAATAATCAGCCTTCCTTTCAGACAATATCAGGTTCTGTGAAGTCATTTGGAATATAAATGCAAAATATGTTGACAAGAATACATTTAGAGAAAAGCAGTAATAGTTACTAAAACAGGCTATTAAATTACCTTTTAATAACTTTATAATAGCAATGTGATGCTGTGGAAAAAGTCTAGGATCACCAATAAAAATCATACATGTCTGATTTAGAAAACATTAATACAATTTAAGTCAGATCAAATTTTATAAGGAGTACCATAAAGTGAATTTATTCTGCTACAGTATCTGGTGGAGATAAGGAACCATGCAAACAACTAGTTTTTACAAATTATCAAATATAAGAATAGTAGTAAACAGGAAAATATATTTATAATGTGTATGTATAGAAGAGAGGAGCAATATTAGTATATTTATGTTTTTTATATTGAGATTTGATTTAGGATGTTCATCTGATGTTATAAATTTTAAAATATGGTTTAAATTGGAAAGGAAGTGTGTGTATGTGTATTTTAGTACCTAGGATTTGAGTGTTTACATTATTTGGTATTGTTTAGCAATATGTTTTAGGTGTTAGCAGCTCATATGTGGTGTCGATAACTCTAAATACATTGATTGAAAATAAAAAGGATCTATGATGACATTTGAGCTAAGTATGCATGAATATATTGTGCGTTTGCATGATGATGTGCCCCCGTACAATTTTCTCACTTTGGAACACAGGAGGCTGCAGTAGATTGCAAGGATGTCCCTAATCTGTACTTCCTTCTCTTTCTGTCCTTTACCACATACTCTGTAGTATCTTTCATGGAATGATGAGAAGTGTAATTTCTCAACCCTGGGCTTAGCCACGTGACTTGCTTAGGCCAATGGCGTGTTAGGAACTGTGACACAAGCAGACATGGGAAAGAGCCTCATAAGATCGGGTTTGCTCACTCTTACTCCTGCCGTAGTCATGAGGTACACATACTCAGTGTTGTTTATTGGGCCCAGAAAGAAGACGGAGGACACACAGTGCGGAGTAAAGTTGTCCCAATGGCCCCAGCTGAAGCCTGCTTAAAACAGCCAATAGCTCTCCTTCCACGGGATACGAGTGAGCACATCTCAGATGAGCCAAACCCCAAACTCAGAACTTGAGAGCTGTTATAATAAACGATTGTTGTTTTAAGCACGGAGTTTTGGCAGTGGCTTGCACAGATATAGCCAATTGACACAGTGACGATATAACTTCCCCGATCAAAGTTTCATTGTGCACAAATGAAGAGATAATGGAGCAGCTGTCTCTGCAGAACAACAGAAACGAAGCTGCTCAGAGAATGTGTTTTGGGTTTCTGCCCCTCACCAGATCGCAGTGGAAATGATCATAGTACAAGTACTAAAAAAAGCTTTGCCTAAAGTTTTCTAAGTTACATTGCCCATTCATATTAATTTTTTCATATGACTGTCAAAGATACATAGCAGATGGGGCATATATTTTAATCCACTTTTAAACATGCCCTCCACCAGAGTCAACATTAAACCCAAGGCTTCTATATCCTAGTTCATCCCCCTATCCTTGACTTCCCCAGGGAACATTCTCACACAGTAGAATGTAACTACAAAAAACAAAGCAGGAATCCCAAATGACAGTGGCAAATATAAATGATGTTGTCACACAGTAGCAGGGAAAAAATTACATTTGTGAAGATCACAGCAAGTAGATTCATTCAAGACTGTGGCTCAGGCAAAGGGCAGGTTTCAAGAGCCACTTGGAGAGCTCATTTTACAATATAATCCCAAAGCATCATCCCGAACTCCATCTAAATCAGGCTTCCTGGTCATCTGCATGCCTTAAGACCCCAATGGTAATTTTTTTGCAAAACAAGTAAGATCACAGTTCAGACACAGTTGGGAACAGTACAGCTTTACAAAGAAGTTGACATCAGTGTCTGAGTTCCAGAACCAGGGCCATTCTCTTTGAGGATGCCAAATACATTGTATTTATAGTTTATCTATGTCCTCACATCTATAGGAAATTATTTAGGTAATTCATTTCAGTAAAATACCTTCTTGTGATGACACTGTGTAGTGTAAATTGAGAAGAAAATTAACTATACCCACTCCAAATTTTTCCATGCAGAATTATTTTCCACATAAGTAATACAATATTCTAACTTCCAAGCACTTGTATGAAAAAGAAAATTCATGTGTGACTGCTGGTTGCCTGTATCAAATATAGTATAGGCAAGTGAAAGAAGTTTATTTTTCTAAAGAAATATGTAGATAATTTGTCATTTAAGAAATAGTTCTTGAAATATCTCTAATGTTTTATTTTGTATAGATGATTGGCACAAAATTGGTCTAAATGTGTCTGGTTTAGAAAGAAGGAAAATCAAGGAGAAATGTAGCAGGAAAACCTCGTTCAGAGTACAAATGACAATATCCGAAGTCCCAAGTGGTTGAAGAAGGAAACTTTACAGTGAAGTTTAGGCTTCAGAGACTGTAAATGCCACAAGCTATTAAAACTGTAAAGATTGCTTCTCGAAACTGTTTATTCCTGAAAGTGAGTGGGGAAATCTTATGGCCAAAAGGAAACAGAATAGAATGAGTTTCCAGTGTCTTGGGATTCAGGGTTTGCTTTTCACCTTATTTTCTCACAGTAGATGAAAATACAAGAGTTTGGCTCAGAGATCCAAAAGGGAAGAGGAATTGCCAAGTTCAGTTAGAAAGACCAAAATCCTGTCCCAAGTTTGCTGGTTTTGGAGGTTTTGGTATTTATGTATTCATTTATTTTTTATATATACTTATGTATTTATTTGTTTGTTTCAAGCTTTTATTTCCAAGTTTGTCTTTATGTTCACTGGAGTTGAGTTGGTTGTTTTGATGTGTGAATACTCTTCAACCTGCATAATTGTAAGATCCTGGAGGAAAAGTTAGTAAAAAAAAAAAAAGAAGAAGAAGAAAAAGAAAAAAAAGACACTGCTTTACTGAGTCTTTTGTAAAGCTAAAGGTACTGTTAATGCACATTCAGTGTTATGCTGCATCTGCACAGAAATAAAAATACAAAAGCTATGACTGGTCTAAACTTATTTTCAGAAGCACTTCTATGTATTACCATCGTTTTGCTATTATTACATTTTGGTGATGAGAGGTCAGAAAAAGAATCAAATAAGTTATCAAGATGTATCTAAAGTCTTTCTTTCTTTCTCTATCTCTTTCTTTCTTTTCTATTTCCTCCTGTGTCTCCTCAATACTTCTCCAAGATATCCATTCTAGGGACATCCTCTGCCAGGATCCCTCTTGTAAGCAATGTTGTTTTATAGGTTAATTGTCTCAAAGTGTCTGTATGTTAAATACTGAATAGAAAATAACCCAGCTGCATCTGGGGATCTAAGGTGCAGGGCTTTCTTTTAACTTTCCTCTAATTATGTCCTATAGGCAATTAATAGTACAGAATGCTCCAGATAACTCCCTCTCCCTCTGCCCCTCCTGCTCCTGTGTGTGTGCTCTCTCTCCTCTCTCTCTCTCTCAAATAAATAAATAAATTTATTAAGAAGAATGAGTTTCAGAAGTGGTAGCAATGGTAATGATAAGGATGGAGAGGAGAATTTAAAATTATATATTCCATAATAAAAATCATAATTGCAAAACACCATCACTTTAAAAAAAAAGTAGATTGTCTTCCCTTAACTGAGAACTTAAAACAAACTGCCATCCCACTAATGCTTTCCCCAAATGAAAATGATTTAAAGTACCTCAACCAAGACATGATCTGTTTCTAGTTCTGTTTATTTGTGGTAGCACATTCTCTTAGAAATCATATAATTTGTTCCAAGGATGGTCATCCTCCAAGCCTGAATATTAGTTATTTTGCTCTTGTTTCTCTCCTTTCCTTGATGAGGAAACCATTTCTGTCCTAATGACTCTGAAATTTACATCTCTGCCCTAATTTCTCTTTCTTTGTTCATTTAGATTTATTCTAATTCAATTTCTACTTTATGCTGTTTTCCATTTTACAGAACCATCACATAAATAAAGATTATCATTACTTCTTACTCTAAACCATAACCTCTGCCTGGTTTGTCCCACACTATAAATGGCAGCAGAAGTATCTTTCAACCAGTTTGCCAAGTTTACTGTAGAAAAGGAAACTAATTCTTTACTTCCAGTTTTCCATCTGGTAATGATATACCAAATAACAACCTTAGTCAAGGTCCATAATTTCAGTACATCACACAAGCAGTAACAGTTGTCTACTTACTTTAAAAATCTTTGCTCTTCATTCACTGGTCACACACCACCACTTGTCTTCTACAAAGGTCATAGTTGATCTAACTCAAATATTAACCATGATCTACACAATTCTTCAATTCACTCCTTCACATACCAGCATTTATTGTCTGCCATTCTGCATTTTTCTGTTCTGAATTTTACTATAAGACAACTTGTCTTTAATTTTTTTCCTTATTGTCTCAAAATACTATTTAAGTCTTACACTCTTCATCAAGTATTCCATAAAAATATTCTACTTGATTTTGGTCACTTTAACACTTTATCATCTCACATAATCTTTAAAGAGAAGTTTGGCAAAGTATTTAGCTTTGTGTTTTCTATGTAAGCTATGTAGCTGTATTCTTGAAAAACATCCTTTCTTCCAGAAAGATATTTATAAACTTTCCTAGATAAATTGTGTATGGTAATTTGCATGGTAATATTTTTAAAATAAAATAAATCAATTTCAATTTTTGACACCAAACAGTTTTTCAAAGATTTGAGAAAGTAAGTATCCTCTATCTCCCATCTCTATGGACTGCCCATATAAAATATGGGTATATCTGTTCCAGTGAAGAGTTTCCTACTCAATGTTAGACATCAACATTTATTCACTGACACAATTAATTTAGGTATCCAATGAATATTTACTGTCTACCTACTGAAGCCAACACTGACCTTGAATTATCTCATACATCGAGAACAATGAAGTTAGACATCTCCCTGCCTTCAAAGAACTCTTGTTACAGTGGAAGAAACAGAAGGTCAGTGGAAAAGAATGAAAGTACATTTGTTAAGAGCTCCAATGTATTCCCCCAGAATTCATATGTTGAAATCCTAACTCCTAGTATGCCAAAAGGAGACTATATTTGGAGACGAGAGTCTTTTAAGAGCTGATTAACTTAAAATGAGTCCATAAGGGTAGGTCCTATCTCAATCTGTCTGGTGTTTTTGCAAGAGGAGAAGATTAGAACATATCGAGAGACACCAAGGATATGTGTACACAGAAAGACCATGTGCAAAGCCAAGAAAAGAGGCCTTAGAAGAAATCAACCCTTCGGACACCTTCAGTCTCAGACATCTAGCCTCCAGAATTGTGAGAAAAATATCTGAAGATTAAGACATCCAGCCTGTGGAATTTTGCTACTTGGCTGTAGGGATCTACTTGGAAGCCCATAGGTGATATGAAGATTTTAGATCTTCAATGAGGTCTTCACAGAGCTTCCCTTGTCTGACCAAGAGCAACACCTGGGAAAAGAAGCTATAATAAATTCCCTCCCAGGAAAGTAATGATGAGTAAACCTACCATAAATTCCCTCTCGGGGGGAGTTTCATGGTCATGAACAACAGGGAAAAACCATTCACACCTGCATAAACAAATATATCTCAAAGTTTCCTATCTCCCATCTGGTCTCAAAACTCATTTTTCTTTGTGAAGCAAGTGATTTGTTTTTCCCATAGAGGCCTTTTCTCTCCCCTCCTTTTCCCCTCCTAAATCAAGTAAAGTATGCCTCTAACTTCAGCCACTTAGTAAGCTAGCTATTTTGTTGTTGTTATTGTTGCTGTTGTTGTTGGTTCCCATACACACACATACAAACACACCTGTTTTTTCCAGTTAATCTATTGTTTATCAGTTTAATTTGAACCTCCCCCTCCCCAGGAACAGAGAGGAAGAGGGTGGAGCAAAAATCTTCCCTCTGCGACAAAGCCCCAGCAATCAAATGTAACATCCAATAGTGATGCATACTACAAAGAGAAGGAGACAAGGGGATGGATGCTACGCATGAGTTTAAAGGCCATCGGAAATGCCTTTGAAGAGGTGACATTTGAGCTGAGACGTGAATTAAAAGATGATTTGAGGGAGCTGACATTTGAGCTGCTAACCGAATTACAAGATGATTTGGGGAAAGATGAACTATAAAGTGCAAAGCCCCTAAGGCAGGGCAAGCTTGATGTGCTCTGGGATTGGAAAGGCCAGAGAGAGGGGAGCAAACTACCATCTGGGATGAGTGAGGCAGCCGCTGTCGTCCGGCTTTGCAGGCAGGGTAAGGAGTTCAGTGTTCATCGTCACTCTGAGACAAGCTAATGGAAGATAGAAAACAATACAGTGAAGTCAAGTTTAAATTTCCAAAAATATTTAAAAGACACACTCAGAGGATTTCTTTTTCTAAATACTCCCAAGTATGTTGTGGTCATCTTGTTCGAAAGGGAGTAGTCATCTTTTTTTCAAAATTCTATTTGAATTTTCAATCCTTGCCCACCCTTTCAAATAAAAATGGCATCATTATACATGACTCTATTTTACCGAGAAGAAAATCATTTCTAAACCCTCCTTTCAAAATGAATAGCATTTCCAGAGATAGGCTGTACTGTATCTCTCATCTTTTATCTCATTTACATCAAACTGGTTTTGCATTTTTGTAGTCATTAAAAGCCCACGACTGTTTGGCTAATTGGACTAGACAATAAACATAATGGATGCTTTCAACTGATAATTTGTGAGTTTTGCTTACATAGTTTTTCTTAATATGGCTACATAATGTGGAAAACGCCAGGATCTATCAGAGAGTAGTAATTAAAAAATTGTTTGTTGTTAGTGAAGTATAATAAATGAAGTATATTTGGAAGGAAATTATTCACAAGGAAAATATCAGGTCCCTGATGTAGAGTCCCCAGCATGAGAGCCGAACATTTGACAGTGTCACATTTTAGACATCTCTAAGTAGGAGCTGTAAAACCTCAACTTTGGTTTTATTATTTGGTTATCAATTGGATATATTATAGTCTCACATGAATACTAATCGCATTCCCATTTGATTTATGATGGTAAACAGATTTAAAGGTCACTCACAACTGTAGATTGGTGAGTAGATATTCACTAACACCTCTACACATCTATGCAATGATGGGCTATAACACTTTAGTAAGTACATTCTGCATAGAAACCCAGTTGGTGTTTGGGATTCAGTAGTGTGTCTATGCAGTATGTATTAATTCTGATCATAATATGGACATCCCAAGGCCCAAAGTAGCTGTGATTCTTTAGAGCAATTGGTTTCCTGGGCTATTCTGCCTCATAATAGGTTGTTCATTATAATAATAGACTTAATATCTGCATCCGTTGTCATATTTATTGCATTTAAATTCTTTCTTTGACCTAGGTCTTTTATATCAGGCTGTCATTTTTCCAATTTAATTTCTTTGCAAAATGTGCAATTATAGGACTGATCAAAGCTGTCAGGTACTGAAATTCTTGGACTTACACACATTTTGTCCCCAAACTAACAAGTTTCTTTGCATAATGGGAACTGCGAACTCTTTGTTCACTTAGAACACAGAGAGGATAAAGAGAAAAGACAGAAATTTATAGTGATATCAACTTTGTGCCGGGCACCATGCCACTTGTTCCGAGTCTTCATGGAATCTTCACAGTGCTTTCTTGAGTTGGTTGTTATAACATAATATAATTCACAGTAATAGCCTTTTAGAAATCAAACTAATATGTGATATATAAATTGTTATCCACAGGAAGTAAAATTCATTGACCAAAAGTCAGTAAAATGAGAACACATTTAGCTATTTTGCCAGCAATAATAATAGAAAAAAAATAGTCATAGTCAATGAAAAAGTAGCAGTTATAGTTGTCAGTTTTCTCACATTTCAAAACTTCTTGTAAAACTTCTCACTGAATCTTTTTACCATTCTATATGGTGAGCATTAATCTGATTTTTATTTTATAAGTAAAAATATTTTTTTAAAGATTTTATGTATTTACTTGAGGGAGAACAAGACAGAGAGGGAGTGTGAGCACACAGAGGCAGAGGAGGAGGGAGAAGCAGACCCCCGCTGGGCTCAATCCCAGGACACCAGGATCATGGCCTGAGCCTACGCTTAATGGACAGAGCCACCCAAGCACCCCATAAGTAAAAATGTTACTATGCAAGTGCTTTTTCAAAACCACAACATCACTTTTAAAGTGAGGCCTTAAGCATAGGACTTTGATATCTAAATATTACGTTTCTTATTATAACATTGTGGGAAAATTATGGGTCTTTACTGAGACATTCCATAACATACTTTGGTGAAAACTTTCTAGTTGAAATCAGAAGGCAGGTCCAAAGAAATAGTTTCTCCATGCAGGGTTAACTCACATTTTTAGCACCTTTATCTTGGCTCTATTCCCACCACCCTCTCCCTGACAGGGTCAACTTGCTCAGAACTCTAGAACCGAGCACCTAGCACCTGAGAGTTGTTTGGGATGTTTTTGTACTATGTGCTTATTCTTTTTTTTTTTTTAAGATTTATTTATTGATTTGACAGACAGAGATCACAACTAGGCAGAGAGAGAGGGAAGCAGGCTCCCTGGTGAGCAGAGAGCCCGGTGCAGGGCTTGATCCCAGGGCCCTGAGACCATGACCTGATCTGAAAGCAGAGGCTTAACCCACTGAGCCACCCAGACCCCCCCATGTGCTTACTCTATAATGAATACCAACACACTAAGATGTTTCCTGTAATTTTATTAAGTAATGATGAAGATGTAGAGTATTTGTATGCAAGAACATTTTGCCTGATATTCAAAACATAGATCTTTAAAGAAACAAAGAATTCCAAAAGTGATTTACAATTATCACTTTCAAATATTTCCACCATCAAAGAATGTAGAAACACAAATCATTCACTCAGTTAAATAACTTACACTTCATTCTCCCTAATTACTATTTGGATATTTTTTCAATAGTGTGCTTATAAAATAACCATGCTTTATCTGTAGAATCAGAAAATTAAATATTTAGGAATAAAGAAGTGGAGAAACTAGAATGAACTAAGATACAATTCAGAATAAGAGCAGGTTTTATGAGGCTTTTCTTTGTTTTGGTCTGGTCCTCGGCAAGTAAAAACAAGAATTCTTTGGGAGGGGAGATTTAAAATTAGATTTTCAGTGAACTCACAATAGAGAGAAGGGATGGAAAAAACAGATAAACATGAAAAGTATATTAGTTAGCTATTGGAAAACACTAGAGACCGATGCACTACTCACTTTCCTAAAATGTATCATATAACTAAAATAGATTCTGTCAATGATGAAAAATGCGTCATTATCTGAATAGTGTTCATTTTTCCAAAGATTTTAAAACACATATTTTAGTATCTTTAATCTTTAGCCAAAGAGTCAAATTCCCCTAGAGACTGGTATCATTCGAAATTTCAGTCCCTACAACCTCTCAAATCTGTGTTTCAGTCTCATAGATGACAGATTGCTTGAGTCTCAGTCAGATCCAGTATTTTTCTCTCTCATAGTTTAAATAATAGGTTGCTGCTTCTGATCAATATAGCAAGCAGATTAAGCCATGAAGCTCAGAAAGATAAAGGCATTCTGGTGCTATCCATCTCATCACATAATCTTCCCACCATTGCTTCAAGAATTGAATATATGTCTTCATGAATATTAGATACATTCAATCATAAATTACAAGAATAATAGGCAATACATTTACAAATATTCACTATTTGCTTTTTGGTACATTTGTTCACTTACATCTCACTTCATTCCAGTGATTTATATATTTCATGAGTTACTGAATGTTTTATTTTGACAAATATCCCTAAGTGTATACTATACAACAGCCATTATGTAAGTGTTGGGATATGAAGATGAGCAAAAATAGCAAAAATCCTTACACTGAGAAATTAGAATCAAGCAGGGGCCAGGGAGGAAACATTAAATGAAAATCACACAAATAAAGGCAAGGCTATAATTCTGGTAAGTGTTAAAAGGACAATATAAGGTTCTATAAATGCTTCTAATGGGGGGATTAGAAGGAGTCTTGTAGCTAAGTGGCACATGTCCTGTGTTGATTGAATCAAGAGTTAAAAAGGGGGTTAAATGGTATATTAGTGTCCTCGGGTTACTACACCAAAGTGAGTGACTTCAAACAACAGAAATGTATTCCCTCACAGCTGCAGATGTTTAAAGTTGAAAATAAATATGTTGCCGGGGCCATGCTCCTTCTGAGACCTCCTCCTTTGCACACTGCAGGTTCCAATGTTCCTTGAATAGTGACAGCTTAACCCCCATCTCTGCCTTCCTCATCGCATGGCATTCCCCTGGGTGTCTCTATATTCTCTTTCGTTTGCGCATGTTGTCTCTGTATCGGAATTTCCCCTTCTTGTCAGGACAGCAGTCTTATTGGATGAGGGCCCATCCTAATGACCTCATTTTAACTTGATTACCTTTGCAAATACCTTATTTCCAAAAACAGTTCACATTCACAGGTACTGGAGATTAAGAGGTGAACATACCCTTTTGGAGGATACAATTCAGGCCATAACAAATGGGGCGGGCCGTATTTAGGTAAAGACTCTGGCTGGAAAGAATGAGATGCATTTGGAGCACTGAAGGAAGAAACGATGTGCTTAGATCAAGGAGAAACACAACATGGTATAAATTGGCTGGTGAACTCAAGGATCTGGAGGCCAAGAAAAATCTAATCAAAGCATTTGAAAGGTTTGGAGAACAATGGCTTAATTTTTATATTACAAAGATAAGTTTGGCTCTAGTGCTTAAAATAGGTATAGTATGTGTACTATGTGTACTATAGTATACTATGTGTCAGTCTGTCTAGGAGCATTTAATGTGGGAAGGGCCAATTTGGGGAGACCAATTAGGAAATCATTGGAGTCACCCAGATGAGCAACAAGTGTATTGGGATCAAGATACAACTAGGAAGTAAATTTGTAGATTTTGAGAAAGATTGTTAAGCTACATAAGAAGGATGGAGCATTTAAGTTTGACTCTCACATTTCTAAACCGTGAAATTAAAAAGATGATGGTATTGTTTGGGGGTTAGAGATCAATGTTTGATGAACCAAATTAAAGGGAAGATCATGAGTTCAAATTTGGGTATGTTGAGTCTGAAGTTTCTTGGAGAAAACCAAGAAGACATATCTTGTAGGCAGCCAAATATGTGGAACTCGAAAGAGATATCTGGAGTTTAAAAAATTTTCAGGCATCAGAATAACAAAGTAATTGAAGCATTGTTTTCTATAGGCAAGCCTATGTTTGTAATTTGCTATTTAAAATTAGTAACAATGGGGGTGCCTGGGTGGCTCACTTGGTTAAGCATCTGCCTTTAGCTCAGGTCATGATCTCTGGGTTTTGGGATTGAGCCCCAGGTCATGCTCCCTGCTCAGCAGGGAGCCTGCTTTTCCCTCTGCCTCTGCCTCTGCCCCTCTATTGCTCATGCTTGCAGGAGCTCTCTCTCTCTCTCTCACTTAAATAGATAAAATCTTTTTTAAAAAAGGTTAATAACGATGTTATGAAAACTAATTATAAACACTATTAACTCATTTTTATTGAGAAAAAATCATATAATATCAAATTACTCATTTTAAAGTGCATAACCCAGTGGCATTTTCTACATTCACCATGTTGCCCAGCAACTACTTCTCTTTGGTCCCAAAATATTTTCACTATTCCCAGAGAAAATCCTGGACACGTTCAGCAATTCTATTCTCCTCTCTCCCCAACCCTTGGAAACCACCAATCCATTTTCTATATCTATGGACTTATTTATCCTGGATATTTCACAAAAAGATCACATATTGTATGTTAATTTATATTTTGCGGTGTTTATTTTCAACACTAAGTAACAGTATCACAATTTGGAAAATAAAATTAACTTCCAGCTTTCACAATCCCTAGAGGCTTGGTTTCATGTGAATTTAGATCAAATAAATCTAGTAAAAGTAGTGTCCCTTTATTTACAGCTAAGAACATACAGTTGAAAGCATCTCTTAGGGTGGAATTAGAAAGTGTCACTAAAATAAATCAGCTTAATTAATTTTGCAATATACATATATTTCACACTTAAATGGTACTTACTATGACCCAGTATTATTTTAAGTTCCTTACAAATATTCTCTTGCTCCTCATTTCCACTCTTCTGAGAAAAGTACTATTATTTCTTATTTTATAGATGAGGAATCTAAAGCACGAAGAGATTAAATCACCCAATTTAACACAGCTATTCAGTGGAAAATCCAGTCAGTCTGACTCCAGAATCTATCGTCTTAGGGTGACATAACTATTCTTATTTGCTGATTTCCCACTTTGTCAAAGGGCTATCTACTACCAACCATGACCATGGGACTTTTGGTGCCAGGGAAAGGATAAGTACACGTCCCTGTCCCAGTAACTTTTGGTTTGGCCTCATGACATATTTTGGTCAATAAAATGAACAGATGTGTTATGTACATGGTTCTGAGCAAAGATTTTAAGAGCCCTCCCTATGTGTTCCCATCGGTTTTCTTTCTCTTAGCACAAAATGGCATATTCAAGATGGGGGATGAGCTTTCAGCTTAGGACTAATAACAACAACAAAAAAAAGGATAAAAAAAAAAAAAAAAAACAGCCCTATATCCCCTAACATGCAATGTGAGAAATAAATAAAATGTTGTAATCTACTGTGGTTTGTAGGCTTATTGTTCCCACTGAATTAAAACTGATCATTATAGTTCTCATCCACTGTACTATACTTCCTTTCAAGTGTCCTGCTCATTTATCAAAGATCAAAGTTATAATTACTTTGTTTTTATATTTTATTTATTTATTTGAGAGAGAGAGAGAGAGAGAGCATGAGTGGGGGGGGCAGAGAAAGAGAATCCCAAGCAGACTCTGAGCTGAGCACAGAGTCCCTAGGCAAGGCTTAATCCCAGGCCTT
Organism: Enhydra lutris kenyoni; assembly: GCF_002288905.1. Classification (NCBI taxonomy): domain Eukaryota; kingdom Metazoa; phylum Chordata; class Mammalia; order Carnivora; family Mustelidae; genus Enhydra; species Enhydra lutris. The sequence goes on from NW_019154086.1 coordinate 95,876,628, forward strand.
GAAATCATGACCTGAGCTGAGACCATGAGTCAGATGCTTAGCAGACTGAGCCACACAGGCACCTCTCAAAGTTAGACTGAATGATGCCTTAGTTCCATAGCATCACGACACCATTCCTCCTTAACAGTGGACATTGTTTCAGCAATTGCATTTTCTCATTAAAAAAATATATATTTTTAAAAGATTTGTATTTATTTATTTGACAGGGAGAGAGAGAGCACAAACCAGGGGAGCAGCAGGCAGAGGGAGAGGGAGAAGCAGGCTCTCCGCTGAGCAGGGAGCCCAATGTGGGACTTGATCCCAGGACCCTGGGATCATGACCTGACCTGAAGGCAGATGCTCAACCAACTGAGCCACCCAGGCACCCCTAAAAATGCATATTTTCAACGACCACTGGACAACTGGAGTATCCTCTGACAATTTTAATGAAACTTTTTCCTACAAAAGTCAGTCTACCTTCAAAATTTCAGTGTATTTCAAATTTAAGGGTGTTATATTTATTCTTATATTTTACAAAGAATGTGAAAAGTGGACTCCTTTGATAATCACCATATGATTTTATTAATAAAACCCAAATGTTCAATCAAAATCTTTCATTTTGCCTTGTTAATGACAGGCACAAGCATCTATTTATTAGTAATAGCTTATATTTTTCTATTTTTTTCTTTTTCTTTTTATTTCCCTTTAGAATTCTCTTACTTTTTGCTCAACAGTGGCAACCATAGCAAGAACACTGTCTCAAACACAGCACAAATTGTTGCACATTACAAGAATTTAGTTAAGATATAAAGCATCCATTATTGAACTCTTGATTAAGTGAATGAATAGATGTATCAACTTATAAAAATTAACAAGCACTGGATTGCCTGGGTGACTTGGTCGATTATGCTTTTGACTCTTGATTTTGGCTCAGGTCATGATCTCAGGGTCATGAGATCAAGCCCCACATCAGGCTCCATGCTGGGTGTGGAGCCTGGCCTAAAATTCTCTCTTCTTCTCCTCTGTCCATTCTCCCCTGCCAACCCCAATGCTCTCTTGCTCTCTCTCTCTCTTAAAAAAAAAAAAAAAATCTAACTCCAGCATTCAAGGAAAATAGGGTAGAAAGAATGAGAATGAAAATAAAGAAATCTGACTTACTATACTTTCTTCATTATTTTCCTCTGCACTTATTTTCTATAAGAAATCCATTCATTTTTCCTATTGATAAGAACACTTGAATTCTCAGACTTCCTCCAATAAATTTTTTTGATGATAAAATATGCCAGGTTTTTCTCCATTTCTAAAATTATCAGCATTCTATTCCTAAGGAAAGGCAAGCAAGTCATTAATTATCATCAACAGTGGGTTACATTGAGAATCAAGAAACTTCCAATATGCAGTCAAAGCCAGCCATGTATGTAGAATAAAAACTATCATCAGGACAGAGCCATTGTACAGAGCAGGTCAGAGATAAGTATAGCAAACATGTGTCACGTTACAATAATCTAAGACTGTGCAGCATTAACTATTTTTTACCAAAGCCAATCTACTTACAGAAACAAAAACAAATCTACTTTACAGTATCATTTAAGTGATGACCCAGCTGTAGAGCAAGGCATATAAAAACTACTCAACCATTTCCAAGGACATCAGTGAGTCCTGAGGATATATTTATGCTCTTGAGGTGTCATGGCAGCAGAGAAACTATTTGAGAATTGGTTTATCCTCTTGAGTTTCATCCCTCACGTTTACAAAGTACCACTTCAAACTGTAAGTTGCTCCTCTCAACTTATTGTTTGTTGTATTTTCTTTCCTCCATTCAATTTTATCTGCATGGTAGATTTGATTTCTATTGAAATAGATCTACAAAATTAAAGAGGACCAAGTGTTTGGTTTATGAACAGTCTTGCAGGAACTCCCTCTTGCTTCTTTTTTTTTTTTTAAGATTTTATTTATAATCTGACAGATCACAAGTAGGCAGAGAGGCAGACAGAGAAAAGAGGAAGCAGACTCCCTGCTGAGCCGAGAGCCTGATGTGGGGCTCAATCCCAGGACCCTGAGATCAGGACCAGAGCTGAAGGCAGAGGCTTAACCCACTGAGCCACCCAGGCGCCCTGCTCTTGCTTCTTTTGAATAATAATGATAATGCAAAAGACAGACGGATTGTATAGTCCATTGTTTTTGTTTTGTTATATTTTATACTTTCTGTTCTGTACTGTACTATACTATACAATGCTAGCAAATAATATTAACCTTTTAATTATTTATGTTCTTTGTATTTAGCTTAAATAGAGCTAGACAGCTGCTTTCTTCATTTATGTAACAACTATATTATTGTTCCACAATTTTATCTATGGAAATCAGCAAAGTACCTAAAAATCCTCAGTTTGAAAAAAAAAATCCATACTACTTAAGTATTAAAGGGCTCTTAGATAAGCTCCTTAATGAAGTATAGAATGAAAAGTCAAGGAGGCAAGTTTTCACAGCCCAATGAGAACAAATACAGTTATAATATCCACAAAATATTTCATTAAATACTTCAACAAAATAATAAGAGTAAAATAAAATTACACTGTAAGAATTTTCTGCACTTCCACTTAGGTGTTAGGGATTCTTTGTCCTATTGTTATTTTGATTACCATGATCATCAACACCAGCATTGTGGTTGGTGATCCCTTTATTCTGCTTATTGTAGCAAATTAACAACATGCATCTCTCTTACATTTTGAAGAGTCAATCATGGGGACATGCAGTGATAATTCCAGTAACTACAGTTATTTCCTACCCCCTTTATACCTATGAATCTGGAAAACAATTGTCCTGAAAGCTGTACTAAAACTATGGTTTTGAAGGCCAATAATCACTTCCTCACTAACAAATCTACCAGTCTGATGACCCATTGTACAGATGTGGTTCAGACATGGGAGCACAGAGGCCTTGCTGATCTATGGAGCCAGAAATGGGAGCTTAAAGCTACTGAGGAGACCTGGCTTGTCAGACACGATACCACAAAGTCAGAGGATATCCAGAGAAGGAGAGCCAGAAATCTGTATGGAATCTGCATAAAGCTCTAGCTAATCTTCAACTGATTATAAATACAGATACAGAGTATAAAACTTTATGAAACCAAGCAACAACAACAACAAAAAAAATTAAATTAAAAAAAAAAGGAAAGAACATTCACCGAAATAGAGATTGATAATTGTTAGGCCTCAAAAAGGGATGAAAAATATTTGTGTGCAAACCAGCCCCATGATTTGTGTGCAAACCATGTTGGAGAGAACACCTTCTACACCATAGATATGGAGTAATATCCCCTAAGTATTACACTATTAGAGAATAGAAACTCTAGATCTAGAATAAAGGCAATTCTAGAACTGTCCTAACACTGCTGAAAAATAGGATTTTAGTAAGTTATGCTGATTGTTTGTTAATAAGTAAATGAACTACCTATAAGAACCAAACTCATCACTTTATTAGGTAAAGTAATAAAATGGAGATACTCAGTATTAGGCATTCTTCATATGTAACATGCAAAAATAACAATTATGGACATAGATAAAAATCAAGAAAATGTGACAAGTAAGTATGAATTGGGGATAAACAGGGAGCCTTAGGAAAGACATGGAAACTACAAAAATTTACCAGATGGAAGTTCTACTGTTAAAACATATATCATTTAAAGTGAAAACTGTTTGGGCTGGATTTGACAGAAGACTAAACCTGCGGAAGTAAACTTAAAGTGACTTTGAAGATGGATCTTGAAAATATCAAATAGAAGCAAACGATAAAATAAAAGTTAGAAAATAATTGAACAGCACCCCATTGATATATGGGATATGTGTGATTAGAATGCCACAATAAGAGAGAAAATAAATCATTGAAGACCAGTGGCCAAAAGTTTTCAAAGAATTGCAATAAAAAAGGTTTTGGGCAGGGGGGTGTTGAGTGAGCCTGGTGGTGGGTATTATGGAGGGCACATATTGCATGGAGCACTGGACATGGTGCATAAAAATTGAATGCTGGAACACTGAAAAGAAATAAAATAAAATACAAAAAACTGAGCCTAGGTGACTCACTTGGTTAAGCATCTGCCTTCAGCTCAGGTCATGATCCCAGGATTGTGGGATGGAGCCCTACATTAGGATCCTTGCTTGGTTAAATAAAATCTTAAAAAAAAAAAATGCAATAAATGCCAGGCAACATAAACACACAAAGCCACCTCAAGGCCAATCATAATTAAACTGCTGAGAACTAATGACTAAGAAAAAATACTGAAAGTAGCCAAAGGAAAAATCTAGATCACAATGCAGGGGGGCAATCATTAGTAATAATGCATAACTTTTTGTAAGGAACAATGGAAGCAAAACAAACAAACAAACAAACAAATAAACAAACATCAGTAACAGCATCTGGTCCTGAGGGGATGGGGGGAAGGAACTGACCTAGAATTCTATATTCACCGAAATTGAAAAAACTCAACCTGGAATTGTATCATCATAAAAAAACAAAAGCCGGGGAGCCTGGGTGGCTCAGTGGGTTAAGCCTCTGCCTTCAGCTCAGGTCATGATCTCAGGGTCCTGGGATCAAGCTCCGAATCGGGCTCTCTGCTCCGCAGGGAGCCTGCTTTCCCTTCTCTCTCTCTTCCTGCCTCTGCCTACTTGTGCTCTGTCTGTCATATAAATAAATAAAATCTTAAAAAAAAAAAAAGCCAAAAAATTTTTCAAATAATAAATGCATGAGAGAATTTGACACCAACAGACCTATCCTACAAAAAGTGTTAAGGAAAGTTGCTTAGACTTAAAAGATGGAAACACCAAGAACTGGAGTGTACCATAAATGATAAATATGTTAAACATACCTTTTTCATTTTAAAAGTTAATTTTTAAGTGACTCCTTAAAACAACTAATAATGGTAAGTTTGGTGTTATAGAACACAAAAAAAGAAAAATATGTCAGAGAATACCAGGACTAAAAGGGGGAATGACAATATACTGCTGTAAGAATCTTACATTGTATGTGAAGTGATATAGGATTTCAGTGGAGGCTGTGATAAGTTAAAAAGTATATATTGAAAATGGTGCAGAAACCAATAAAAAACTAAGGTGAAGGCAATAAACACATCAAATGTACTGCTTGGAAGACAAACATTTCTTTGACTTTAGGACCTCAGAGGCATTCTATACTCCAGCTTACCAGGAGGTGAATAAAACAAGCTTACCGAAGGCAACTGTTGGGCTTAACAAAATTTTAAGGCGGCTTTTGAGGACACAAAACAAGTGGAAAGACAGAGAAACTAGAGTCCTGGAATCAAAAGCCTAGAAACAGTAAGTAGGATGTTTGTACCAATGCAACCGGAAGCCTTAGGGTTGTATTGCCTGACAAAAAGAGGAACATTTCTGGCCCACATAGGCAGTCAGAATTCAGAGTGATAGACTACCAGTTTCACAGCTGACAAGCGATGAGAGGAAAACCAGCAAGTCTGGGGGTGGCTGGCTGGGCTGAGAATAATATGTTGGACATAAGACCAAAAGATAAAAACCTAGAAAGGGTTGAGGGTCATAGGATGCCATCATCTCTGGAAACCGTGCTGTCTCTCAAACCACAAATATGACTAGAGAGCCAGATTATCTTCAGTTATAATTTTCAAAAAACATGCCGTCCTTCTCAACCTTTCTTCATTCTGAAGTAGGCTACACAACTTTCTTTATATACAAAGAGCTACAAAATATAAGGTCAGTAGAATTTTTTTTTTATAACCGATATGATTGTTGAGATATGTTCTGTTTTTTAAGATCATGTTTCCAAACTGTGGCTGAGAGTTTTCTAAGACTTTCTGAATTTGTCAATATGTATGGGAAAGGAATTGCACCTGGATTTTTTTTTTTAATGATTTTGAAGTTCTTAATAAACTGCTAAAGGAGCTGGCACCAGAGATGGACTTCTTTTCTTTCAGCTGAAGAATAAGGAAAGCACACTTTGGAAAGGAAGAAATATTTAGGAACTGAACATCAGCTGTACGTGTCTTATAACAGAATGTGGGAATTCATGTTTCTTTCATTCCAGAAGAAAAAAATGGACTCTTGGTCAAAGAATGCATCTGCAATCCCTAGAAAGGAGTTTGGCATGAGATATAATTTAACCACTATTTGAAAACCAGAAAAACCTCATTGAATATTGGGAAGTGATGAGAATATTAAAGTAAACAAATAATAATACCACTTGCCTTTTCTAATTCCAGAAATCCTTGTGAAAATCAGAAGTGTAACCTAACTTTGATCAAATTAAAGAAATCTGTTCTCTTTCCTAAGATAAGTAGTGAGTACACAGATAATCATTGTTTTGTTTTATTAATCTTAAAATTTTGTATGTATGTTTTATATGCTATTTTATATGTGTGTCATTTTAAAATAAAACATTAAAAAAATCAATATGTCAGGGAGGCACCTGGATGGCTCAGTTAGGTGTCTCCCTTCTGCTCAGGTCATGATCTTGGAGACCTGAGATTGAGCCTTGTTTTGTCTGGGCTCACTGTTCAGTAGGGAGCCTGCTTCTCCCTCCCTCTGCCTCTCCCCTCCACTCTCACTTTCTCTCTTTCTCTCAAATAAATAAATAAATAAAATATTTAAAAAATTAATATATCAGCTATAAAGTTTATTTAGCAGATACAATTGGTAAGCTTTGCATGTTTCTGATGAAAGGTAGGAAAAGATTCCTTATGAAAGTGTCCTCAAAAGTTATACACCTGCTTGCAGGTATAGAAAGGAAATATATTCGAGTTGTGACTCATTCAGTGTAGAACAGGTCCAGTGTCCCGGTGTGTAGGATGATAAGAGAGGGGCAGTTTCTGTGATGCAGGGAGATGAGATTGGCCACAAAGTGTGGAATTCTGGGAAGTGAGGGTAGATCGTAGACCCCATCTCCTTCAGCAAGGATTCACAAGCCTTCTGCACACTGTAACCCACACAGCTGCTTCACTCAGGACTTAAAGACTTTTCTAAGTAGGCATTTCTGACCACTCCTTCCCCAGGTAGAATTAACAGCTCCATCCTGTGTCCTTTCGTTTTACTTTATATTTCTTCTGAACTCAGAACTTACAAAATATACTATAGTTTGTATGTGTGCATGCACGTAAAATTTCTTTCTGGATATATTTTGAGTACTTAAAGGAATTTAGATACTTAAAGATGACTTTAAGTCATCTTTACTTTAAGGTAGTTTCTTTAACCTCAGTGCCCAAGTACCTAAGGTGATCAATGTGTAAATGTATAGAAAGGAACTATCAGTGTAACTTCTTATTATTCTTACTTTATTATTTCTTCTTCATGCCTGTCTTCTTTTCCTGGTAATTTTTTTTCACTTTATATATTCAAATCCATCCTCCGTGATGGCCTCTCTCACAATTCTAATCCACAGTGGCCACCCTCTTCTAAAAAACCACAGTGCTAATACCATGTGTCTTAGCTCGGCTGCTATAACAAAATAACATAGCCTGGTCACTTAAATAACACAAACTTATTTATCTATCACAGTTCTAGAGGCACAGATCTAGAGGCACCCAGATCAAGTTACCAACAGATTAGGCTTCTGGCAACAGCCTCGCCTTGATTTGCAGACGATCACCTTCTCACTGTGTCCTCATGTGGTAACTCTTCCTCTCCTTCTAAGAACACTAATCCCATAATAGGGGCTCTACCCTCATGACCTTATCTAAACCTAATTGCTTCCAAAAGGCCCCATCTCCAAATACCATCACACTGGGGGGGTTCATGCTTCAACACACAAATTTCAGAGAGAGAGAAACATTCCATAGCACAATGTGACAAGCCACGTGACACACGATATAAATATAGCTGATGGTTAGAGTTTAGAAGACATCTGTCCTCCCTCCATATGGGACACTGGTAGATAGCTGAGAACACTCCTGTCATAGGCTCTCAGGCTTTTTGCTAATCCCAAGTCATGGTCTACTGCAGAAACAAATATGCAGCAGATTGGGTTTTTCTAATCATGTGTGCATTAATAGTCTTGGCTCAAAATTTCCTCTTATTCTCAATGAATAGATTTCTCTTAAGACATATTTCATGCAAGTTCCCCTAAAGAGATTTGTTTCCAATAGTTCCCTCCTTCTTCTCATCATTCTACCCAATAAGCAACAACAGCATGATAGATCATGATAGATGATCATAGATAAATAGATACATACACACATATATTCATACATACATACATAGTCAGGAAATGTGAATGTATGAAAATTATGTTGTTCTATGCTGGCAGTTACAGGCATCTATGATTCCAGTAGGGAAGTGAATGAGCACTTTATGAAAATTATTAAAACATTATGAAGAACTCAGATGATGATAGGAGAAGGAGCAATCGAAAGAGATGTTCTTTTTCAGGATTCTAAAATAACACAAAGCATGACCACTTCATCTCAATAATATTCTAGTAATTTGTAGTGGGAAGATCAGCCTTTCAATCCCCACTGGCTTCTCCCCTGACTCCAGCTCTTGGCTAATGCCAAAGGCACAATGGAGAATACAACCCTCTGACCATTTCAGGACTCCATAATCACTTGGAAAGGAGTTAATCCCTGAACTTAACTTTAAGCAGGTAAATAGAAAAAGCAATCTGTTTTAAAGGCCAAAAAACAATCATAATTTTTATGTGCTTTTCTCAACGTCAGTACAATTTCATTTATAATATGCTGGAAATTTCAGTGGAAAGGGTATACTTTATGAAGTAGAATATTTTATTTTTTATTTTCCCAGAATACTCCTTCTATTACTAACCTCTGATTCTGTTAAACCCCACTGTGGTATTTCTTCTGCAATGGAGCCTATGAAAAGTATAATTCTTTAGGAATTTCATTAAAACCAGCCCATGAACTGCCTGCTGACTTTTTTCCTGTATGGACAGTGTTCCTCTCATCTTTCTCCTCCTGGTGCTCACCCTCTGTTATGTCTGAGGAGAGAAATCAGCTTTGCAATTTTCTGGGCAGTGAAGAGGGAATTTCTCTTTCTCAAATTTCTCTTTTACACATTTGTGAATTATGCTAGCTTACCCCCAGACAAGGTTTTAGAGATTTTTTTTAATTGGGATAGTAATTACATATAAATAATTTTTATACAGAAAGGGAAAAGAATGATGATGGCCACTGCATTCCAATATGAAATTAAGAAACAAGGAATATATTCATTTTCTGTACTGTTGGAATAAAACTTGGGTTGCCATAGAGTGTGATAATTTCACTCATGTGTATTTTCTCCAATCTCATCAAGTTGTTTCTATTAAATACGTGCAGCTTTTCGTATGTCAGTCATACCTCAATAAAGCAGTTAAAAAAAAAAAAAGAACTGGACTGGAAAACTATTTGTATAATTAATCTATGCAGCACTTAAAAAGAGACCATATTTCTAAAATAAACTTGTCAAAGATTTATTTAGGTTTACTTTTAAATTCAAAATACCCTTAAATTATTAAGGTATTGTGGACTCACAATACTTTAATCTGAGTCTACGTTTTTGAAGCCCCCATCCTCAACGTATCTGCAATGATCCAGAGTCAAAGCCTCCTTACCTCTAATCAGGGCCACCTCAATGTCCTGCTCACCTCATTAAAATGATAGTTTTCTCCTATGTGCCTTATTGATTATGGTGTGTTTTCTGAGAGAAATTTAGTGATTACTCCCATACCCCACCTTCTCTGACTATAAATTTACAGGCTTCCCCATCCACTTGGATGACATAAGACCTTGGAGAGGCCTCTCTCTAACAGTGTGACACCCCCAGATGACACACCCCTTGCTGCTGGGGGTCTATATGCATGTTTGCTGAGAGTTTGTACAATCATGCTGCCTAAACCTTAAGCTCAGGAACCCAATCCTTCCAGAAACCACTCAGACACCACCAACATCCAGCTCTTAGAGCCCTCAGGAGACTGACCCCGCGAGACGTCAGATAATCTTTCAGTGGACTATAGCCCCTCTTATATGCAAAACTACCACCTAATGCCACAACACTGTGTCCTCATTTGGGTTGCTGGTTGTTGCCCCACAGCCTTGGAAGGTCATAGAAGGTGATGAGACTCCAGGGCAGGAAAGATTCCTGTCCTGCTCCCACCATCCATGTGCTGTCAGAAATCTTGCCATTGCTTCTTCTTTTCAGTTCAGCTCCTCTTGGCTAAATATAACTTCTACAGTTTCCTCCTGTCTGAACTATTTAAGTGTCATACCCATTTGGGAGTCAGGCCCCTTACATCTCAACTCTACCTAATCCCCAAGCCTCATTTCTCACTACCTCATCACTCCATGTTCTCGTGCTCTCCTGTCGTCACTCCAAGTCCTCCTGTCTGCCAACTTTTTCTGCTTTCTCATTCTCTGTGAAGGATTCTGTTCCTGCCCACTGGGATAGCTTCACCTAATTCCTCTGTAGACATTACTTGAATCTTCACTTAAGTAGGTGTCTGTCAGGAACACTGGGACTTGCATGGGCTCCCATGCCATAAAATTCAAAATACCTTACATTTTCATTATAAAATTCATTTCATTAACATAATCTCCTATTTTTTTGTGTGTTATACTATAAACTCCCTAAGAGGTAGGGCCACATTTTTTTTTATTTTGATAGTTAATTTAGTGCAATTATGTAGTATGCCTTTCAATGTATACTTGCGGAATGAACTGAAAGTGACAAGGATTTTATTTGTGTACCATACTGCAGGAATTCAGCTAGGATGCAAAGAAAAATATCTAATATGTACCTTTCTTCCTATGGTATCTGTTATCATGGTCTTTATTTATATTCTGTGTTTATCCTCACAAAACTATGTTCTTCACACAAGCTGAGATATTGTTTGATGAGTTTACCATCACGTACCTCTCTGCTACCAGTACACCACGGAATACTATAAAAATCACATTCCTTTTAAAATTGGAAATATGATTGTCAGGGAACCAGAAACTCCATAATTCCCACAACAGTCAGGATTGAAACAGGGAAACTGAAGTTAGGCAGAGAAGTTCTGAAAATTGGGAAATGGGGAATAAGAGAAGTTACTGACCAATCAGTCTGAGAAACCACATACAGTCAGCCACTGATAAGGAGCCATGAAAGGTAATGCAAAAATCCACACAGAATTCTTTGGGTCTGCTGTTGGGGAATTGGGATAGGCCTTGTTGGTCAGCAGCAGGAAAGATGACCTGGATACAGAGCACTGGGATCTGAGGGTATGCTGGAATCTTCCAGTCTTTGTGAGATTGTCACAATCATGTGACACCTTCAGAGATCAATGGCCAATGCCTCACTTCTCTCCAAATCTCACACAAGTATTTCTTTTGATCAACTCTGCCAAATCCACTTCAAAAAGTATATTCAGGTAAACAGAGTTTCAAGTTGAAAGTATAATCATATAGCCTACCCCTTTTGGTATAGGTAAATTTCAAGGTACACACACACATGTGCACACAAAAATTAGCTTGATAATTCGACATGAAACAAGATTACAAACTTAGGAAAACTTTAAGAGTTAACAATAATCTTCACTGTTTAACATTGCTAAAATAGACATTTAATAAAATATTTTAAGCTATTTATCTGTGTTATCTAATATTGCATACCAAACTACCCCAAAACAGTGACTTAAAACAACAGCAAATTCTGCAATTGCAATTCTGCAATTTGGGCAGGGCTTAGTGGAAACATTCCAACTGGGGAGCATGATGCTGAGAAGCTCTACGGGGACCAGAGAATCTACTTCTAGAATGGTTCACACGCAGTGTTGGCTTTCAGGTGGAACTCAGCCCAATGGGTGGTATTAGCCAGGACCTCAATTCTCTCATTCTTTGGGCTTCCTCATAACATGGCTGATGGGTTTCCTAAAGGAAGAATCTGAAGTACCAGTCCTCTGAAACGTTTAAGACTTCCACTAACACAAGTCAAATCTATTATATTCCATTGATCAAAATAATCACAGGTCCAGTGAAGATTTAAGAGGTTGAAGGAATAGATTCTAGCCACAAATGGATTTTAGAGACAACCAGTAAACAATTGTGTAAGTACAAGTTTCCAAATCATAGTATGTTATCAATTTTACAAGAAAGGATTAAACATATCTATTATAGATATGTGGTAACTAATATTTCTTACTTAATAATTGCTAGAAAAATTCATGTGTACACTGGCCTTACATTTCTTCACAGTTTTAATTACTTCTTTCTGATTTTTGCTGTAGTGAGAGGCAGTAAGTTGAAAAGGGTAAAAGCATGGACTCTGGACAAGTCATCTAAGATTTGAAATCCAGATTTGACCTTAAGCAAGTTATATGGCTGATCTATGCCACAGTTTCCTACTTGTAAAATGATGCTAATAATAGTACCTACTTCATAGGCTTAGTATCAGAATTAAATAAACTATATATAAATATAAATAAGTAAATAAATGAAATGTAAATCATTAATAAGAATGTGTAACATACTATAAGTAGTATTTAAGCATTTGCTATTGTTATGAATATTTCTTTCTATAAACTTTTCTTGAATTTGAGATAAATAATAGTATGGTGTGTTTTATTAGTGAGGTGCAAAGGAAAAACAATATGACAAAAATTTTTGTAATTCAAATTCAATATCACTACATAGAAAAATATAAAAACCTCCAAGAACCGAGTTTTCTTTTTTGAGTCAAGACACAAGTGATATGAACATACACATATAGATGTCTACGTAATATACATAGAAAGAGCTAAATCTATTTAGAACAGTGGCAATGAAATATAGAGATGTTTTATTATTTTTGGAAATCCTTGAGGTTTCCATGTTAAGGCAGTGCATTACATTACCAAATGCACTGAATCTAGTAACAGACTGCCCTGTTTCAACCCAAACTTTCACGTATCCTCCTTTCTTGACTTTGACTTTAGGCCTATGATGTATAATTTCTGTATTTCATTTCCTCACCTGTAAAGTAGATAAAATAATAATTCCTATTTCATAAGTTATAAAAATGGTATAAGCTAACAAATACAGAGTACATAGAACACTATCCAATAGTAAATATACCAAACTGCTGTTATTTTTATTATTATTATCTTTAGCAACATTTTATTTATAAGAATGTAATACAATTGACCGTTAGAACTTTCACAATGTGGATGCATGTAAAATTTGTATTCTACTTTACCTTTTTCATTTTATCCACTGCTCACATATACACACACAATCAGTACATAACCAGAAAAATTTAGCTCCATCCTTTCCTTTAAAAGGTCAAAAGCTTTAAATTTAAAAAAAGGAAATATTTTGTAAATTCAAAATATTCCAGCAGTATTCATAGTTTACTATGTCACTCTACCTTTGCATGATGCTCTTTCAAAATAAAATAAGATCACTTATAAAATGAACTTGTCAAAATGAATGTAACTCCCAGTTTCACGAAGGGGGAGGAATATTCTGTGCACTGACATAGGACATGGGCTGCAGATTTTCCTGATTGGCGGGACAACTGTTTAGGAAATTAGGGAGTTGCTAATTAAGTTAAGAAATATTTTCTACAATTACTGGAAATGAAATATAAGAATAGTATTGGTGATGATAGGAAAAGAAAAAAGTCCAACAAAGCTTCATGTCTTAGTTTGGTAGGACTGCCATAAAAAAAAAGACCTGATTGATTTAACTGATTGATTTAACAGAAATTTCTTTCTCATAGTTCTGGAGGCTCAAAGTCTATGATCAAGGTATCTTCAGGTCTGGTTTCTCTTGAGGCCTTCTCTCTCCTTGGCTTGAAGATGGCTGCCTTCCTTTGGTGTCCTTACAGGCCTTTCCTCAGCACATGTGCATTCCTAGTGTCTCTTTGTATGTCCAAATTTCCGATTCTTATAGGAACACCAAACATATTGATTTAGGGGCCATCTTAACAGCCTCATTTTAATCACTTTTTAAAGATCTTATGTGTAAATATGGCTACATTCTGAAGTATCATGGATTGGAACTTCAACATACAAATTTTGAGGGAACAAAATTCAACATAAACATTATGGATTTAGATACTAAAGAAGTCTGGCTAGTACACAATCTGTATTATTCAGTGTTCTCCAGAGTTAGGTAACATGTATATGTGTGTGCGTGTGTGTGTGTGAGAGAGAGAGAGAGAAAGAGAAAGAGAGAGAGAGAGATTTTAAGAAATTGATTCACACAACTATGGTGGCTGGTAAATCCAAATCTGTAGAGTCGGCCAGAAACTTAATCTAAGGAAGAGCCAGTGTTGCAGTTCAAGTCTAAAAGCCGTCTTCCGGCAAATTCTTCAATTGGTTCCCTGAACTATGGAGTTAGGGATATTATGGTGGAAAACCACTGGAATTACCTCTACCCAGAAAAACAGTAAACCAAAACAGCACTGTACTCCTGGAGGGACTTCAGAGATTATTGCCACCATCAAGGACTTACAAGAGGCAGGGCTGGTGATTTCCATCTCTTCTCCATTCAGCCAGTCTATTTGGTCTAGGAAGAAGACAGACGGAACTGGGAGAATGACAGTGGATTATCATCAATTTAACCAAGTGACATCTCAAATTACAATTGCTTTAACATATGTGGTTTCATTACTCAAAAAAATTAACACATCCCCTGGTACCTGCTATGTAGCTGTTAATCTGGCAAATATTTTTCCTCCAATACCAACGCTTTTCATTAGAGTATGTCTGGAATACAGGAGATCCCTTAGGGTGTTTGTTATTACCATTCCCTGTGATTAAAGTCAGTGGAAAACTACAACAATCTAATCCACGCAAGACTAATAATGGACTAGACCCCTAGGAAACAAAGGTTTGGGTCATTTCACCAGGTAAAGAATGATAACCAACTGAGAAGCTTGCTGAAGACAAAAGGAACACAGAATGAAAATTGGAAGAAGGTATTTATAAATACCAGATATGACCACATAACCAATGACAAAAATAAAGACTATAATTATCATGAGTATGTATTTCCTATTTTGTTATGTTTGTGTTTGAGTATGTATTTGGTAATGAATAGGTTTGTGTGTGTTTGTATCTTTATCTATATCATCTATATCTGTATCTATCTATATCTTTGTTTTTTTCTCTTTTCCCCTTATATGTAACATAAAATGTATTGACTACATCATAGTATTTATATATCATTAATGTTATTTTTAAGCTTTATTCATTTATTTGACAGAGAAAGAGAGCACATGTAGGCAGAGTGGCAGGCAGAGGGAGAAGGAGAAGCAGGCTCCCTGCTGAGCAGATAGACTGATGTGAGGCTCGATCCCAGAACCCTGGGATCATGACCTGAGCTGAAGGCAGACACTTCGACTGAGCCATCCAGGCACCCCTATATCATTAGCTTTATATCATAGTGTTTAAGTTACAGGATACCAAAGAAAAGAGTAAACATCACCCAAAGACTTTTTGTCTTCTCTAGGGAAAGAGTTAGTTTATTTTCAATTATACACTGGATAGTTGTATCATGTTAGGTTGAAGTATGACCTTGTTATTGTCTTTATTAGTAGAATAAGTATGGCTTAAAGAGACATGTATTGTAGTCAACTTGGCAAGGGATGAATTTGTGATGGTCCAATTTTATGTGTCAATTTGGCTGGGCCACAGTAGCCAGATATTTAGTCAAGTATACTCTGGATGTTTCTGAGGCTGTCTTTTGGATGAGGTTGGCATTTAAATCTGTGGATTCTGAGTAAAACAGATTGCCCTCCATAATGTTTGTGGACATCATCCAATCAGTTGAAAGCATCAACAGATCAAAGACTGCTCTCCCATGGACAAGAAAGAATTCTGTCAGCAGGCAATCTTTGGATTTGAACTACATCACCTCTTCCCTGGGGTCTCCAGCCTACCAGCCTACCCTGCATGCATATATATATATATATATATATATATATATATATATATAGTCTCCAATTGGTTCTGTTTCTCTGGAAAACCCTGACTAATGCAATGGTGTATGATTCCATTTGTGAAGTTCTAGGACAGCAAAACTACTTATGATGACAGAAATGAGAGCAGGTGTTGTTTTTAAAGTGGTGGGAATTGATGAGGAAAGGGCACAGAAGGAATTTTTTAGATGATGGAAATGATCTATGTGTTAATAGGGAGTGATTTACATAACTGTGTGTATCTGTCAAAACTGATCAAGCTGAATACTTAAGATTTGGGCATTTTATCATACATAAATTAAATCTCACTTTTTAAAAAATGAGAGAAAAAAGGTCTTGTCATTGTAGACTTCAGAAAAATATCACATAGTCAATTAAAAAAACAGGTTTTTAACGCCTTTTTAATAACATGGGAGAATGTTCATGATATAATGTTACCTATTAAAAGGCTATACAAGGGCGCCTGGGTGGCTCAGTGGGTTAAAGCTCCTGCCTTTGGCTCAGGTCATGATCTCAGGGTCCTGGGATCGAGTTCCGCATCGGGCTCTCTGCTCAGCAGGGAGCCAGCTTTCTCCTCTCTCTGCCTGCCTCTCTGCCTACTTGTGATCTGTCTCTGTCAAAGAAATAAATAAAATTAAAAAAATTTAAAAAAAAAAAATAAATAAAAGGCTATACAATTATGACATGATATTACTTTACCATGAAAAAAATTATGTTTCCTCATAAACATAGGAAAAATTATCAGTAATGATATTTAGTTAATGGGATTATTAATTTTTCTTTATAATTATCCATGTATTCCTATTTTCCAAAAGTGAATATATATTACTTTTGTAATCAGAAATAAACAACTAATTTTTAAGAGTAATATTTTACAGCACATATTCTGTTCTCACTACAATTGCATTGTATGAGTTTTTGATTTGGGTTTCACAAGGTAAGAATCAAGATATTGATCAGCTGGGCTCTTATTGGAGGCTCTGGGAAAAATCTGCTGCCAAATTCATTAGGTGAGCAGAATCCAATTCTCTTCAGCTATACAGCTGATGTCCTTATTTCCATGCTGGCTGCCAGTTGAGAGCTGCCCTTGATTCCTAGGGAGGTTTTCTGGTCTTTGGACATGGTCCGTGCATTTCAGAGCCAGAGATAGCACATGGACTCCTTCTTGGAATCTCTAGGATTTCTGCGACTGCATCTTTTTCTTGCTTTCAAAGGTTCACATGATTAGATTAAGCCTCCACCTAGATCATCCAAAATAATCTCTGAATTTTAAAGCCCTTAACCCTAAATACATCTGTGACATTTATTTTGCTAAGTAATAGAACATATTCAGGTCCTCAGGTTGAGGAAATGGACGTCTTTGGGGAGCATAAAGGATAGTATTCTGTCCCCCACATGCACTGTGTACTACACTAACGACGTTATACTTATTAAATGCTGAGTATTTACCTTGTCAATTTGCTTTTGAAATAAGTGATAAAGATCGTGCAACCAATCAAGGAAACAGGTAACACTGGAAATAGATTCTTTTGAAGAAAGTTGATATACAAAGGAACTATTTATGAAGGTATGGGTGTAGGAGAACTGCACTGCATAAAGAATTGTGAGGCAGGTTAACTAAAATCTCCCCCCAAATTTTCCCCATCCTAATCCCTGGAACCTGTGAATATTTTAACTTCCATGGCAAAAAGGAGTTTGGAGATGTGGGTAAATTAGGAATCTTGAGATGGGGAGATTTTCTTGAATTATCCAGGTGGTTCCCATATAATCACAAGAATCTTTATAAAGCAAAGAGTGAGGCAAGATGATCAGAGAAGGAGATGTGATAAAAGAAGCAGAGATCAGAGAAGAGAGAAGATGCTATGTTGATGGCCTTGAAGATGGAGAAAGGGACCACCATCCAAGGAAGGCAGGTGCCCCTAGAAGCCAAAAATGACAGGAGAATCCAAAAGAAACCAGCCTTGTCGACGCTTTGACTTTAGCCCAGTAAGACTGAATTCTTACAGTTTTTTCCCTCCAGAACTTTAAAATAATGAGTTTGTGGGTATTTTTATTGAAGTTTAGTTGACGTGCAATATTGTACTAATTTCAGATGTACAATATAGTGATTCGATATTGATAAACATTATTAAATGATCACCATGAGAAGTCTAGTTACCATTTGTCACAATAGTTTCACAACATTATTTATATTCCCTTTGCTGTTCATCCTGTGACTTCTTTATTTCACAACTGGATGACTATCCTCTTTTTTTTTTTTTTTTTTTTTTAAGATTTTATTTATTTATTTGACAGAGAGATCACAAGCAGGCAGAGAGGGAGAGGAGGAAGCAGGCAGAGAGAGAGGAGGAAGCAGGCTCCCCTAGAGAGCAGAGAGCCCGATGCGGGGCTCGATCCCAGGACTCTGAGATCACGACCTGAGCTGAAGGCAGCGGCTTAACCCACTGAGCCACCCAGGCGCCCCAAGGATGACTATCCTCTTTTTTTTTGTTTTGTTTTGTTTTGTTTTGTTTTGTTTTGTTTTAAGATTTTATTTATTTATTTGACAGACAGAGATCACAAGCAGGCAGAGAGGCAGGCAGAGAGAGAAGGGGAAGCAGGGTCCCCGCTGAGCAGAGAGCCCGATGTGGGGCTCGATCCCAGGACCCTGGGATCGTGACCTGAGCAAAGGGGAGGGGCTTCACCCACTGCGCCACCCAGGTGCCCCGGATGACTATCCTCTTAATCCCCTTCACTATTTCACCAATCTGTCCCCCACACCCCCACCAGCAACCATCAGTTCGTTCTCTATATCTATGAGACTGTTCTTGTTATGCTTTGTTTATTTTGTTTTTCAGATTGGTGGGGTTTTGTTTTTTTAAGTCACCAAGTTTGTGATAATTGCTCACAAAAAACAATAGAAAACCAATATGAGCAGTAACCTGGGGTAGTTAAAGTCCCACTATTACTCTGTTTAGTAGAAAATCAAGATTTTACAGGGTGTAACCCTATACTGTGTTGACTTTTTTTCATGGTTTTCCTGCAGAGATTTAAATAAGGCTTAGTTAAAGTAGTGCCAAATAGTATTCAGAGTAGTTAGAAAACATCCAAGTTGTCTTTGCCCCTGGCAACCCCCAAAACAAAGCCCTAATCTGTCCTCACTTCTCCATTTTCATGATGACAACCTCAGTGTCAGCCCCCAGTGCTCTCTTGCAGATAGCTTTATGTCCCCTCACCCAAATCCTACCCCTCCCTAAATTCCATTTTTTGCACAAGTCCTAAATTCCATTTTTCGCACAACCAAAGAGATCTATGCAGAATACACCTCACATGTCCCACTCCCCTTAATCCCTCATCATCCCCTTGGCAAGGGCTAAAATTCTCCCTGGTTTTACGCACTCCAGCAAACGTACTAGCTGTGCAATTAGTCCTGTTCACCCTTCAACACTCTCCTCTACCCTGACATCTTGGATCCTTTACCCTCGTCCCAGAAGCCAAGGTCTCAGGGCCTTTATGATACTACCTGTTATTTCTGCCTGGGATATTCTGCCCCCCGACATTCCTGGTCTGTCTTCTTATCCAGTAGATCACAGTTTAAGTGTCATCTCTTTGATGTTATTTTATAACCCCCATTATTCCATCACCTTATTGTAATTGTCTGCATAGCACTTAATACCATCTATTTGCTTATTTACTCATTATTATCTGACCTTGCCCTTACTAGGATGTAAGCTCTGTGAGTCCACAGATCTTATTGGGCTGTTTTTTATCACTGCATTCCAAGCATCTAGAGTAGGACTGAAGACATTGTGGAAGCTCAATAGATACTCATTAAACAAATAGATGTTAATGAATGCAATAACACACACACACATACACACACACACACACACACACACACACACACGAGTTTCAATCAAATCTAGCAAGTGAGCTGGTCATTCTCCAAATCCATTTTGCACCCACTCTTTTCTGGACTGCTCTGTCAAAGGGGCAGGTGAGCCAGGATCCCCTGAGCTTTTGCAGCACGATCTGTTTCCTTCCTAGAACACCTGATGAACCAGGTGATCTCCAGACAGTTCTGGACTTCTGTGAGCTACTGGTGGAGTAGCAGAAGCAAAAAGGCAACTTGAGAAAGGCCAGAAGTTGGACTCCATCTTAGCCCACATTTACCTGTTATAAATCATCTTGGTATTCTTTCAGCTGACAGAGCTGCCATCCCACTTTCATGAATTCTTTTCTCGTAGCAGAGAATCTCCTTTTGATAGGAGAGAGTGTTTCTTGCCAACTCTTTGTTCATGTCTTTTGCCAATCTCTTGTAGAAGTTGCATTTCTGATACATAGACTTCATGTTTCTATACATGGTGGGACATTTCTTCTCTAAGCAGTATATTTCCTCCTCAGCCAATTTTCTCTGAAGTTATGTTACATGTTTTTGATGCAGGCAGTATTTGAAGCTTCAGCAGAAGCTTCTGGATCTCACGTTCAAACTGGGACATTTTCAGACTGTAGACAATTGCTTTGTTTGCACTTTTTATTTTTCCTCTAAGCTCCTCATTCATTTGATGTTCTTTACAGAATTTTCTGGACAGTTCTTGTTTTTTTTTTTTTTTTTCCCCATTCAGGCCTTTTAACATATTTGAGTTAACATCATGAATGAGACTCTTTAGATCCACTTCTGGCCAGCAGACTGGAGGGTAGCCATGTTCTGCTTCCCTCCATTTCTCTGCTTCCAAGTTCCTGTCATCCACGTGATCTCTCACAGTATCAGGAAACATCTGGTCCTCAGCACGGTTCCAGCCAGAGATTTTAATTGTCTCACTTTATCATTCATGACCTGTTTCACTCGTGCATTTGAATGTTTCCTCTTTTTCTCCCATGTTTTTTCTTTCTCCACACTTTTTCTTCCCTCCTGCCATTTCTTGGTTGAGCAGTTCTGGACTTTGCTAAAGATGAGCACGCTTATTCAAATCTTTCTTTTTTTTCTTCTGAAATAGTTCTCCATTGCTCTGTATTGCTTTGATGACATCATTAACATCAGTCACTTGGTAAAGTTTATGACACTTGTTTTTCTGTCATTTGTCAAGAAAGACTATTGTGTCATCAGATGAAGCTTTGTTCAGAATTTTAAGTGCCACCAAACATGGAACTTATTATATTGAAGGAATCTCCTCCACCACAGGTGACTTGAGGGTTTCAATGACTTCTCTTTCTTAAGGAGAACTGGGACATGTCTCAAGAATTCACACATTACCAGTAGAGTGCTTGAAATCTGCTCCAGGACTGGCTGAAAAGACATCTCAGTGACAAGCAACACATCCTTAATGTACCCAAAGGGCTCTGCATTTCTGCCTCCAATTGCCGGTGTCCTATAGGCCACAAATGACAACATGGAATTTTGTGGAACTTTCAGTCTCTAATGTGTATGGGTGCCCAGCAACCATGGAGATCTAGTAGCTGGGCTGAGGGAGGAGGAGGCCAACCAGATTCTAGAAAAGTGCTTCCTAACTTTGTTTTGTTCACTGCATTAATAGAAAATTATTTTACCTATATAGTACATCAAAGGAAGTGGAAAGGGCTGATTATATCCTGGAACTCTGCCATTCTAGGGCCCACCTGGCCCTACAGCAAACCTAGAAAGTCAAAGCAATCCCATGTCATACCCACTTTTGTGCACACAAATCTGTCAGGATATAGTGTTGGGGCCACTTTCATGAATGAGACTCATTCTGTTGATTTCAAGTTTCTTCTGATTTTGTCTACAAAGTTCCCAAGTATCTCCCTCCTCTGAAGTCTCCTTCTCTTCTTTGTGTTTAGTCAAGGCAATCAGGCAGGGGCAGAGGATGAAGCATGCCTCCCTAGCTATTAACTAAGAAACCTGGATTTTGATCATAAGAACTCAGGAGAAGTCAATTAGAAATGGCAGGGTCTTACAATTCCATGAGTTTTCTGTGGAGCCAGTATGTCCCTGTTTGATCCAAGTGTTCCTGGAAGGGAATAACACTTCTCTTGGGGTGACATAGTGACCCAAGCTCTTGCCCTCATGTGACCTTGACATTTTTAGCACATGCCTCCCAAGGTCATCCTGGGAACAGTCTCTAATCCACCTATTGATCTTAAGAGGTATAAATCCAGGGGTGTCTGTGTGGCTCAGTCGGTCAAGCATCTTACTCTTGATTTCGGCTTAGGTCACAGTCTCAGGGTTGTGAGATTAAACCCCTCGATGGGGTCCGTACTCAGTTGCTTGAGAGTCTCCCTCTCCTTCTGCGCCCCCCCACTCTCTCTCTCTCCTAAATAAACCAATAAATCTTTTTTAAAAAGTGTACCTCCACTCTCAATTATATTTTTTAATTCTTTATTAATATGTTCCTAAAATAATAGTGTGTTTTCAATATTCCCATTTTCTTGACTCTAGATTTATATCTCCAAATCTAAGAAGTAGTTGCTTCTACTTTGGATGCCTAATTTTAGTTATGGATTATTGTTATTTATTATTATTATTATTAATTATGGGTATATTAATTATGGAATATTGTTAATTATGGAAACACTATATTGTAAATTGCAAAAAAAAAATCTCTTTGTTTTAATGAGGTTTTAACAAAGCCTTAGCATATTATTTTGTTTTCACCTTTAGTGAAAGATAATCAATGGTGCATTAAATCTTTTACAATGACCATGACATTTCAGAAATAATGACAAGCAGTCATTATTGTGCTCATTCAATAACAATGCAAAAGTGCTCTTACTACACAATTTATAGGTGCAATCTCATTAATGTTTGTCAATCCTTCCAGTTTTTTTAGTTAGGATAGGGTTAGGAAACAACAGATCTTCTACATTTGCCATTCCTAAGTGTTGACTTTCCATCACCAATAAGAGAAATGAGACAATTTAATTTGAAAATGCCCAGAGTATTTGTTGATAGATATGAACATATAAAGGATCTTCAGTAAATAGTCTTTCACTGGAGTAAAGACTACCCTAGGACACCCATAAATTATTAAAAAAAAAAATCAAACAAGGACTCAAAAGTAATAAAACACTATCAGGAAATATGGGAAAGTAGGGAGTAGGGGAAGGAGGAAAGGGAGAGCAGGAGGGAGGGAGGGTTAATTTGATTTATAGAGTCCCTAACATACTTGACAAAGAATAACATAACTAATGCGGGAATATAAACATTATTGGATATAAGATTTCTGAAGTTAGAGAAATGTAACCTAAATTCTTCAAATCTTTGTTTTTAATAAAGCAGTAAATTTTTTAACTCTTTGACTTTGTGGATTTCATGATGTCTGATCGTACCAATATCCAAAAACTAACTTTTGATTAACCTACTCTAATTCTAAATGCTGCTTAACCCAGTCAACTATAAATTTCCTTTAAAAGACCATGACAAAACCATAGTGATTGAGCAAAGCTAAATCTATTACTTGTGGGAAAGATTTCCACTTTCAGATACACCAATAGTGTCTCAAAAGGGGAAATTTAAGGGGTGCCTGGGTTGCTCAGTTGGTTAAGCATCTGCCTTCAGCTCAGGTCATGATCCTGGGGTCCTGGGATCAACCCCTGCAACAAGTTTCCTGCTCAGCATGGAGTCTGTTTTTCCCTCTCCCTCTGACCCTCCTCCCCCACCCACTCCTGCACACCTGCTCTCTCTCTCTTTTGAATAAATAATCTTTTTAATAAAAAGGGGGTATTTAAGATAGAACATTTATAATGTTTGGGGTCATGGTTTTGAGTCATTTAAGGCAACCTTTTCAAGGTAGAGAACCAGGATTTGGATTTGGGAAAGTTCACAGGATAGTAGTTTAAGACTTGGAGAATAGGTGAGTTTTGAAGAGCAAACTATTACCCTAAAAATACAGCTCTTTTTTTACCCCACCCCCAGATGAGCAAGGTGTTTGCTTGAATCATTTGGTTAATAAAAATTTTCTGAAGTAGTGATATTATTTACTGGCTTTCAGTCTGGTATTCCAACATAGGAATTTCCTGTAGCAAACCGTTGCTACATTAACAGGTGGTCTTAGTTCTCTGTCTTCATCCAAGTTAGATGTCTGAGGAACCTCAGTCCAAACCACTTCTCTCAAGCTTCAGCTGTCCTTTCATCCATGACAATCTGTTCAATACTCAGAGACTTCCAGTTTCCTGAGTCAACTTTTCCATGGTGTATTAGATGACTCCTTTTGATAAACACCTCAGAAAAAACGAATGTGGTTCTCTAAAACAGTGACCCATATATTTCTTGTAAACAAAGTTTTGAGATTTTTTTAAATGATTCACAAGTTGTTTCTCGATGATATTGCCATTACTAAAAGTCTACAACGAATGATCATTCACAGAGAGAAATACTTCTAACACACATATACACATACACACCTGTCTGTGTGTCTCTGCATATGTGTGCATGTATTTCTAGTTTATATTGAAAGGTTGCATTTTCAAAATTACTCACTGGAGAAAATATATACAACCCCCTAATATGAAATTTTATAATCGACTGTTTGACTTGTTTGGAGTAATTTGTGTCGGAAAAAAACAAAAACGTGCTTTCGGCTTTCTCATGAGAAAGTCCATGGGCTTTCTAGATTCCAACAAGGTTGAGATAAATCATATACTGGCTTCTGATGTGCTGCTTCAGGAAAAAAAAAATGCTAAATATATTGTTCCCTTCAATTCGAGTAATTTTCCTTTTGGATGCATGCCATTAAAAAAAAAGGTGAGTAAAAACAGAACGTACTTGATGAATGCAGAATATGATGCAAGCTACCAATTTGGCAGGCATTGAGTGAAATCTAATTTTAAAATGTAAAATCAGAGTAAGAGCCAAGAAAAGATCATTTTCATTTCTTTATTTGCCCAGCAAGTTCATGATTGTGACTTTATTAAATATTTAATGCATCAACTTCACCATTTACCATAGAATATTTTGAGAGGAGCTACAGCATCTAAAGATACTAAGCATCAGGAAAGGATATATCATGAAACCCTAGATGCCATAATGAGCATAAAGCAGAGGATATGCTTCACCCTGACTAACCTTTTTTGAAACACTGAGCATCTAGTGTTTAATTACAGATTTCTAAGACTTATTTGTAACATATATGCAAATTAATACTTATAGATTGAAAAATATACTTTGCACAGGGAAGCTTTGTGACGTCTTCTCAGGTTACATTTATTCCATGTAATAAGCCCTTTACTTTTTTGTTTTTTAGGATTTTATTTATTTATTTGAGAGAGAGAGAGAGAATGAGAATGAGAGGAGGGAGGGTCAGAGGGAGAACCAAATGCCTCGCTGAGTGGGGAGCCCAATCAGGACTCGATCCCCGGACTCCAGGGTCATGACATGAGCTGAAGGCTGACGCTTACCTCACTGAGGCACTCAGGCGTCCTTAAAGTTATTTTTCCATCATTTCTCACACATATGTTCTCTTTCTCTAGTTAGGCTGAAACTCCCCGCTCCCTGCCCTGAACCGGAAGAATGTCTTCTGTGGTCCATTTTTCCTCTACACCAAGTATTATATCCCCAGTTTATGAGTCATTCCTAAAGGACCAACGTTTCCCTTAAAAATCCTGAGAGAGTGAGTTCATAGATTAGGATGTTACACTTTTCAAGAACATTCTAAACACCTCACTGCCTTGTTATAGAGCAACTCTAGGGGTTCCTGCCACAGAGAAATTATCATAGATCAACACTTCAAATGCTGGTCTGTGGGCACATATAGGTGTTGGTCAAAATCTCATGCAGCCTGGCAAATGGAGAAAAATAAAGGAAGAGTAATAGGTTTTCATGACTCTAAGGTCTGAAACATGAAAGGTTCTGTTTTATTCTAAGATTATGTCCATTAAGTTCTGATCTTAAGAGTCACTCTCCAGTAGAGTTTAGCAGCTAATGTCTGTTCTGACTAGTGAGTTGGTTCAAGCACCTTACCAGTCACTTAATATTTTGAATATAACCCAGGGAATGAATTATGCTTTTATCTATTAAAAGTTCTTTCTTCTATGAAGCAGAAGCAATATTAGAGTTTAGTTATTTTCTCTTGTTTTTACCTTAATATAGACTTAGACAAAAAACAACACTGACAAGTCTTTCCTAGTCTTCTCTCTCTCTGTAGTATAAAAATAATTTTATCTACCCATGAAGTCCAAAAACCTGGGAGCCACATGAAACTCCTTGTTTCACCTCTCTAGGCTCCTTTTTTACAAAAGTAGTGTGTTTATTGCCTAGCTTCCAAAATTTTATCACATTGTTCAATTTTCATGTTTGCATAGAGTATCCTAGAAACTGAATGGAAACAAAAGGTTTCAAACTCAATTTCTTTGCAAAATCCTAGATGCCTAGAATTTGACATAGGAGTCATGCCATAGAACATGATGAAAATAAGCACAGCTACTAAAAATAAAACTCTAGCTATAGCTTTACATTTTATGCACCTTCTATGCACACTACTTTAAACGGATTATCAAAAATTACAGGTAGTGAGATTATGTTGACACATATGCTAATTTATGCCTTCACGTATTCAAAAGCATAGCTGTGCTGGTATATTTAAGATAAAATATATTTCCTTATCAGGGAGTAGATTATCAGGGAATCATAAAATCTTAAAGTCACCAAGCTTAACCATGTTAAGTGTGGCCACAATGCTGGTATTTACTTTTCTGTCCATCTTATTTCTGCACATGTAATACAAAAATACCCACCTCCTCACATGGCTTCCCGTTCTGCTATGGTAAGCAGACAGGGTTCTAAAACTCTACCTGAAATGGAAGCTGAGTCCTCATCTATCAGCAATATTTTTATCTGCAGTGTTTCTTTGGCATGACACAGACTGCATTGTTCTTTCCAACAAATAGAGTAGCATTTTACATGTCTGGGATACTATCAGGTCCCTCATAAAGGTTAAAGTCTTTTAGAAAATCTTCCACCAAAGATTGCAAGTTCCTACCATAATGTTGGTTTCTTTCCTGAATTCCAAGCTGCAGAATATGCTCTCTTGGAGTGGTTTAAACTGTTTTCCTTGCAAAATTCTGAACCACAGACTTGTTTATTCTTAGGCCATATATTTCTGCAAAGTGAGACTGGATCATCAGTCTTGCCTCATACATCACATTCTTGTTTGTTGGTTCCTTTCAACTCCTGACCAATGCACCTGCCTGTAATGTACAAATCTTGTGCTAACTGCCAAAATGTGGGGGACTCTCACTTGCAGGATACATCAAACCCTCTAGCTTTTTTGTTTTGCCTTGTTTCTGTTTATGTTATTGTCTTACCAGCTTTAATGAGCTATTATTGATGTGTAACATTGTGTAAGTTTAAAGTGTGCAACACATTGATTTAATATATTTATATAAACCCTTTGGTTTTTGTTTTGTTTTCTTTTGTTTTCTTTTCTTTTGTTATTGATCTCCATTTTTCACTTACTATCCATTCTAGGATATCACTCATTTTGGGAAAAAATGATACCTGGAAGGGGAAAGTTATGCTATCTTTGTATCTAAAGGCATGTCTCTAATAACAGAAGGCCTCCTTATTTGTTGACCTTATCCTCATTCTTCATCCCCTACATGAATAGGTGGTATCATTAGGGAAAAATGGTCTGTAGACCACAGACACATCTTCACTGACTTGTTTTTCCTTTGCCCCATTTGTAGAAATGCACTTCATTTGTAAATACAAGACTCTCAGTGTCTATATGATAAGTTAATTTTATGTGTCAACTTAGTTAGGCTCTGGAGCCCATCTGTTGGTCAAAGACCAGTCTACATATTGTTGTGAAGGTAATTTTTATTTTTATTTATCTTTTTGTGAAGGTAGTTTTTAAATATGATTAATATTTAAATCAGTAGACATTGAGTAAAGCATATTACCCTCCACAATGTGGTGGGTCTCATCTAATCAGTAGATGGCCTTAATAGCAAAGACTGAGGTTTTCAGAAAAAGAAAGAAGTGTCCTCAAAATTGCAACACAGAAACTCTGCCTGAGTTTCTAGTGAGGCAGGAGATAATATATATGTATACATATATCTTCTGAATACAGAAACAGAGCCAACTTCATATATTGAGAGAACCCTGACAAATACAGTGTGTATATATTTTGATGTATGTGTGTATATATAGATAGATAGATAGATAGATAGATAAAAGATAGATAGGTAGGTAGATAGAGCAAGCCTGCTATAACGGTAATAATGCAGACTTAAGCATACCATTTTTAAGTTAGTTAAGCTAATTAGTATATATTCACTGTTCAGCATTAAATAATATAAGAAAGCATATACCAATCCCACACAATCCCTCCCCTTCCCAAGCTTCTCAATCTTTTGGTTCCCTTTCCTAGGTTAGCTGTTGTGACCAGTTTTCTACGGAACTTTTCAAAGTTAGCCTTTATATGTATAAACATGTATATGTTTTTATTTACACAAAGTAATATATTATACAAAGTGTTTTGTACCTTTCTTTTTATTGTTAATATTTCATGAAGATGCTTCCATATAAGTTCACATAGAATGATCTCATTTTTTTTCACAATTTGTTGCCATAATTTTAACTATTGAAATTCATTTAGGATATTTATAATTCACTGTTATGTCAAGCCATGCTGAAATCACATTATTCTAAAAACTGTGTGTGTGTGTGTGTGTGTGTGTGTGAAAGCTATAGTTTATCTTTACAATATAATCCAGATGTGGAATTTCTGGGTCAAAGATTTATGTACTTTTTTAAATTTGTGAAGTAATGCTATGTTGATATTAATATGACAAACATTTTTATATAATTAATATATACTGGTACCACTCTGAT
Organism: Enhydra lutris kenyoni; assembly: GCF_002288905.1. Lineage (NCBI taxonomy): Eukaryota > Metazoa > Chordata > Mammalia > Carnivora > Mustelidae > Enhydra > Enhydra lutris. The sequence goes on from NW_019154086.1 coordinate 95,905,305, forward strand.
ATTTAAATAAAATTTATTACTATTTGGTGTCTGTGGTCCTATATAAGTGCAGGATACTTTTTTTAATTCTTGTCAAGCAATTAATTTGGAAACTTGTGATTCCTGATATTGTCATAATTGCCACCTTGCTATTCATGGAGTAATTCACTGAAAAACCTTTAAAACAAGTGCACTATTTGGGGATGGGCTACTAATATCACTGTATGAAATTCCTCGAAGTAGGATTATAGCAACAGCTGCATTGCCATAAAGCTCAGGGGGCATGGTTAGAGACTCACATAATGAGACAATTTGTATCTACATCAAGGAAGGGAGAAAATCTTAGTGAAAATATATTGAATTGTTAGATAAATCAAATCTCATATGAGATCTCAAAAAGTGATTGCAAGAAAAAACAGAGTTGCTTTTCCTGATAGATTCATTTTGTGTTTTGATTTCCGTAAAATTCTAAGAGGAGGAGACAGACAGGTGTTTGATGTGGGTTTTGTTTGAGTTCTAACCATTCTCCCTTGTCTCCTATTCGTCATCAAAGCTTTTGCCAATCCTTCTGTTTCTGAAGTTTCTTTTTATTGTGTCAATTTCAAGAAAGAGAGAGAGATCACTGTACCCGTACTAACAATGACTACACTTCACGGCAATTTCAGTTTATATGTTGTGCGCTCATCCAAGATGAAATGTTGGTAGTAGTTTCAGACACTTTAGCCAAGACATCAGAACTGTGGGGTGATATAAGTGTAGGAGAATCGTGTCCCTTTATGAATTTCTTCCTCAATCTTTCCCTTCAATCCACCAACAGCCCAGTTCACTTCCTAAATAGCTCTCACATCTACCCATACCTTTTTCATTTCTGCTGCTTTCCATGGATGGCCTTGCCCTTGTCCTCTCTTTTTCTCCTCACTAATGAATCTCCCTAAGTCCATATTAGTCTCCCTCCTACTTAAAATCCTCTGGTGACACTCCTGTGCACTGAGAATGAAGACTAAACTAAGGGCCTGTCCCAGGAGGAAGGAAGCTGGAACCCAACCCAGTCCCAGCATTGTCAGCCCTGGTTGCTCTCGGGAGTGCTGGGGGACTAAGGCAAGATGGCCATATGGCTCTTGTTTAGGACAGTTCATTACTACCAGGAGTGTCTTTGACTGTGGGCATTCCTTCCCCAGGGGTTGTTGTTTAAGCCATAGAAAGTTGCACCCAAGCTTGTTTGACATCTGTCCCCTCAAATGTCCATGCTGCTGGGACCCAAGGGAGGTGTAGGATTTTTGGTCAAGCTCTGTGGCCTGCTCTGTTGTTGAGGATGTGCAGGATGCCCTTTTCTCCTTTCTCAGTGCACTATTCATGATGAGGCTGCAGGCATTCATTTCATCTATACTAGAGAAGGCAGGCAGAGTGGAGAGGCTTTTGTTGAACTTGAACCAGAAAATGAGGTAACAATGGCCCTTAAAAAAGACAAGGAAGGCATGGGACACCAGTATCTTGAGGTGTCCGAGTCCCACAGAACTAAGAGGGATTGGGTGTTGAAACCCAGTGGTCCAAACAGTGCTGACACCACCAATGATGGCTTCATTTGGATGCACCAATGAAGAAATTGCTCCATTCTCATGGCTGGAAATTGTTCCAAATGGGATCACATTGCTTGTGACCCCAAGGGCAAGATTATAGAGAAAACCTTCATGTAGCTTATATCCCAGGAGTCAGCTGAGAAGGTCCTAGAGAAGCACAAGGAGAGAATAGAGCACAGATACATTGAAGTGATCAAGAGCGGTCGGGAAGAAGTTAGTCATACACGGATCCTCCTCTCAAGTTGATGTCTGCACAGGGGCCGAAGTCTTATGACCACCCAGGCACAGCCAGGAAGCATGCTAGCATTGTCCAGCAAGCAGGCTGGTGAGGATGAGGTCTGGTCCTGATAGTGCAGGCTAAGGGGGCTACCAGAAGTACAGCAGCCTCAGCGATGGCTATGGCTTCACCAACCATCTGTTTTGGAGAGACCTCAGTTACTGTAATCTCTCAGGTATGTATGACCACAGATATGGAGACGGAGAATTTACTGCCCAGAGTACCACTGGACACTGTGTCCACATGGGAGGGCTGCCATTCACAGCCACAGAGAACAGAATTTAATAACTTCTTTCCCTGCAATCCTGGGAGAGCCATATGGAGGTCGGCTCTGAATGAAGAGTGACCAGCCAAGCCGATGCTGAGTTTGCCATTCTCAAAGAAGCTATGGCATATATCCGTATCCAAAGACTGGACCAGCTTGCAACAGAGCTATACAGAACTATTCCTTCAACTCCACAACTGGGGCCAGCTTTGGGGCGTACAGCAGCTAGATGATGCAAGGCATGGTGGTGTCAGCCCAGTCCGCTCCCAGTGGCCACCAGAGCCAGTCTGTGAGTGGCTATTACAAGGCTGGCTCTGGAGGCATAAATAAATAGCATGAGTGGAGATGACAAGTTTGGTAGGAGCATTTGAGTTATTGCGACCAAATTTTCACAAGCAGCCTAGAAGCAGTGAAAAGCAATTATGACTCTGGAGGAAGCTGTGGGACCTGTTTTTGCACCACAAATTGTGAAATCTGGATGAAAAAGTTGCCTCTTCAGTGTTTTCTCATGCAAACTTTCTTCCAGCATGTGATAATGAGTTAACTAAAACTCCTTTCAGTTTTTCTCAATTAACATTTTGGTGGTGTACTTCAGAGTGCTGTTATCTGAGTTAAACTAGTTTAAGCACTTTAAATGGATATTTACACCACATCACTGTGAACACCTTGGAGAGGTGTGCTTTTTTGGAAAACTCAAGGTGTTAGATCTCTAATTCAAAGAACATTTCTCATTTTTGTTTATTCTAGTTTATTTTCATTTATAATCTTTTAAGCTAGATTTAAGCTTTTAAAAGTGACTTACTTTTGAAAATTGAGATACATGGCTAATACCGTAGGAACTGGTTGGTGATGCCTTGACTTAAACTGACTTTGTACTGTGATTTCCTTTTGGGTGTATTTTGCTAAGTGAAATTTCTTATGTTTTTTCATTAACTGATTTTTTTTCTTAAAATGATTTTTTTCACATACACAGAAAACTAAACCAAATAATAAAATAAAGCCTAAATTAAACTCTTAAATATGACCTTCAAAACTAGATAATTTAGCCACTGGCCAACTCCTCAGCCTCATATAGAAATTCTCTCTCTGTCATTTCATTCCCAAATCTCAGGGCTTCTCTTAGCCCCTCCTCTTACTTTAAACTCAGTATTACTTTAAATTCAAATGAGTAATAAGGTTGTTGGCAAAAAGGGCCAAGTAAAGACTTCCAATTTTTTTTTTCCATAAAAGAAATGACAAAACTCACAAAGATTTTCAAGAATGAACTTTTTTAAAACCCTGGGAATTAACAAGTTACTTTTAATAATCCAAGGAGTGTTTATTCAGGAAGAGTTACTGAATCTTGGTAAGAACAGCAAGTATTATAGTGATATAATTTGCTCTAGTCGCATCCCCCCATCTCCAGTTCTGAGATAGTCTTGAAAATCAAAGGCCCAGAAACATGGTGAAAATCTGCAGCCTAGTAGCCACTCGAGATGGCAGCATGGGATCAGAGCTCCTTCAATGTTTCACTACAGAAAATTATTATTTAACAATCCAGTCATTCTCTGGAAGAACCCCCTCGTAAGTCTATCTTTACCTAACCTGACTCTGAGCTCCCTGTGTGAATAGGTTTTGTCCCAGGGCATTTGTTTTGAGTTGTTAATCTTTTCGTTTCTTCTGCCCCATTTAAGATACACAATTGCATAAAGAAATGACTGTAAATCTATATTGGTGGGCACACAATGCATAATAATGGGATTCGTATGACAATAGCCGTAGGAAGGAAAGGAGAGGGAAAGGAGTAATGGAAGAGTAAAGTTTTTGTCTATAATTGAAATTAAGTTGGTATTAATCCTAATTAGATTGTTATAAATTAAGATATTAACTGGACTCCCCAGAGCAACGACCAAGAAAGTAACTCAAAAAATGAATATATAAAAACACTACTAAAGGCTAAATAACCCAAACAAAAATGGGCAATTTCAATAGATTTCTCTAAAAAATATACAAATGGCCAATAAAGGCAAGAAAGGATATTCAACATCACTAATCACTAAAGAATGCAAATCTAAATGACAATGAGTTCATACCTCACACTTTCTAGGATGACCATTATAAAAAAGGCCACTGATAACAAGTGTTGGAGAGGCTATGGAGAAAAATGGAAGCATCATACATTGCTAGTGAAAATATAAAATGGTAGCTCCACATTTCAGTAGTTCCTTAAAAAATTATGTATAGGGTTATCATGCAATCTAATAATCCCAATTATATGCCCCAAAGAATAAAAAAACACATGTTCACACACAAAAAAATTATACACAGGGATGCCTGGGTGGCTCAGTCAGTTAAACATCTGACTTTGGCTCAGGTCATGATCCCAGGCTGCTGGGATGGAATCCCAGGTCAGGCTCACTGCTAAGCCAGGAGTCTGCTTCTCCCTCTTCCTCCCTCTCCCACCCCCAGCTGGTGCTCTCTTGCTCTCTCTCTTTCTATCTCTCAAAACGAAAAAATAAAATCTTAAAAAAATACTGTGCACAAACGTTCATAGCAGAATTACTTACAAGAGCCAAAAAGTAAAAATAAGTCAAATATCTATCACCTGACATCAGCCTATAGATTACCAATCTGCAATTCACTTTCACTTATAATAAATATATTCTTTAAAATCATTTCACTTGGGGCACCTGGGTGTCTCAGTCGGTTGGGTGACTAAATCTTGATTTCTGCTTAGATCACGATGTCAGGGTTGTGGGATCAACCTCCACATCAAGTTTCTCATGCTCAGTGGAGCGTCAGCTTGGGATTCTGTCTCTCCCTTTTCCTCCGCCCCTCCACTGTCCATGTGCTCTCTCTCTTTAAAATAAATAAATGATTCTACTAGTTAATTAATCAAAATCATCCCTTGATCAAATAGAATTCAAACACACAATCACAGGCTTCTGAAATGGATACTCTTTTCAAGGAGAAAACAACAGACTTCAGGATCTGAGAGTTTTTAGTAAACAATGTTAATAGATGTAGAGTGAATATAATAAATGTAAAAACAGCAAAATTACATCTTTTACAGAGAATTTCTATTAAAAAAGATAGTGCTAAAACAATTTTTAAAAAGTATAAATGTCTTATTCAATAATTTTTAAAAACTTTCCTAAATTTATTTGAGAGTGAGAAAGGTGGGGGGAAGAGCAGAGAGAGGGGGACAAGCAGACTCCCCACTGAATGCAGAGTCTGAACCAGGGCTTTATCTCAGGACCCTGAGATCATGACTTAAGCAAAATCAAGAGTCAGACGCTTAATCAACTGAGCCACCCAGGTGCCTCTTACTTAATAATTTTAATGAGCATTTGCTAAATGAAAACCTGAGCTATCTGTATTTTGAGAAAAAGCAATTTAATATGCACATTGACATTATTTCATTAGCTGGAATCTTATCCATTCAAATAACAGAAAATCTTGATATAATCTGAAAAATGATGCAGCAAGGAGATAGTTTCTGAAAATTGATTGGGCAGAGAATCATCAAAGAAACTAGAAATCTGAATCTGCCCACTGTCAAGTTATGAACCAGGTAAAACTGTCTGATCAGGAGTAGGGGGGAAAAAAGATAGCGAGAAAAGAACCACAGCTTCTTTTTTACCCTCACATTGCCTCCTTTCTTCTTTCTGAAAACTCTAGGAATATTCTGCATGTGCAAATTGAGCTTCAGGAAAAACAAAAGAACGTCAGACAGATAAAAGTAGTCAAGGTACAAGAAATGTATCTGTTCCTGCAAGAGAGAAGATTCCTACTAGGGCTCCCAAGGGTTCCTATGGCAAGTTTCTGAGCATAGAAGGGATGCTCAAACCCAGTTGATACTCACTAGGACACTTCTCCATCAAAAACTATTGAAGTAGGCAAAGGGCATTCAAAACACAAATCATTCTTCTTCACTGATGAACTTCTGATGTCTTTGGAATCCAAAGACAAGTACTTATCCCCACCCCCAAATCTGTGAAGGCTAGGGCAGACTCTCCCCAAGGGAACTGATGGGGAAAGATTCTGGGTTCTGGGTATGAAGAGCGGGGGACTGAGGAACTGGGTTGTCAGACATCTAGGGTCATATGTTTTTTTCTGCCTTTTTTGAAAAAACTTAGACAAGTTCAAAGAACAATACAACCACAACACTAAGATGAAAAAAACATTTGACATCACCGAAAATAGGCTTTTCCAGTTTCATGTAGCATGCATTCACTTTTGTTATGATATAAAATTTTCTACATTTAGTCATCTTTTTATAACTTTGTCAAAACTATGCAGAAGGAAAATAGGCTGCCTGGTTCTGTATGGCATGTATCACATGCTAAATATTAGGAAATCCATAAATTCACAAAAACTATCATTTCTAGCAGTGACAGCAAGGAGTTTGCATATAGTAAAGAACAACACAGTCTCCATCCTCATAGGGTTTGCAATCTAGTGGTGAACCTAGAATATGCAAAAAAGAAAACAAACAAACAAAAAACAAAAAAAAAAAAAACAAAAAAAAAAAAAAACAAGGCTTTAACATCAACAACAAATCATGTTGATAGTATTTGCCCTTAATATGATGTGATGAGAAAGACATTTTACTCTGGGTTCTTCCCCAGAATCCATACTCTGGTTTAAAAACATTAGACAAATTCCAGCTGAAGAACATTCTACAAAATACTGAGGAACGCTCCTCAAAACTGCCAAGGCCAGAAACAAGGAAAGTCTGAGCCACTTTCATAGACAAAAGGGATCCGAAGAGACTGGAAAACTAAATGTGAGGTGATGTCCTTGATAGACCCCTGGAGAGAAAAAGTACAAGTAAAAACTAAGGTCTGAATAAAGCATGAACTTTAGTTAATAATAATTGTCAACGTCAGTTCATTAGTCATAGCAAATGTACTATGCCTAAGGTAAGATGTGACCTATAGGGAAGTCTAGGAATGGGGTATATGGGGACAGTGTACTATCCTCAAAACTTTTCTGTAAATCTAAAACCAGTCTGAAATAAAAAGTTTAGGGACATCTGGGTGACTCAGTCATTTAAGCATCTGTTTTAGGTTCAGGTCATGTTCTGGGAGTCCCAGGATGTAGCCCCATATCTGGCTCCCTGCTCAGTGGGGAGTCTGCTTCTCCCTCTGCCCTTCACCCGTCTCATGCTTTCTCAAGTAAATAAATAAAGTTTAAAAAATAAAATAAAATAAAATAAAAAGTTTAAAAACATGAAGCAATAAAATACATAAATCTTATAAGAAAAACTCAAACCCATAAACCTGTGTGTAGCTTTTCATCTAGACTTATGTTAATCAGGTATTATCTACTTGAAATTTGTCTTTAAAATTGTCTCCATTAACCAAACCCGCATTTTCTGTGAAATCTAGTATCCTCCCAAGATTTCTCAACATTCCCGGGTAGCTTAAGTACATACAGTTATTTCTAGCTGCCAGAGTCCTTTTCTGATGAATTATTGATCTTATTTTGGCTTCTCTCCTGTGACCAATTTCTTCTCTCCTTTCTGCTAAAGAATTCACCTATTCCCTTATTCACGAATACCACTAAAACCTAAAAGTCATAGATGAACTTAGACCTCCTCCTACACCTCCCCACTCAAAAGCTCAGCAGGTGCTGGAGGTCCAGGCTTGGATAAAAATAGATTGGTTTTTGTTTATTTGTCCAAATTGTTCCAATAGAGAAGCCCCTGAAGTAAAGGCCTATAGCTTTATATTCACACTGTTTGCATAGTACATGTAAGCAACACTGAAAATACACAAATGATCTCTTCCTGCTCTCTGGATACTGAATTTCATGAAGTTTCATGTCAGGAAATCAATATAGCACAGGCACCATACCAACAACTTTTCCCTAACACCCCACCAACAACAACAACAGCTTTCTATTAATCAGAGTCCTGGTCGGAGATGAATCTTCTCAGACAAGAGACTATTCAGAGGTTTGAGAACCAAAAATGGAGATAGCAATAGTCAGGATCAGCAAAACAGGGAAACCATTGCCACCCTAGGCTTGAAGAGGCAAGGAAAGGGGGTGGTGGTATGAGATCCAGAGGTTCTCAAGTCTCAGGGATATTGGGGCTTTGCAAAATCTGTGCAGAAGAGGGAGGCAGGAAGAGAAGTACCCTGCTCTCTCTCTCTCCTTTTATTGTCCACTTCTCTGCAGGTGCTTTCCACTGACCAAGTCCAACTAGAAATGTAGAAAGAGAGGCTCTACAGGAACCATTCTTCTGCGGCACAGAGCAGGAAGAGAGGAGCAGAGGATGGAAAAAGACCAGCACATGGCCTCACTGTAACTCCCAGAAGCATTGGGACACATCAACCTTTATTAAAAATTGCTGGTCCCTCCTCTTAAGACTGTATCTCATATCCCCCCAACCCATCCAACTCTTTTCCTCTTACATCATTATTTGGAAAACTTGAGCTTTCCACTCTCTGTTTACTTCTAGGCCTCCACTGCCTTCTGTACCACCGAAGACAGATTATTGAGTGGTTCTACAGTGGACCATCTCTTCAGGTTCTCTTCTTCTACGATAAAAAAAATAGCTGTAACTTGGGAATTTCTAACTTACTTGCTGCACTCTAGACTCAGGAGAGGAAGGAAAGACTAATAAAATAAAATAAAACTCACTCCCCATCCATTGGAACATAAAAGTGACTGCTATAGATTTTAGCTTTAAATATTTTTCTCTATTATATTGTCTTATGAGAAAGACTGAGCAAAAACATGAGGAGGTAGAAATCTGTGCAAATGTACTCTAACACTAACACTGGCATTTTTAAATTAAAAAAATAAATTAATGAAAAATGAGCATCTGATGTAGAGCACTGCTGTTGAATTAAATGAGCAAAGGAATCTGCTCTCCCATCAAATGGAACTTACTACTTGGTATCCCTATTTCAATGGAGAAGGTTCTAAGGAATCATAGTACATCATATGCTACCATGTGATTACTGGCTCCCTCTTTTTCTTTTTTTTTTAAGATTTTATTTATTTATTTGACAGGCAGAGATCACAAGTAGGCAGAGAGGCAGGCAGAGAGAGAACCAGGCTCCCTACTGAGCAGAGAGCCTGGTGTGGTGCTTGATCCCAGGACCCTGGGATCATGACCTGAGCTAAGGACAGAGGCTTTAACCCACTGAGCCACCCAGGCACCCCTAATGAGAGTATTAGTTTGGGCAATAGTAACTGCTGGAACAAAAAGAAGTTTATTTCCCATTTGTCTAATAGCCATTGGGCCATGGACGCATCCCTTCACAAGGAAACACAGGGACCCAGATTCCTTCCATTTTATGGCTCTGTTATCCCCTAGGACCTCCCTGTCATCTGCATCTGGGCAACAGAGGGAAAAAAAATCAATCTTTTATGGTTGGAACCATACTTTCTTCCAAGAAACACCGGCACAAAAATGAAATACATTCTTACCATGCCCGTCCATTGGCCAGAACTCAGCATATGGCCACATCTAACTGTAGAGACCAGAAAATGTAGGCTGACTGTGTCCCCAAGAAGAGGAAATTGATTTTTGGTGAATAGTTCTACCACACCACATGAGGGTCATGAGAATGAATTTTTAAACCTTCAACAATGTCTAAACAATCATTTCAACTTTTGATATTTAAAATTAATATTGCTATGAAGTTTAATGTCACAGGATTAAGTAAGCCTTTATTTATATATGTTGATTTAAAATATTCCTATTTAATTGGTATAGATTGAGCACAAATAAAGTAGCTTTACTTTAAACTTTAGGAAAGCAACAGGACAAAATGTTCTATCGTGTTATTTTCTCATTTGGGTTCATCCCAGGGAAGGTGGGCTACGAAACAATATCTACAATTACAATAACAGAACAAAACATTAAAGAACGTACTTTTATTTATACCTATCTAGATAAAATCATCCATTATCTTAGTGCTTCTGAAAATAGAATAAAATTTCTCTTATCAATAATGAAACACCTTCAATCACTTAATTGGGAATAATCAAATTTCTCTGCTAAAGAAAAGGAAAGAGTGAAAGAGCCAGGCACTCTGAAATTCAGTCTTAGTAACTAATTCTTTTTTTATGCTTGCTCTACTTTTTGTTTAAGTGAGAATCATCAGTAAACCGACACAAAAATCAGCTAAGTTTTGTTTGTCTGTTTATTTGTAACATAATCAACTTCTATACTGTTTTTCTGGGTTAGGCATTGTACTATTCAGGGATCATAGATGTCTTACTAAGGACGATAACCAAGGGGCACCCATTGGTTAGGTGTCGGACTTCAACTCAGGTCATGGTCTCAGGGTCCTGAGATCCAGTCCTGTATCATTGGCATCCCCGCTCAGTGGGGAGTCTGCTTGTTCCTCTGGCCCTCCCTGTCCCCTACCCTGCCCTTCCTCTCCCCTTTTTTTCCCCTCCCCCTACCCTTCCCCTACTCATACTCTCTCTCTCTCTCAAAGAAATACATAAATTTTTTTTTTAAAGATGATAACCAAAAGCTTATAGTCTAGTAGTTGCTAATAAACTTTTAGTATGTGGTTATTCAATCCACAAAACTATCCTACAGAATAGGTGTTATTACTCCCATTTTATAGTAAGAGCATTTAGACTTAGAGAGACATTGAACAACTTGTCCCAAGGTCTTATGGTTGAGTTGGAACCCAGACCCAAGTCCCTGGTTCCTTCCTCTACTGTGACTACAATTGCATTCTATTTGAAATGGGCTGTTCCTGAAAATCCAGTATGGTCAGTAAGACTGTTTTCTAACTGTTTTTGTTTACCTGGTCTCATTTTAAATTTATATTTTCTATTGTAATATTAAAAACCTATACTCATTGTATATGTCGTCTTACTTCCAATTTCTAATAGTTGTATTGTATGTCCTCCTGGAGGGGGAAGCATAATTTTTTTCTTTGAAGTGGAGTTTGCTGACCTTTTACTAATGAGTAAACAGTGCCACCTTCTGTCTGTGTTCTCATGAGCAGTTGGAAATAAAGTCTTGAAAGACCAGGCTAGCATAGATGGGTGACAGGAAGCAAGGAATCTGGAGAGTTTATCATCTTGGCAATGTGTACCACATCTTTGAACACTTGCAAAGAGGCTAATTGCTTGAAAGGCCTCTCAGGGCAGATTCATGTTGGGGAAAAAAAAAAAAGTTCTGTGTGATTAATTATCTGAAACCTTCGGATATGGAAGGAAGAGGGAAGAGGCAGGAGGGAGACACAGTGACAGAAAGAGGTGGCAAGTATTTATAAAGATTCAGGGTTAACATAGTTGAAGGAAGTAAGCAATTCTCTTATTTGTTCTATCATTAGTTTATTCACTCCTTCAATAGCCATCTTTAGAGAAACACACCTGTTTGTCAAAAAAGAAAAAAGAAAAGGGTAGAAATGAAATAATGTATTAAGCCCTTTAGATTGAATACCAGAAAAATTTATTTTTCTCTATGCATATGAAGCATGATTGTCAAAACTGAGGCACATGTGACAGTTATATAAATGTGAAAATCTTCTAGGGTTGAACATTCAGCCAGGAGAACATGGTTTTTCTTTTTTTAATTTTTTGTTTTATGTTTGCAAATCTATGCTATATTGGAAAATGTATTTTTAACCTCACTGTACTTTCTAGGCATCTCACAAAAGAAAAAAAAATCAGTTAATAAGTTTTTATCAAGACTTGTATGTGTTCATTTAAATATTTCTATCTCACTATGTTTATCTTTCATGAATCTCGACTCACATTAATCTTTATAAGTAGTAGCTACTTTCAGAAATATTTATGATGTTAATCATATTAACTGCCCACAATATAGTTGTTCCTCTAAGGAATTTGAAGAGAGGCTTCCAAGAGAGGTAAGTAAAATTACTGACGTTCTCTTAGTCAGGGAGCTCCAGACCATGGCAAGTCAAGAGCATGAATGAAAGACAGCTTGAACCTACATGTGAAAAGTATGGCTTTTGGGAGGATGATACTCTTTATATCACTTAGCATATTCAGAGGCAAAGCAGGGACAAGGACCATGTGTGGGTAAAATAAATGTATAATTGGAAATATTTCCACATTGTACCAAGGAAAAACAGTTGCTTGATTGTGGGCAGATAACCAAAACCTACCTCTTCATGTTCATCTGCTTTTTTCAGCCTTTTACCAAAATGAGGTAATCTCATGATAACCTTTCCATACATGATTCAAGTTTTATCTCCCGTGAACTCACCTCTGTTCATGGCCCTGGCCCATCCCAGCCACTCGGCAGGACTTTATCCAAAGGGCAGTTTATTCGACCACCTGTGGCATTCTCCCTGACAACTGTTTATCCTCCTATCCAATTAGTTTGATGTGTATAAATTGGATTATTATTGCATATATATATATATATATATATTTTTTGCATATATTCTTATTGGTAAGTCACTTATATGTCATTAATTTGCTAAGGCTGCCATAACAAAATACCATTAATATTTACATTTACATACTGGAATCATCTTAAAAGTCCCACGGCCAGAGAAACTAGGAGTAGTGTTTGCACAGCTTCAGTCTTTGCTAACCCTTGAGAGTTAACTTCCCTGGTGTTCTTAACTTGTCATTGTCCTGAGGTCAACAGAATGAAAATGAAGATTTTCCATAATTCTACTTATATCTTCTCCTCTCTCTCTCAGTCTCTTGCTCTTTCTTTTCTCTCTCCCCTTTGGTCCAACTCTTTCTCTTTTTTAAATGAGTTGCTGGTATATTTTCTCTGAAATATTCTAATTAACTAACCTCATTTCCTTTCTAATTAACCTTAATAACTTTCCCGCTTCCTATAAAATATACTCATCCTTGAATATGCACAGCCCATTCAAATGTGGACTCTATCTGTGGCAGGGTTATGGATTTTAAGCTTCTCAAGTATTCTTCCTCACTGAAATATGAGAAAAGTGCAAGATAATATTATAAAAATTAAAGTGTTACCAACACCTAATAAGAGATAGTTGAATAGACAAATATTTTGAAAAAGGTAAGTGACATAGTGGATTATAAGCATGAGAAATCCAGAGTTGGTTATTGATTTATTAGTGAACATAGTTTTTCTTGAAAAGATTTTTTTTTTTTCAGTAATGTCCACACCTGACGTGGGGCTTGAACTCACAACCCCGAGATCAAAAATCGAATGTCCACCAACTGAGCCAGATGGATACTCTGACATAGTTTTGAAAAACTCTTATATACCTTTAAATTTTTCTTTGTTACCTCACTTTGACTATGTCTTTGGGGACAAAGTTCCCTTATCTTTAGTCTGCCTTGGACTCTTTCTCAGGGTACCAACCAGTGACACACCACAATTCACTCTATTCATAATTTTCTAAGTAAAATGATAATAGTTCTATTTACTGATGACTTGCATGTGCTAAAAACTGATAATACATACATGTAATCCTATCTACAGCCCAAGAAATTTCTTTATGAATGAAGAAACAGATAATTCAGTTTATCATAGTCCAGGCAGAGAGGTCAGGCTGCCTCCCCAGTGTCCTGCAAAGCAGAGACATAGTTGAGACTCAAGGCCAGGTGTGTTAGCCTGACTTTAATGTTCCTTCCTGTGCATTAAAATGTCTTGAAAAAAATGTATTAATTCTCTTCAGTAACCTTTTCCTTTAAACTAGTCTTCTTTTTAAATAAACATAAATAATCTAGGGGGACTTGCAATCCCTCCACAGAAATCAGTAGTTGATATTATTTATTAATCCTTGCACTAAAAATAAAAAAAAATTGAGAAATTTTTTGAATTATATGGTCTCGATACAAATGGTAGTAAAAGAAGCCCAGTAGCTCACACACAACATAATAATGCCCAGGTTTAACATTTTCCCTGTTTTATTTTCCAATTTGTCATAAATTACTTACACACAATCAGTTTGATACATATAAATTACTGTGTTTTTATAAGAAAGTCACTTATGCATGTATTAATTTGCTAGGATGGCCATCATAAAATGCACAAACTCAGTGACTTATACAACACAAATTTATTTTCTCACAGTTCTGGAAAATCCAGGTGCCAGCAATGTTGGTCTCTCCTGGGGTCTTTCCTTGGCTTGTAAATGCCACCCCCCACCCATGCTTCCTTTTTCCCCTCATGCTTGCGCTGCACACATGCTTCTGATATCTCTTTGTGTGTCCCAATCTCTTCTTTAAGGACACCAGTCAGACTGGATTAGGGCTTACTCCTAGGACCTCATTTAACCTTATTTATCTTTTTAGAGGCCCTGTTCCCAACTACAGTCACATCTTGAGGTACTGTGAGTTAGGGCTTCAACATATAAATTTGGGGTTGGGGGTGCCTGGGTGGGTTAGTTGGTTAAGTGACCCCCTTTGATCAGGTCATGATCCCGGAGTCCCAGGATCAAGTCCCACATCGGGACCCCAGCTCCATGGGGAGTCTTCTTCTCCCTCTGGCCTTCTCCCCTCTCATGCTCTCTCTCTCTCTCTCTGTGTCTCTCTCTCAAATAAATAAATAAAACCTTAAAAAATAATAAATTTGGGGTGGGGGAGGACAGAGTTCAGCCCATAACAGTTTGCATAATCAGAAAATTATAGCATAGAGTATTAAATTTCTCTTTGTGTAAAACTTGGAAGATGATAGCACGGGTTTTGAAGCAGTTCAAAGAAGGAGATAAAACATGATTTGTTAGTCAAGTTTGCAATAGACAAACAGAAGATAAGTGATTGTTTCATGTTGGAATATTTCGAATACGTGAGTAACATAGATGGAATATGAGAAACACTGTTACTAAGGCAATGAATAAAGTTGTGCTGAAGCCAGGAAGGCTGGAACTTGGGATGGAAGGAGTTTTGGTCAAGGAGAAATGACTGCTGGATTTAGCAAGAGACATCAGGGGAATTTGGTAAATTAAAGATACAACCCAAATGATAAAGAGAGTACTTGTCAGAGCTAAGAATAATCACTCCAAAACAAAGTGGGCTGAAACCAAATAAAGGAATTTGAATTAACAGTAGCAGGAACTATGAAATCTATTGAGGAGACCTCACCATAAGCACTAGAGAATCTTCAGGAATTTGATGTTCAGCAAGGAGTGGGAAGGGGTGGCAGAGAAAACCTTCCAGGAAAGAGTTTCTGATGTTTACAGTGTAAAGTCTTCAGGGGATGTGGACACTAAAAGCACCTTTCTTGTCTAGAATTAAATCACTGACACTACACCCCCTACCCCTTGAGTTTCTCCCCAAATCCGTAGTCTCTTTTTCCTTTGAGATGATTTTCTACATTTAGAAAAAGGAAGACCATTCATTTGGGGTCTTTCTCAGATTTAATTATTCCAATTTAGAGATTTCCAGTCAGTGGGACTTACAAGCTTGGAGGTGGAAGTAGGGAGAACCTCAAATGATACGAGGAAAGCCCCCAATCTATTTTCACACCAAGCATCAGTTATCGAATTCATTATTTATCTCAAGATTTAAAAAAAAAAGAATTTATTGTTTAGAAACAGAGTCGTGGCCCTTTAATGGCAATGGTGTTTCTTTAAATAAAATATTCAAAAGTTCACAAAAAGTTCACAAGTGTAGAAAGAACATAGCACTTCTTCAACAGTCTTAGATTTAAATGTATGCATATAATTTAAGTAGACTACAAGGGAGAACTGGTATCGTATCTGAAACATTGTGAAGAAATCTTTAAAGAGCAAAATATTTAAGGGAATTTTTGGCTCAAAATTATGAAATTAAAAATGCTGTAGTGTATTTTAAAATCTTACAGTTCACTTATAAAGATGTTGCTAGAAAAAACTAGTGTCATGGTGCAGACATATTACGGACAGAAAAGACATTTTCTTATTTGGGGGAAAGAATTAATGTAGGGTATACCTCATATTTGGTGGGCTTTTTTCCTTTATTCAAGAGAAAAAGTGGCAAATATAGAAGAGGTTTCCCTTACTGAAGAGGAAAATTACCCAGAGCAGGCCCAGGCCAGGAGGCCCCAGAAGATGGAAAATTACTAACAATAAGCTAGAGATAACCAGAAGCCCTACTGGGAACAAGAGATAACCAGCCCCTTCTGCTTCTGTAAACAGGCTTCGCGCCACAGGCTCCCTGCATACTATTTCTGCCCAAGGCAGCCCCTGCTCCCCCAGTTTAAACCCATCTACCAGCAGTCAGCATAGCCCTTGGAGCCCGACTTCCCTCAGTCCCCTATAAAAACCCTATAACCCCATTGCCCGGGGCCCAGAACTTTGAGCACGAGCTCATCTGGGTCCACCAGCATAAAATTAATCCAAGTTCTCCTGCTTCTTGGAGTGTCACTTGGTCTCTCGCAGGGTCTGATTATTTTCTGCAACACACTGAGAAAGGAAACCACACATCTTTTTTTTTACAATTTTAAATGGGACAAATCCCATTTGGAAGACAGGAATTCATCTGGTATTAGCAAAGAGCAATTAAAATAGTAAGACAAATTCACAAATAATGGCACATAAAGATGGACACCATGTTGCAAGATTCAAACCAATGGGAATAATAAAAATTAGAGCTAACAGTTGTGTCAGATTCGCAGGGATTTGAATAGTCTTTTAGAACTATAAAAGACTGTATTAAAGCTTTATGCCATAGGATCCAAGAAACAGTTCGTTAACTCAGTGGCTTGATTGGACGGAGTTACAGTCTTAGAATATAACCCTCATGGCAGTAGCAGATGAAAGTGATGCTGGCAACCAGAAACTATGTCATAGCACATGAAGAGTTTATGAGCACCTAAATAGAAAATCAGACAGAGCCAATGAGTGGAGGAGATGGATATACTTGACCACTAGAGTAGTGACATGGTTATGGATGATACTCCAAGATGTGGGGCAAGAACTGGGAGACAACTTTGAGATTTCTAGTGGAGATGGTCCATGATAAGGCTGTTAATTAAGAAAGCAAGAAACACAAAATAAAGGGCAAATCGTATCACAGGATTGAGGGAGGGAGAGAAAAAATGTAATTAAGAGGAAGAATTTGCACATCATGAGTCTAAATTCTAGTTCAAATCCCAATGGAAAAGTCTAAGACACAGACAGAAAATGAATATACTCAGTATTTGCCATTTCTTTTTACACTTCTTACAGACTTGGGCTCAGTACTTTGTATGCATTTTTGTCTGATCTTGTTGGCTTGTCCAATAATGTTCTCATCTTTATACCTGGCTCTTGTTTCTCATCTCCAGGGAATAAAGAAATAAACACAAAAATATATACACACTTTTAGGTGGGAAACTGTCAACTTAACTCAATGAGTTAATTTTAGCTTTCATTTTTCCATTGAAAAAATACACTTTTATAAATGGAATAGATTTGAGTATTTATATGTAGTTATGTATTTATCCTGATATGTTTAAACTAGAAAAGGGAAAATGTAGGAAGAAGAAAATTGAAAGGACCTAGGATGTTAGCATCCTGTTGAAATTAAAAGCAAATTTGGAATTTTTTTCCCCTACCTATCAGAACATCTTTATGCTGCAGTCAGTGGGTACCTGGGTAGCTTTATTATTTGATTATCATTTTAGAAGAAAAAAATATATGGGTGACTTTAGCCTGGGATAGTCACATAGATGAGATCACTAAAAAGACATTTGATTACATGCAACCTATAAAAATGTTCACTCCCCTAACATGCTTTTTGTGTAAATACATCCCACTCCCTGTGGGGACTGCCTAAAATTAAACAATGGTTCTTTGAAAACAAGGAGGATTTTAGTACCCAGGCAAAATCCCTTTGAAGTCTGCCCTGGGCTTTTCCTGGGGCTGTTGGAAGTGGCCTTCCACAGGGAAGACCTGTAAAACCCAGTGGAAAGTGTCCATTGAAATCTGAGATGATTAACTCATTTAAAATATCTCTGAAGGAACTTTCCAGAATATTGAAAGAGGAAAGCACCTAGTTTATATAGTTTTTATTACCTTCAAGGATCCATGATATCCTTTCTGTGGAACAGAGTCAGGAGGGGTCATTTGAGCAGCAGGAGTATTTGGCCAGACATAGCAGTCCCCCCGAGAAGATTACTTTGTCGTCTTGACAGAGTTCTTTATCTAAAGTTGAGGAGTCATTTTTAAAATTCCCATAGGGATGTTCTTCTCACACACTGAGAAGAGACATTAGTTAGAGTCACAGAAACTGATTTTATACTGTTTATGTGGAGTCAAGTACGTTCAGAATTATACATTTGATACCCTGTGGAGTGGGACTTGATGAAGCTTCTGGGGTCTTCGCTTTCTATTTGCAACAACATTTTGAGCATAGGAAAGAGACAAAATAGGAAGATTCATCCTGTCCCATCAGAATTTATTCAGTAGCCCCTAAAGCTGATTAACTCACTGCAAACCCTACTGGAGAAGGAACTGGACTTGCCTGCTTCAAAGGGGTAATCACAGAAAAATGACAGACAGCTGGGATAAACAAGTTTTGTGAGACAGTAGAAATGATTGCATCTTTTCTGTCTAAAGACAACACTGGTGAATTTGCTGGTCTTGGTATGAAAGAGACAATTTTTCTTTTATCTTTATTCCAGTCAGTAACTATCCCATCAACCAAAAAGCACAGGGCTTTCGCTACAAACTTTGGTGACACTTTGACCTTCAGCTTCTCCTACTGAGATGCACAACAAATTTTGTTTAGAAAATTGACTTTTTCATGATGAAAACCTGTGAAAAGAAAGTGAGGAAAATATTGTTTTTCTCACCTGAGGAACATCAGAATAACACTTGAGGCCTTTGACTTATTTGTGAAACTCCTTATTCTGCTTGATGATGTCTACGAGGCTAAAAATTATGACCAAATGGTTTTAATTTACAAAAAGAATAACATCCCTTTCTCTTTGAAGTGATATTGTTCCGTATGAATTTTAAAATAGTATGCAGTGTAGTTTCTAAATTTATTATTCCTTAATTTTTCCTGGATTGAAAAAACTCCTATACATTACTGAAGTGTATAACACATATCTTTAGTAATTAAAGGGTTTTGGAATACATCAGAGTAGAAGCAATTTCTGCACATATAGAAAGTGTCAACATCTGTAAAGTTTAAAAAGAAATATAACCCCAGCTTTTATACAAAACATTTTTTTGACATTTAGATTTTCTAAAGTAACTTGAACAGATTAGACTGTGGGTATTATGTATGAAAAATAGAAAAACTCTATATAAAATTGAAGCTAAGGACTAGAGGATAAAAACTGTAAAATAAATGGCTCTGAGTTACAATAAATGTGTGACTTTAGAATTTCAACTCAATTGGACAAGGAACATTATTTGATAAATTAAAATCATATTAAAATATTTAGTTGGTGGGGTGCCTGGGTGGCTCAGTGGGTTAAGCCTCTGCCTTCAGCTCAGGTCATGATCCCAGGGTCCTGGGATGGAGCCCTGCATCGGGCTCTCTGCTCAGTGAGGAGTCTGCTTTCCCCGCTCTTCCTCTCTGTCTGACTCTCTGCCTACTTGTGATCTCTGTCTGTCAAATAAATAAATAAAATCTTTAAAAAATAATATTTAGTTGTTTTACTTCACCATGTTCTAGGTACGTTTCATACTTTTTAAAAACAATTAACCTTTTTTTCTTTTTTTAACCCTTGATCCCCATTAAGCTATTATCCCATTTCCTGTAATGAGTCAGGGTTTTTTTTTAATTTTTTAATTTTTTTATAAACATATAATGTATTATTAGTTCCAGGGGTACAGGTCTGTGAATCGCCAGGTTTACACACTTCACAGTAATGAGTCAGGGTTTTAACAGAATTTTTCATAGGTTTTTACATCTTCCAGATTTTGTAATCACTCCTTAACTCATGAAAACTGATTTCTACTGCTTCCTTACTAGCAAAAATGCTTTTGTAAAGATTTTAATGTCCTCCATGATGTTCATTCCACTGGTTTTTTTTCAGGCCTCATCTGTCTTGATCTGGAGCAGCATTTCCAAGTACTTCAAGGGATTCTGAGGTGGACTAATGCTTGAGAATCATCCTTAGGTCATCTACATATCAAGTCTACTATTTCAATAAAGATAGGGTCATTGCCTCCACAAGTGGGCAGAGTGAGAGACTGGAGCATGAAGATTGTACACTAGAACCTCCCTTCTCACATTTACAAGGTATCAGAAAACCAAATTGTCTATGCAGGAGGTATTACTTAGTTATGTAGCTAAGTCACAGTTCTGAATTTCCACTATTCCCTCTGGCAATTCACACTCTCTTACAAACATGTGAATGTTTGGGGTGAGTAGGTTGGGAAGGGTTGAGTTAATAGAAGGATGAAGTATGGAAACCATATGCTGATGGTTTTTCTAAAAATATCTTTATTAATTTATAGGCTATTACCTTCAGATTTTCATAATCTAATCTAGTATTCCCAATCCCATAGATCTAATAATCCAGGTCAACAGTATATTACCCCATGAATTCCAATTCTACATTGAGATGAGGAAAGAGTTTCAAAGAAGGAACATAAAGATCTGCACACATAACTATCCCAAATCTTATTTTCTCACTGTCCTCTTTTCTCAGTGACTTTAAATGTTATTTATTTAACATTATTTTTAAGAGATCAAAAAATGAGCAGAAGACATGAACAGACACTTCTCCAAAGAAGACATACAAATGGCTGACAGACACATGAAAAAATGTTCATCATCACTAGCCATCAGGGAGATTCAAATCAAAACCACATTGAGAAACCACCTTACACCAGTTAGAATGGCCAAAATTAACAAGACAGTAAACAACATGTTTTGAAGAGGATGTGGAGAAAGGGAAACACTCTTACACTGTTGATGGGAATGCAAGTGGGAATGCAGCCACTTTGGAAAACAGTGTGGAGATTCCTTAAGAAATTAAAAATAGAGGGGCGCCTGGGTGGCTCAGTGGGTTAAGCCTCTGCCTTCGGCTCAGGTCATGATCTCAGGGTCCTGGGATCGAGTCCCGCATAGGGCTCTGCTCAGCGGAGAACCTGCTTCCTCCTCTATCTCTCTCTCTGCCTGCCTCTCTGCCTACTTGTGATCTCTCTCTGTGAAATAAATAAATAAAATCTTTAAAAATAAATAAATAAATAAATAAATAAATAATAAAATAAAAATAGAGCTACCCTATGACCCTGCAATTGCACTACTGGGTATTTACCACAAAGATACAGATGTAGTGAAAAAGAAGGGTCACCTGTACCCCATTGTTCATAGGAGCAATGGCCACAGTCACCAAACTGTGGAAAGAACCAAGATGCCCTTCAACAAATGAATGGTTAAGGAAGATATGGTCCATATATACTATGGAGTATTATGCCTCCATCAGAAAGGATGAATACCCAACTTTTGTATCAACATGGACAGTACTGGAAGAGATTATGAGTGAAAAAAGAGATTATAAGTGAAATAAGTCAAGCAGAGAGAGTCACTTATCATATAGTTTCACTTACTTGTGGAGCATAAGGAATAACACAGAGGACATGGGGAGATGGAGAGGAGAAATGAGTTGGGGGAAATTGGAGGGGGAGATAGCCATGAGAGACTGTGGACTCTGAGAAACAAACTGAGGGTTTTGGAGGGGAGAAGGGTGGGGAGTTGGGTGAGCCTGGTGGTGGGTATTATTGAGGGCACATATTGCATGGAGCACTGGGTGTGGTGAATAAATAAATTCTGGAACACTGAAAAGGAATAAAAAAAGGGATCTTTAAAGCAGATCAGAACTTTTTTTTAAAGATTTTATATATTTATTAGAGAGAGAGAGAGAGAGAGAGAGAGCATGAGCACAGGCAGACAGAGTGGTAGGCAGAGGCAGAGGGAGAAGCAAGCTCCCCGCTGAGCAAGGAGCCCGATGTGGGACTCGATCCCAGGACGCTGGGATCATGACCTGAGCCAAAGGCAGCTGCTCAACCAACTGAGCCACCCAGGCGTCCCGATCTGAACTTTTAAAAGGTCAATTTTTGTGGTAATTTCTTGGAACATAGAAGATAAAAATGAGAGAAGCAACTTTCAAAAAGACATACTACTCTAGGTTTTGTTTTGTTTCAAAAGCATATAATTGGTAGAGTTATTTTCTTTTTAAAAATTGTTATATCTTGTTACCTCACTTGCTAACATGGTATAGTGACTGTTTCTATGAGATGGAATGTATCTTCTCAAGGTAGATTTAACTTCAATCAGAAAGTTGAGTGATAAAAGCAAGAAATTATTGTAAATCTTAAAGTATAATTTTGCACTTTACAGTACATTCACTTATCTCTTTAGGGAACTAACTACTCATTTCCTTGTGTTCTCAAAATGTGGCCATTTAAAGCAATGTTATTATAATAATTTAGTGAGCATTTCTTTCCTCATGTACTCATTAACTTAGCTGGAATTGAAATTTTAATAGATACTACTATGACTAGAGTCACACATTTTACATGTAAGTAATTACAAAGTTAGAGCAAAGTTAGAACAAAAATATTACACTTATTTACCACTTCATTTGCTAATTAATTAGTGGGATTTGGAATCAGATCAGCCTATAGAGCAAAAGGATACTAGGTAAACTTAAAAATCATCCTCAGAATTTTAATTTTTCTTTAATTCTAGGATCTGTTTGCTTGCCTGTTGTTGATGCAGTGGTTAGCATTCAGGAAATACCTTACCTTACACTCACTATAGCCACAAATAAACAGGAGAAAAAAATACTTAAAATTGTTTTTGTGAGGTTATTAGTGAATGAATTGATAGATTAATGAATGAACTAATGAATAAATTAATATATAAATGTAAGGAGTAAATGAATACATAGTCTTTCTTTAGGCCAATTTTTCAGGTATTGACTAGGGACCACCCATATTCTCCTTCCCAAATGCCAAGCCCTTTGGTCCTCTTCTTCAAGGCTCCTTTCTTTTCTTATCTGTGGACCAACTGTCATCTTTCATAACAGAGACTACTCATCTCCCTGTAACACCTCTCATATGACACCAACGTTTGGTAGATTTTCTTGTATGTGAATGATAAGGACATGCCCTCAAATCCTAGAAGTGTTTGCTTAAAAAAGTATTTTATTTTTTTGTGTTTACTTTTAATTTCACTGAGCCAATGATTATCCTAAGCAAGCTAATCAATCTCTGTAATGGCTGATGAAATTAAAAAGGCACAAACCAGCTCTCAATTGTCTGTATAGTTGTATATCAAAATACAAATAATCTGAAAATTAGATAAAATCAAATATACTATCTTGTATTGCAGCTTTGGTCCAGAGATATGTCTCAATGTTTCTATTCTTTCTAGGCCAATAGGCCACATAGAATGATTTCATTTAATTGTAATAGGTCAAATGATTTTGACTAATATTAGCACCAACTAATGAGAACAAGATATGTGCTAGATTTTTCAAGTTTATGTCATCTTTATGCAACTAAATTAGGGCCAACGCAACATGTTAATTTTTTTTAAATAAATAATATAATAGGGAAGAGTTACCGGATGTGAAACTGAAATATTCCACAGTTAACAGAACAAATATTAAAACCAATTTATTTTCCAGAGAAAGCAAAAATCAGTATGCTGGAAATATGTTGACATTCATAATGAAGCCATATTGATATTCAATATTTTTATGGGTAATCTGCCAATTGAAATATCTAAATAGGTAAGTTAACTGCATTTATTGATTTCTCAGGAAGGTTCTGCTCCATGTAACCTTAGAGATCATCACCTTTATCAGAGTTACAAAGTGCTTGCCTGGTGCATTTACTGTCCACATTTAATTTAATATGAACAGTGTCTTTCGGTTGGGTTTAATGATCCTAATTTTATAAGTAATAAAATTGGAAATCAGAATTGTTAAGTAACTTGTCTCAGGACACATGGGCACAAAGTGGTAAGAGCCATGACTTAAACACAGGTCTGTTTTATAGGAAATATCTCACAAAGATCTACTGTGTCCTACGCAGTGTATTGGAGACATCCACTGCACAAAGGCTTCACTGACTGCATTCATAACCAACAATACTGATGTCTTGCAAAGATGACTACTGTGAATATTACTTTCTGGTACACTTCTATCATCTAAACTAAGAATGCAGTTTTTCTCAAGCATGGACAGAGAATGACTTCTGAATTCCTCTGTATGACAACTTAGCTTTTGCTGAGGAATGGTTGTGGGCATATATTTATCATTTTTTTCTACCTTTATAGAGCCAAATGTATCGTTAGCAAAGCACTGCAGGGTTTTTCTCTTGCCACAATGCAAATGTTTTCCTCCTTTTCTAACACTAATTTTCCTCACCTACTTCCACTGTACTGTGAGATTTGGAAATGAAATACTGCCTGAGGCTTTAAGATACAAAATCGAGTTAATTTTATCCCACACAGAACCTGCTCTCCAGAGGCTGCATAATCTTTCATATCTCTATAGTCCTATAGCAGATCTACAGGAACTGAAAAAGAAGCCAATTCAGGAAGGAGCTGGTTCAAGATGTGCAAAGGGCAAATTCCATTAGAATGAATTTACAATTCTGTTACATAAGGTCCGAGGTACTGGGCAAATTATTGGGCACATTACTTAATTAGAGGAAAGTTTCACTGTATCGAAAAAAGAGGTTATTAGCTAGACCTTGAAAAGACAGTTAAAGATCATTGTTCTAACATGATTTGACTTGTTTATTTTTTTTAAAGATTTTATTTATTTATCTGACAGAGAGAGATCACAAGTAGATGGAGATGCAGGCAGAGAGAGAGAAGGAGGGAAGCAGGCTCCCTGCTGAGCAAAGAGCCCGATGCGGGACTCGATCCCAGGACCCTGAGATCATGACCTGAACCGAAGGCAGTGGCCTAACCCACTGAGCCACCCAGGTGCCCTGATTTGACTTGTTTGTAAAGCATTTCCTAAAGGTAGTTTCATCTGTCGTGGATTGTTACAAGAAGTTTCATTTTAGCTTTTCAAGAAATGGGGAATTGCTAAGTAACCGGGGGAGCCTCGTGTGTATATTTCTGCTGAGCGGACACTACATGTACTTTAATTCGTAGGTTTGTGAATAGATAGCATTTTCTGAAAAATTACAACTCAACAGATGACTCATAACATCAATATTTTATCTCAGTGAATAGAACATTAAACTCTATTCAAATTACATTTTATTCAAAATTTTCATTCAACAAAGATTTTCTATTTATTAACATTCTTACCAAAATGTATCCAAGAAATCAGTTGAGAAAGGCATAAGATTGAAAAGGCAAAACAGTAAAACAATCTTGGAAATTACAAATAGCATGACTCATATTTACAGTTCATGTTTGTTTCCTTCATTTAAATGGGTAGTTCTTCAGTTTAAGAAAAAATGAAAGATAAAAAGATTAGGAAATCCTTGAAGGAGTTGTGTGGATATGTCTTTTGAGGAATCACATCACATTACACATGGAAACACTTGACTTCTAAATGGAGCTACTGCCCAATTTTGAAATGAAGCCTTATGATTTTGTAGAAGCCTAGATAGGGAATCTGAATTTCCACATTCTATTCCCAGTAGAATAGAAATTCCAGATTCTATTCCCAGTTGACCTTTCACTCATTATATATATTCATTTTATATATATATATATATATATATATATATATATATATATCACTCATTATATATATATAATACTATATATAAATTTTGAATACTTTTATAAAATCTTTTCTTTAATTCCTTCCACAGAGAAGAATTTAGCTTTTCCCTTCTAGTCCTTTCACTGAACTAAAGATAATTCTTGCTGTACATTTATTCATTCACTCAAAGAACTTTTTCATTAAGAATCGGGCTTTCTGTCACTGATGACAGAGCAGTGAACAAGAAAATCAGGTACTGCTCCCACTGAGCTTTGCAGAAAGGCAGGGAAGCAAATAATAAATGAATTTTAAAAAATAATCAGAGGAATGTGATTAGGGTTAGAAATGTAAAAGCCTTTTCTAAAAGAGAGAGAAACTAGGGATGATGTTTATTCAGGGTTAAGTAAATTCTCCCTGGGAAGATTACATTTAATTGATGCATGAATTTTATAAAAGATCCAAAGATATTATAGATAGAGAAAATGATGTAAAAGTCTAAGGAGGTATATGAAATTGGGATACTGAATGAAAGAAGGAATCCTAGTGTGGTTAGGGCATGATGGACATGAGCTCCCTGGGTTTCATTTATGTGGGACAGGGGAGAACATGACAAATTAGAGAGAAACTGCCATCTTTAAGACTAATTACCTCACCCAGTCCCCCACTGCTGCTTTGGTCCACTGTTGGACTGCATTTCCCAGCCTCCTTTGTGATCAGTTATCTGTATATGTCTTGAGTATAACCAGCAAAACATGAGTATAAATGGTTCATGCCATGTCCAGGTTTAGCTTATAAAGGTGACTGATGTAGTACTCCATGCTTTTTCCCCAGGCTTGATTTAAGTCACCTACTGAGAAAGACTGAGTCACAAATCGAAAGGAGTTTGTATTACTAGTTTACTGGGAAGGAGACCTATATCTTCACCAGAAAAGCTGCTTTGAACTACATGTGGGTAAAAAGTAAACCACTACTATTAAGCCACTGATTGTAGGGTTATCTGTTATCACAGCTACTGTTACCTAAACTATTATGGTAAAACATTTATATTTTATTCTAAATGTCAACAGACTATATTGACAGGTTTTAAATAGTGTAATATAAAAATTCATATTTCAAAATATGAATACAGTGTATTCATATACTGTGTGATACAGTGTAGAGAATAGGTTGTACAAAAAAAAAAGAGAGAGAGAGAGAGAGAAGGAAACCAGTTAGGAAGTTACTAGAATAGACCAGAGAAAAGATGACAATAGCTTTGTCTTGGCTGGTAATATGACAGATGGAGCGAAGTGAACATATTTTTGTATACTTTGAGACCAAACAAACAAATTTTTGAAAATATACTGGTTGAGGGAAGGGAAAGAAAGAGAATTTGTAAGGATACTTCTAAGTTTGTATTTTAAATTTATTTAATCATTTTTTAATTTTAAAATTGTTTTTAATTTACAGAAAAGTTATAAAAATTGTACATAGATTGTTACTGTACCCTGAAAAACAGCAACCCTGTTGCTGACATCTTATATCACTATGATATATTTGTCATAACTAAGGAATCAACATTTGTACATTACTACTAATTGAACACTAAACTTTATTTGAATTTTATTTGCTTTTTCCCTAATGTCCTTTTTCTCTTCCAGGGTCCTATTCTAGGCTACCATGTCATATTTAATTTTCATATCCTGAGCCTTATTAGGTGCACAGAAAATTTCTTAATTTTCTTTGTTGTTGTTTTTTAATTTGTTTATATTTGACTTTCAGTTTTGAGATGTACTAGTCAGGCATTTTGTACATCGTTCCTTAATTTGGATTTTTCTGAAAATTTTCCCATGGTTGGACAGGGGTAGTGAGTTTTTTTAGAAGGAAGATCATAGAGATAAAATACCATTCTCATCACATTGTATCAAAGGTACATACTAATGACTTTTCATTGGTCATGCTAACCTGATCACCTGCCAAGGTAGTTAGCCAAATTTTTTCATTGTAAGATTATCTTCTCCTTCCCATTTTCTGTTCTTTGTAGACAAGTCCTTAAGCACAGCCTAGATAGATAGATAGATAGATAGATGATAGATAGATTCAGATCTATTCACATAGATAGTCTACATACATAAATTTTTATATTTACAGGGAGCCTTCAAACATGACACCTCAGTAGCAATGAACATACTTAGCGTCTAGACCTTGATTTCTAACTTCATTCTTTAATAAAATAAAATATGGATCCTTGGAGAAATACATAAGTATATGTATATAAGTATATAAATACATAAGCTAAACGTGAATTCATACTATTACCTGAGACTCTAACTTAGCACTGCATGTTATTTCTAGCCTTCTTCTGGCTAATCTGCAATTTCCCTTTCCAGCCATGAGAAACCTGGCCCCCACCATCTGTCATCCATTTACTTATTTGTTTAATCCCAGGACTTATGTACAACTGTTTCAGAATTATTAACCTGTACCTCCATGAGAAACAACTCTACCCTCAGAGTAGAATGTTTATATACAGTTTCCTTTCTCTTTAGCCTTATAACTTCCAGTCAAAACCCCATTTTCCAATGTTACTTAGGTCAACACCTTTACCCAACACTATCTTCCGTGAAGATGTGTCATGTAATTGCAATATAGTTAATTCTTTTGTCACGGAATGCATCCCTTCCCAGTATCCCCTGATGTTCCAGTTGACGTCGTTATTGTCGTCGTCTTCTCCTCCTTCCTCTCCTCCTGCCTCCTCCTCCTCTTCATCCTCCTCCTCCTCCTCCTCCTCTTCTTCTTCGTCTTCTTTGATTTGCTTATATTGGATTTACTCTTCATTGTGTAAAGTTCTATAGGTTTTGACAAATGTGTAATGTAATGCATCCACTACTAAGGCATCATACAGAATATTTCCTGCATCTCAAAATTCTTCTGTACCTTCCCTCACCAAACACAACCTTCTCCTCTCCAAGGCTCTTGACTTGGGTAACCTAATAAATTACAATATCATCTTTGAATTAGGGAAGGCTGTGAAATTATTCAGTTTAGATTTATTGAGTCCAATTGACTTTTGTGACATTCAGGGTCAGGAAGTCATCATGTAATATGCTCCTGCAATGACTAATGTCCTCTCTGAATTTTAATAGATGTGCCCTAGATGTTTCCAAAGGGGTGAGGTAGGAGAAGAAAATTATTGAAAGAAAGTACAAAAAGTTAAGTGAAATATAATATATGGCTTTTCTTAATTCAGAGAACATATTACAACCTAAAAACAGCTATATTCAATGTCTGTAAGAAGGTAGTTAAGATTTCTATGTGAAAAATGAAGCACTAATTTTAAAACTCACTGGTTTCAGAGTCATAAGAGAGAGGCCCCAACCAAGCCTGTGTGGCTTTGTCACTCCTCATATCTGAGCCAGTGTCACCTAAAAAAAGGGTACATCATTGTAGACCTACTTACCTCAACAAGCTTATTAAAAGATAGAGAAGTTGGAACACATTTTAAATTTTTTCAAACAAGTTGTAACTTTTAATTGTTAACCTTTTTAAGAAACAGACATGCAGATGTTTTAGACAGTTTTAAACATGGATAAAACAATATTTTCTAGTGAGGAAACCATATGGAAAACAGTATTACATTAGCAATATATATGATGTTTCGGACTAATTCTTTGGTGGTTGGTATTAAGGAGGGCACGTATTGCACGGTACGCTGGGTGTGGTGCGCAAACAATGAATCTTGGAACACTGAAAAAGTAAAATTAAATTAAAGAGTAAAAAAAATGAACTGCATGAAAATTCTAAAAAGAAAAAAAAAAAAAGACACATTATCTGTAGCAGTTCCCAACTGAATTCTCTTGAAAGCAGCAATTTTCGAAAATTATATTTTTTGGAAAGAAGGAAATAGAATCAATAGTATACTTAACTAAATGACTAATTCTCAATTTTACCATAAGCAATTCAGGTCTTAAAATTAACATGAATTGCAAGGAAGGAAGAAAAAAAAAAAAACACAGATGGTTTATCTTCAGACTTTCCAAGGAGAAATATTACTCTTGACTTAATCTTCAAAACCTGATGCGTGCTATTGACAGTATTAAGCAATATGACTTGTAACTCAAGTGCTGTGCGCCCACACTGTGTGTGTGTGTGTGTGTGTGTGTGTGTGTGTGTGTGTGTTAGACTCTGGAGACAGAGTGAACTTGTTGATAGATCTGAGACATAGAGCAGAGGGAGGGATCTGCAAGTACCCTATTCCCCCCACCAATGACCCACAACCTCAATACTGACTTTTCTTGTTCTCCGGCAAAAGTGAAATCAAATAAGCACAGTGTATGTCGGTAGTGGTAGTTGTGACCATGTGTGATGTCAGGCCACCATGATTCTCCCTGGCGCACCACAGGGATGAAGCCATTGCAATAAGCCTTTAGTCATAATCCCACAACAGAAAAATGATAGAAGTTTTGTTAGAAGGCACATTTTATATATCATTTCACATATATTATGCATAGCCTAGTGAGAAAAAACTTAGGGATGTTTCTAGGTAAAATATAATACATTAGTTAACAATGCCCCATGACATAAAAAGATATCTAAACCATTTTAGGTCACATTTTGCAAAGCACATGTGAAAAATCAGATGTATATATTATTTTTTCCCTCCATCAGAATCTGACAATGTAAGTCATTATTTCAGTAATAGACAACAGATTTTACAATGATCAGTTTGAAAATTAGTAAATAATTACTGGAAATACTTTGTACAGTTTAGATATTATATTTAGCTTAAAAATAAAATTGCTTTTTCCTAAACCCTTCAGCTTCATGCTACACACTGCTATAAAGATAAACAATCCCAGAGAGTGCCGCATAAACGATTTAATAGTAAAAGTGTTTCTGAATATAAACGGGGATGTTGTAGCTCTAGGATAATGGCAAGAGTGCAATATACTTGCCAAATCCTGCAGCAGTCTCCTGACCTAGATTTAGGGAGGCTGGCAGTGGATCAAATACTGGATGGGAAGTTAAGAAGATTGTCACTTCAGTCACATATATGTGCCAAGGTTGGGTTGGCAAGAGGAACCTCAATGTTTAAGGATCCCAAGAAAAGCAAGGAAGAAAAGAGCATCTTGGGGCACCTGGGTGTCTCAGCTGGTTAAGCTTCTACCTTTGGCTCAGGGATCAAGTCCTACTTCCTGCTCAGTGGGGAGCCCATTTCTCCATCTCCCTCTGCCTGCGGCTGCCCCGTTTGTGCTCTCTCTCTCTGCCAAATAAATACATAAAATCTTTAAAAAAAAAAAAGTGTCCTGACCATTCATCCTAATTAAAGATAAAATGGTACAAGCAAAAAAAAAAAAAAAAAAAAAACCAAAGAAAGCTTTTTCATCATTCCTAGTCATGATTTCTCAGCAAGGGTGGCCTTGGAAGACTTTCTGTTATCCCTTGTGGATGGAATTTGTATCCCTCCTCCTCTGTTGAGTGGACTGCTATAGATTGAATGTGTATGCCCTTCACAAATGTCATAGAGTAAGTCCTAGCACCCAAAATGATGGTGGGACATATGGAAGGTGATTAGTTCATCAGCGTGGAACCCTTATAAATGGCATGAATGACCTTATAAAAGAGACCCCAAAGAGTTCCCTCATCCCTTCTGCCATGAGAGGACACAGTGAGAACACAACCCTTTAAAGCCAGGAGTGGGTTCTTACTAGACACTAAATTTGCCCCTACATTGATGTTGGACTTCCGGCCTCTGGAATGTGAGAAATAAATTATCTGTTGTTATAAAGCTACCAGACTATGGTATTTTGCTGAAACAGTCTGAGCAGACTAACACATGGGTCTTCTACCTGGTTAGCTTCCTTAGACACAGACTCATGCTGACACTGGGATGGGGTATAATACAGTCCGTCTACACAGCAATTCCAGTGTTTGAACATGACACACTGGTGAATGACTATAATAGCCTGATACTTTTCCTCCCGTATCAGTTTATTCCCCTGAACTATTGGTAGTTCGTAAATAAGTGTTATAAATTACAATTATCAGGCCCTTAAGAAATGTATAGGAGATAAACTCTGGTGGAAGGATGTGGATCAGGGTGAGTGGGCTGTCCCCTCAAAGAAGCTGTTTTGTAAGGCACAAGTCAAGTAGCCAGATTTTTGTAACAGAAGACTCAGAAACAGACCCACGTCCAACTCTGAGCTAAGCACATCTTAGGAAAGCATTCCAGTTATGGGACAGGTGACAAATTATTCAAGAAATAGTGATAAGACACTTGGGAAACTCTCAAAGATAGAACTGTATGTCATCCAGAGTGGGTTCTGAAGTCGAACTCTGTACAATGTGAGTCTTAGCTTTGCAACCTCCTTCCTCAGCAATTTTGGAAAATTATTTTAAGTCATTCTGCTTCACTTAATGCATCTTTAAAAGGAAGAATATAATCTACCAGCTGAAGGATTGATGGAGTTTAGTGGTAGTCTGTACATATACACATATTTAGAAAAGCACATGACCACAGTAAACATGCCATAAATGTTAAATATCATAATTATTAGAAATATCAGACAGCTACCTCATTAAATGCATCTGTGTTAGATATAAACATGTAAAACAAAAATAAATAAAATAAAATAAAATAGTTTTGTCTTAGGTGTGAGGAAGGTTTTTCTAGATGATAGAAATCATATCATGGAATATGATAGAAAAACAGAAAAGAAAGGTAAACTAACAATATTCTCTTACAGTTCTTGAGATTATCATAAAAATAATACATATAAAGTTTTCAGTAGGTTGAACAAGGTAAGTCACTGCACTTTCAGTGTTCATTTAAAATATAATTTGTATGAACCGGGAGGGAGAATGAGACAAAGGAGATAATAGGAAAAATAAATTAAAACCAAAGTCGTATCTTTTATAGTCCAATAATGATAGTTATCATACGGAGAATTTTAAGATAGAAGACACATATGAGATTCCAGCATTAGAGGACAAACATAACATTATATACATTATGGTCCCAAATTATAAAATTATATTTCTGTATGTGAATGTGTTTGAGTGAGCATATACTCACAGGGAGGGCCACACTTAAGAATATACAGAAACTATTACAGACGACTTTCCTTAGGGTAGAATGTGGGGTATCCTTAATGATAAATATATGTGTGTGTGTATATATATTTTATATAAATATATTAAATATATAAATATAATATACACTTCAGAGTCCCTCTAAATTCCCACCATGAATGTATATTAATCATGCAATCAGATAACTTCTAAACAAATGTTTCTCTAAAAACAATGACAAAATAGAATCCAGTCAAGGAAAACTGTTAAGGCATTTCCTAAAGTTCAAATAAACTTGACACCTTAGGAACAATGTCTCAGCTTTTACCTTACTTGCAAGCTAACTCGTTAGCTTGTCACACTTTCATAGATACTGGCAGAAACACATGAGTTTTCTGGGTCAGAGCAAGAAAACAGTTTATTACACACAGCTACAGCACAGACCAGAGTAACACCTCGCCCTTGCTCTCTGAGCCCCTGTTCCCACAGAACAACACAAGGAGGATCAGGCATTGCTTGTGCATACAATGGCATAAATACAGGAGAAAGACACTGACATTAGAGAGCCCTGATCTTACACAGGTACTGCGGGCTAACCCACGTGACCTTGTCTCCAGAGAGAGAGGCATTACCTTTATTATTCTGGAATTCAAATCTGCTTCAGGGAGAACTGCTCTCCCTTTCAAGTCTACTTGCTTAGATAAGCATTCTAAAAAGATAGTCTGGAGAGAATCAGCTGACAAGGCTTTTGTTCAGAAAGTGAGACCTGCAGAATGTGAGAGATCAAGGCAAAATTGTCGTCCTGTAAAAACCATCTCACTAATTTATAAAGACATATAAAGTGGGTCTATTTGAAGGTGCAGATTCAGTAAAGCACCCCATACGTGGTCACTGCTGTCACTGACGTTTGACTATGCAATCTTTGTCAGCATGTACTCAAACACATGGTTCTGAATTACTTCTCTGTTTAGCTTTTTTATTTTTAACCTACTATTTCCATACCTTATCTGTTCATGTTGGTCATCTGGACTTGAATTCTCATTTCACTTATGATTCAAGAAATTGAATTAATGCTACAAAGTTTTTCTTTATCGACCATTAGGAAATTCATATAAACCATAAAGATAGACATCTTGGCCTGCTTTAGTCCATACTCTAAGTGCGTTTATTGTGTTTATTGCTCATTCCTGTCCACAGGCATTTGATCAAGCTTAATCTAGATAAAATAGTAAACACAGCAGCATCAATAATGTTGAAGGGCATGAGGCCAAAGGTAAGAGAGAGATGAAAAAATGAAAGCTTTTGTATATTGCGTTGAGTGCAAAGGACTGGCTTTTGTTGTTTGCAAAAGCCAAGGTTTGTTTTGACATTCTTCGTTTCAAAAATGCACAGCCTAAAATAATTGTAGGTGAAAAAAATGATATGGATAGAAATATAGCTATTTCTTTTCATTCTATTCCTGTGTCTTTTCACTCATTCAGAAACACATGTATGCGTGACCCTTACCCCGTGGTGGTTAAAGAATTGTACCTTCACTTATAATCCATAGACACAGGGTTGGCTGACTGCAGAGAGCATTTTTTCCTTGATGTTACAGGGATTAATAGATTGATAATGGAATATAAACTATGGCAAAACTAAGACGTCAACACTAACAGGAAGTATAAGCTAATCTTTGTGAATACAGACAGGGTTCCTTAGAGTCAGGTGGTGACGGAGAAAAACAGTGCAATTCTTCAGGAAAGGAGCTTTGTGTTATTTGAGGCAGAAGCTAACTTCAAAAGAATTGAGAGAACGCAGCATGAAATTGCTAAGTCTGCAACGCACAGCGTTCCTCTGCACACCTGGAAGGCCAAACAGCCAACCATGTTGATACTTCTCTCCTGGAAGCCAAGAGAGCAAAAGGGATCTACAGTTGGCATTTGAGTTAACAAGAAGACGCCTTATTTTTCCAGGAAGCATGAACCGTGTTGGTAGGTGTTTAAGAGTGGGTCATGACAAGATTCTCACTTTCCACATGAATCAACACATTATATTCTTTTTCCTCATTTTCTACGACCTCAGTTTGAGAGTGCATACAAGGGGGGAACATCGAATGTCCAATGTGTATTTTCCAAAACATTATGAATACAACTAGAACCAAGTGAATTTCCCAGTCACTTACTTGGGTATCAATAAAGCCATAATTTGAGCCACTAAATTAAGGACTTATTCCCTCAGCCTCCCTCCTTAGTGATAAAATTTCTTTTCAATGGCTCTCTGCTGCTGGGAGGAATTGGGAGATCACAGGGCCCTGAGGCCTCCACCCAGCCTGTCCCTAGGATGCCACTGGAGACTCTTGGTCTCATCTCAAGAAAGAATTAAAACAGTAGGGGCGCCGGGGTGGCTCAGTGGGTTAAGCCTCTGCCTTCGGGTCAGGTCATGATCTCAGGGTCCTGGGATGGAGCCCCACGTCCGGTTCTCTGCTCAGCAGGGAGCCTGCTTCCCCCCTCCCTCTGCCTGCCTCTGTCTACTTGTGATCTCTCTCTTTCTCTCTGTCAAATAAATAAATAATATCTTTAAAGAAAAAGAATCAAGATAGTAACAATGGCTGAGAGGTACAAGTAAAAGTGTTTATTAAAGTGAAAGCACACTCTCAGGGCGCCTGGGTGGTATAATCAGTTGAGCGTCCAACTCTTGTTTTTGCCTCAGGTGGTGATCTCAGAGTCATGAGATGGAGCCCCACACTGAGTGCAGAGTCTGCTTGAGATTCTTTCCCTCTCCCTCTGCCCCTCCCTCTCCTGCACTTTCTCTCTCTCTCTCAAATAAATATATAAATCTTTAAAAAAGTAAAGTGAGAGTACACTCTCGAGATGTAAGCATAGGCAAGCTCAAGGGATAGCTGCACGTCCAGAGTTTGGGTTTCTATCTTTTACTGACAGTTGTTAACTAGGGGATAGAATATTTATTGCCTGGGGAGGGGTTTTTTTAGGGCACGGGATTTCACATCTTTTCTACCTTACTTGGTCAGGGTTTCCAGTCTTCTTTGTCTTGGGCCTTGTGTGGCTTCTTGTGGTTTTATTTTTGGAGTACTGCCAGAAAAGTCCTCTAACTTTGCGAAATAGCTGACCATGACTTCTTTGCTGGCCTCCAGCATCCTATTAAAACCTAACTAACATCCTATTAAAACCAGCATCCTATTAAAACACTAACAACTCTCCGTCTCCTATTCCTCTATCCGGCCACCTAGATTCCTTCAAAAACTATCTTAATGATTTATTACACACATCAGGTAAAAAAGAGTGGGAGGCTTTTTGTAGCCTCCTTGTAGCCTGTCTTAACTTCATGCCTGCCTCTCCATCATCCCACAAGTATAGACACCAAGCCAGATCTCAAACCCAGGCTCCTTTGCTCATTCTAATGCAGTTTTTCTAAAACCACATTTCACATTGACAATCACCTTAAATTACTAAAATGGTGGCTATCAAGTTCAGATATCTAGGAAATATTGAAGCAGGTCATTTTTTTTTAACTGCCTTGCTCCAGTTTTTCAAATCTTATTGATGGAGAACTGTCCACTTCACCTGTGCGTCTGCCATCAGGTGTTTTAGTTCAGGTACACGTGTCACGGAACCAGCTCTGAGCAAAACTGTGAAGGCAACATTTCTCTTTGCTGATCCCTCAGTTTGATGGATCCTCTGCTTTCTCTATTATTAAAACCTATTTCCAGAAGAGTTTCTGCCTTTGTGTTCCCTTTCTAGTCACTTTCGAATGAAGTCAACAAGTAACCACAACTTCAAGTGATATGTGACATCACAATTGCAACCTCTGCTGAAATCATTTGGGTCTAAAACAATTTTGCAAAAACTCTTCTTTTCCCACTAAGTGAAGAATTTTAAGAATTTCTGAAGAATAGAGGTTATTTGAAAAGATAAATTTAGTTCAGTGTCTCTAAAATCAATCATCACAAGTGCTACCTTGCTCCACAATAAATTAGATGAGTGTCTTATTAGGTAAGGATGTTGTTCAATGTTTTAAATGTATAATAATGCCATGAATAGAATAGATTTTTATAAACATCTGTTAATCAAAATGGTCATTGAATCACCCATTCACTCATCTAACAACTGATAACTTATTATGCATGAGACCTTATACAAAACATATGTATGTGTGTGTGTATATATATGTGTATGTATGTGTATATATGTATATATATATATATATATATATAGTATAAATAGTATAAGTAGGAGCTATTATGTTAGGGAAAATTGAATAGCAATTAACCATGGGGTAAACAAAGAAATGCCAACTACATAGTTAAATGTATTCATTTGTATTTGGAAAAATCTAAAATGAATTTTTCTTCTATTTGTACAAAAGAAGCACTTTATTCTCAGAGATGCTTTATCTTTATTTAAATAGGTAGTTGTAACTGATAACTCATGCACTTCTATGAATTTATTTTGAAAGCAATTGTTGATTTGTTAATTGCTTTTGTTGTCACCTTTAATCCCCAGATAATAAAACATATTTCAATCTTATTTTCATTTTATCCAGTTTAGTCTTTTCAAAATTAATTGTACAGTCTTAAAATTCATGATACAAATTATGAAAAATGAGCATAGAAAATTCACAGATACCATCAAGAAGCAATTTGTCACAGAAAATCTGTGACAGAGATTTTAACATTTACATAACACTTTGAAATATAGCTGCAGTTTGTATCAGAATCTCAATGTCCTGTCACTGATCTTTTTCTAGAGAAAATTGGTAAATATTCTGAAATTTAGTGTTTGGGTTTTTTGTTTTGTTTTGTTTTGTTTTGTTTTTAATTTACTTGAACTATAAAGTTGTAGCAGGGGTGCAGGGGTGTAGGAGCACCTGGTTCCAGGGGTCCCAAACACACCAGGTTCAACCACTCACCACTGACAAAATCCAAAGGCAGAGAAATAAATAATGATGAAACTAGAAAGGAGTTTATTTCAGTGCAGCTAGCACAGAGAAGGCAGTGGACTAATGTCTCAAGGATGGTCTCCCAAGTGCTGAAAATACTTCCACATTTACATAAGGAAAGGGTGGTGCAAAGGTGGGCAGGTCTGAGAAGATGGGCAGAGCAGGTGGGCAGTGAAGGTAAATCTGTCACTGTTTTGGAGCCAATCTGGGGGGTGGAGCCTTGCTGGCTCAGGGCAGTCCTTATTAAGAGGGTAGTTTCAATTCCTGTCAAGGGATGCTTTGCCCTAATGATTTTGAGGTCAAACTGGAGGCAGCCAAAGTCCCCTTTTATAATAAAATGAAGTCTTTTAATCTTTGTTCTCTAAACTAAAAAGAACATTCATTACTCACACACACATACAAACACACACACTCAAAGCATCGTTGAAATGTCTTCTTTCCATTTTATAGTAAATATATTGCAAAAATGGACCAAATCCTTTGCCCTTTTCTGTATCATTTTTGTATGTTTTTCTTGTGATTTTGAGGTGCCCTTGAAACTGCTTACAAGCATAAAGTTGAACAAAAATCAAAATAGCAGCAGTAATGCTTCAGCAATCCTCAATTTTAAAGTTACCTTTTTCCTTTCTTTTGCAAATCACTCCCCCTCCCATCTTAGCCCTTTGTTTCAGGAACCTGGTACCACTGTAAGATATGATGAAGAAGGCTGGTAGTATGGTACACAATTCTTGTCAAAATGACTAGATCCTATATTTGTCTA
The DNA here is from genome assembly GCF_002288905.1 of Enhydra lutris kenyoni. Classification (NCBI taxonomy): domain Eukaryota; kingdom Metazoa; phylum Chordata; class Mammalia; order Carnivora; family Mustelidae; genus Enhydra; species Enhydra lutris. Next base: position 95,943,690 of record NW_019154086.1, read on the forward strand.
TAAAACCCTCAGCCCCTTCTTCCAGTCTAGTTTTTGAAGGACATACCCTGCTGCAGCCTCCTTTGCCCAGCAAAACAAATAAAGCTATTGTTCCTCTTTATCCCAACCTCTGTCTTCATTTTATATTTTGGCTCCAAAGCATGGAGGTCAGTTTTTGACAACACCATCTGATTCTGAACTTGGCCATGGCACTTGCATCATCCAGTAAGAAGTTAGTAGATGTGACTCAAATAGAAACTTGTAGAAAGTATGTTTGGTGTTTTCCATTTCACTCTTGTCCTTCTGCCATTAGCATGAAAAATGACAAGACTAGCTTCCTAGAGAATGAGAGATTTAAGGAGCTCAGTCAAGTTGCCTTAGTCATTTCCACAAAGGCCATTGCAGATCAGTATTAGTCAAATGGTTATGAGAAGTGTGTGATCCCAGCCAAGATCAAGAAAGTTGAAAACATGAAGGAAGGAAAAAATTTTCTCTCTACTCTTCTAAGTTCTTGGCTGAGAATCCCTCCCCCCCGAAATAAAAGGCAAATTAAAAGGAAAAAACAAACAAACAAACAAACAGAAGTTCAGTAACATGTAATATAATAACATGCATCCGCAGGGGATGTGGGGGGTGGTCACCAAGTGTGGGTTGACCCGATTGGGTGGAGGCTTCAGGGAAGGTGGTAAAAGAATTCGCACAAGGCAGAACAAAGGAGATATCAGTTTATTGAATACATCCCAAGGGAGCAGCAGGCAGGACACAAAGGAGAGACTCTCTGCCAGAATGCAGTGGTGAGGGGCTATAGTTAAAAGGAAAGGGGAGGAGGTATCAGAATGTATAGAATTTTCCTTTTTTCGTGTCTGTGTCTGGGTGTAAGTAACTCATTAGTCAGCTGGGGCTTATGGATATTTTGAGGTGGATCACCTAATGGGCCAGTTTGTTCAGCAGGGGGTAGGAGGTCACTGTGGGCCCTTCTACCTTACTCAGATGTCCATTGTTCAAGTTGGTTGCCTAAAAGTAGCCTCTGTATGAAATACCCAGGAAAACTCAGTAATTAACCTAAATGCCTTTAGGTTACAACAAATACAATCTCCAACTAGGATAAAAGAAGATGTCAGAGGACTTGGGAGCCAGTTATGGGAGATTTTCAGGCAAAACACTGTAAACAAGGGTATGACTGTTACACAGATTTAAGTCTCTACTTCCTCCATTAGTAAGAGTTTCTAGGGATTTAGGCATCCTCCTCTTCCTGCCAGAGTCTGGAAGACTTCTTTAGGATTGGACATTTCTGTTATAAATGTAAATGTCTCTTATAAAAGGTAACTTCTTCTTGGTTTTCAGAACTTCTCCTGCTCTGCTGTCTCTTAAAAATAACCTAAAATAAACCTATGCCAAAGGCATATTTTAGAATGACAAATTCTGCCCTTCAAGAGCATCCTGGATAGTCAACTAGCATACAGAAATACTTAGTTTCTTTTTTTTCTTTCTTTCTTTCTTTTTTTAAAAAATATTTTATTTATTTATTTATATGTCGGGGAGAGAGAGAGAGTGAGAGAGAGCACAAGCAGGAGGGAGTAGCAGGTATAGAGAGAAGAAGGCTCCCTGCTAAGCAGGGAGCCTGATGTAGGACTAGATCCCAGTACCCTGGGATCATAACCTGAGCTGAAGGCAGACACTTAGCTGAATGAGCCACCCACACATTCCCAAAATACTTAGTTTCTATGCTGTTGAGGTTTTATGATCATTTATGACAATTAATAACCTATATATGTTCCTTTTACATAATTTGATGATCTTATTGAAAGAGGACTTCAACTACCTCCATTTTGACCTCAATGTGTACTTTCTAATTAAGTTCTTCTTTCCAGTTTATCTCTTAATTTAGGAAAAAGATCCAGTGAGCAAAGCGTCTCATGATGGGAACCAAAACTATTCCAGCAAGCAACAAGGACTGCCCTGAGGCAGTAAGAACCCATGTCATTGACCCCAAGATAATGATCAATCTGACCTTTACTGTCCACCTGCATGTACCCACCAACTTTTGTCCCACATTTTCCTTAAATAAACCTAGAAATATTTTCAGCACTTTGGAGACAGTCTTTGAGCCAATGGTCTGATGTCTTCCCAGTGCTGGCCTCACTGAAATAAATCCCTTCCTTGTTTTACCACCACTCATCTCTTGCCTTTGTCAGTGGTGAGTGGCCAAATCCTGTTTGCTTGGGACCCCCTGAGCCAGGTGCCTTTTACTCCTGTGTCCTGGCTACATTATTATATTTATCTAGGCTATAATTATATTAATAGGAATAATTTTTCACCAACATTCCTCATCCAATTCATCCTTCCCACCACTGGGGTTCATTCTTTTTAGATAATATGTCCCTGCTCAGAACCTCTAGTAATCCTCTGTGCCTATCGGATCAACCCAAACTCCTTTCCCTGGTATTAAAGCCCTCCAAGGTCAGCTCACAAATGCCAATATTTGTGACATCTTTTCCACTAGAATACTCTCCCTCCTCCACTCCCATATCTACAAATATTCCCCATTCTGGAGAATGGAACTGAAATCCCACTACTTTCTTAGTTAACCAGCCAAGAATAATTTTTTTTTTTTCCTAAGTGATCTCACCTAGTTCTTTGTTCATACATGTCTTATGGCACTGACCACATTCTTATTTATAAAATAGTTGATATATGCACAAATCTCATCTCATCTTAAACCCGGCTCTACAATTAAGGGCAAAGATCTGGGTCATCCCTCTCTTTTCCTCAGTCACCCTTTCTGCAAGTTCTTTCATCTGTCTTATCAAATCCACTATGGAACTCCCTTCCTGATTGAATTGCAAATGTCCCAATCTCAGGAGACTAGTTCCTTTCTTCCTAGCTCATTTTCTCTAGTCCCAGATCCCAGCAATTCCACCATCTCATCAGTCTTATACTTTTTCACTACCCAGAAACATCTTTTTATCACACAAGCTGGGTGACATAGTTTAGTTTCATAAATTCTTATGTTTTATTCTATACTCCTTTGGACTTCCTTTCCTCTATCTTAATCACCTGGTAAAACCTCAGCTCAAAATAAATCACATTTTCTCTCCCTTCCATATCTGCATCTTATAGATGTATATGGCAGGAGAAATCATATACAACAATTGTGTTGGTTAATTTTATGTGTCGACTTGAGTGGACTATGGGGTTCCTATATATTTGGTTAAATATTTTTCTGAGTGTGTCTGTGAGAGTACGTCTGGATGAAATTAATACTTGAATTGATCAACTGAGTAAAGCAGATTGCCCTCCCGTGTGTGGGTGGACCTCATTCAGTCTCTTGAAAGCCTGAATAGAGCAAAAAAGATGAATATGAGAAAAATGTTTTCTCCCTCTCTTCCCCTGTCTCCAACTATCTTCAAGCAGTCTTCTGTTTTCAGACACAGACTTGGACTAAAACTTGTACCATCAGCTCTTCTGGTTCTAAGGCCTTCAGATTCAGACTAGAACTTACAGCATAGGCTCTCTTGGATCTCCAGTTTACCAACTACAGATCTTGAAACTTCTCAGCTGCCATAATCACATGAACCAATTACTTATAATACAACTCTTTTTCTGTAGATAGATAGATAGATAGATGATATCCAAAACATAGAAATAGATATAAGTTTTTATATATATTATTGGTTCAGTTTCTCTGGAGAGCACTGATTGATACAACCATGTTGACTCATCTCACTTTGAATTCATGACCATTAACTTCAATCTAGCTCTTAGTACTACATAAGCATATATTCCCTTTGTTAATTCACTCAGTTTTAAATAACGAAATTATGCCTCCCTCCTTTTTAGTCATCTCAAAACTCTTTTCCTGTCCTCATTATCAGTTATTAGCTTTGCTTCTTATTTACTAAAAAAATAGAGACAATCATAAATGAATTTCCATACGCTCTTGCTTCCATTATATCAATGTATTTGTACCTGTATTGTATATTTGCCTAAAGCTTACTTTCCCTTCTAAAGGTAAACCCTCTCCATATTCATTGTATGGAAGCCCTTACCTGTGACTCAAATTAATCCTACAAGTAATCTTTATATTTCTTATACCATCAACTTTTCCCATTCTACCAGATTAAGGCTATCTGAATACCATGCTTCAATATTTATGTTTACTACCAATATTAATTTTATTATCATTTTTTTCCAACAAACCTTCCTCAAGTCTCTGTTCCCCTTTATAGATAAACTCCTCTTCTCTGCCCCTAAAACAATGCTATTAGCTAGGAATAGTTTTTCAAAATCTCTGCCTCCATTTCATCATCTGAAAAATGTGCAGTTATAGTCTCTATCTCTAAGAATTCCTGTAACAATTAAATAAATAAATCACCTGGTTGGCACATAGTAAACTCAGTAAGTGTTAGAAATTTTGTAAATAATTTTTTTTAATTTTATTTATTGATTTTTGAGAGAGAGAGAGAGAGAGTATGAGAGGGGAGAAGGTCAGAGGGAGAAGCAGACTCCCCATGGAGCTGGGACCCCGATGCAGGACTCGATCCTGGACTCTGGGATCATGACCTGAGCTGAAAGCAGTTGCTTAACCAACTGAGCCACCCAGGTACCCCCCTAAATAATTTTTATACTACATCATAACATAATAAAATACGATACAATAAAATATTGTCTCCTCTCTCTACTCTCTCTAGAATCCACTCTTATTGATAAGAATTTGTTACATGAGTGTGTAAGAGGGTCCTGATCAAGGTCCAGTTAAAAAATAGAGAAACCAAGCTAGATATTTCAAAAGGAATGGGCTTAATATAGGATGTTGGTAATATAGATACTAGAAAACTGGAGGAGTGAAAGGAGGAAGTAAAGAAACTGCAGGTGACAGCTACCATCCCTAGGGCTATGGGAGAATGAGGAAGAAATAGTGTTACAAGAACTACAACTAGGGAGAAATTGCTAGCTCAGAAGTTGAGAGATTGGAAGAGACACTCAAGAGACACTGCTCCCAAGACAGAGGAAGATAGAACCAGAGATGAAGAACTCTTGGTCTTCAGTGTTTATGCCTTCTGATCTCCCATTAGTGCCTCCAACTGGAGAAACCCAAAGGGGATCCAACAGGAAAAGTCATCTGGAAATTGTTTGCACATGGATGGTTCCTGAATTTTCTAGCAGAGTAGGAGTTAAGAGACATTAAGTTTCCAGTTAAGAGGCATTTTGATAATTGTGTCTATACAAAGAAATATAACTTTTTCCTAATTCTAAAGAAATTAGAAAAAAAATCACTGAAGATCATTTCATGATTTAAGATCTAAAGTTTCACCAGTTATACTAGTCATCCATATAAATAATGGCACAATGTTACAGTGGAATTCTCTGCATGGAAAATGATGCTATCTGTGGTTGTAAGGACGTGGAAGTAGGTAGTATTATAAGATATCCAGAGATGATGGATGTTTCTTGTTCAAATATAGTCAAATCCATGATTGTTTTCTAGGTGGAAAGGAACTTGTTTCCACTTACAAGTGGCTGTCACCTTTTTCTTTTTCCAATTGGTTGTTGTAACTGTGTGTGCATGTGTATGTGTGTGTATAGAATCATACAATATGGAGGTCAGACTGATGCCTGACAATTTGGTTTTGAGTCTTAGATTTGGCTTTGTTATCTGTGCAACCTCAGGCAAGTGAATTCATCACTTTCGGCTTCAACTATCTCATACCAAAAAATGAGGAAAATGTTAATACTTATTCATAATGTCGTATTCAATGAGTTGAAGCATATGTAAAGTCGTTTAGAACTATACCTGCCACTAAATTAGCACTACATAGATATTACCTATTATTTTTTATGTTTCTGTAGTTAATTTGGTTGTAGATTTTTAAATTTTTTTCTGTTGTCTATTTTATCACTTACAATTTTTTCCAGATTGTTTAGATTTCCATAAATTAACATGATATGTAAAGGTTATCAAATATTCCATTCCATGCCTTGATGTATAATTTCTTCATCCCGTTATTGATTCTAATCTAAGTTTCTCAGTGGCAACTTAGAGTCAGTCAGTTGTAAATGAGCCCATATGAAGTAGAATTAAAAACACAAAATTTGGGGCACCTGGGTGGCTCAGTGGGTTAAAGCCTCTGCCTTCAGCTCAGGTCATGATCCCAGCCTCGCATCGGGCTCTCTGCTCAAGCAGGAAGCCTGCTTCCGCCTCTCTCTCTGCCTGCCTCTCTGCCTACTTGTGATCTCTGTCTGTCAAATAAATAAATAAAATCTATAAAAAAAAAAAAAAAAAAACACAAGATTTGCCCTGATTTGAATACCTGATTGAATATGTCCATCATTCTGTCTGAAGACTGCACCACAGGATACACTTTTCCCCCTAACATCATGCTCAAATTTTTAATCATGTAACTTAGACAACTTCCTAGGAAACTTCCCTGAGTATTATGGGGCCTGTCGAAGAGGCTATCCTTTTCTCATCAATAATATGCTTCCCAGAAGAAAAAAAAGTGGGGTCCAAATAGAGCTTGTATTTTTGTTCTCTCTTTTATAACCTCTACATGTGTCAAGGGGGCTCTAATACAGTCAGTCACTTCACTACCAAGAACAGTGATTAAAGTATAAATTGTATGAAGTTCACAACTCATCAGAGATTTTCACAGATGACACAGATTGATGTTGTATTTTTTATTGGCTAACCTATAGCACAGGAATAAAAAGTGTACATACTTCACAGATAGAAACTTTAACAAAATCATAGTAAAATGTGTTTAGATTACTTCTAAGACAATTCTGAGAACATTTGTGTACAGTGTGTGTGTTGTATGTTTTTACAAGTGATAACTTTCTATCAGAAAAAAAAACATAAAATAAAATCACCTTCTCAGAATCTTCCTATTCCCCAACACCTTTCCAGTATAACTCCTCTTGGGCACCTAAGTCATAATTATTGGTTATAATAATTAATTTAGCTGAAACCTATTCCTATCTCTCCAGAAGTGTTAAGACAACAATATCCAATAGCAAACAAATAGATATTCAGCCTTTTTACTGTTATCAAAAAGTTTTATATTTATGTGTTTTCTATTTTTTTAAATCTTTATCCAACAAAATGCATAGATTCTAAGTGTTCAGTTCAATGCATTTGACAAGACACATTTCTTTTACTGCAGAGTTTCCTTGTCTCTTTCAGTGGGAGAGACCCATCCACCTTATTGCATGTTTCAGTGGTGGTTTCTCTTTATTGCTGAGTAGTACTACATTAGGCAGGTTTGCAACAGTGTGCTTATTCTCCTGTTGACAAGCATTTGGTTTGTGTCCAGATTTAGATTATTATGATTTATAGTTACTGATTATTGACTATCAATTTGTGGTGATATGAGTGTGTTCATATATGTGTGTGTGCTTTCTAATAATGGTTTGCTAAACTCTAGTCCATTATCTCCATACTTGGTAACATTTGCTGTTGAATTACCATTTCTCTAAAATAAAACTCTTTATTCTCACCAAAACAAAACAAAACAAAACAAACAAATAAAAAAACATTCCAATATCAAATGTATTCTACCACTGGGCAGACTGTAAACTATTGATTCATTTCCTAAAAGATCGTTTTTCAAAAGAAGTTATTTTTTTTTAATTTGCCTTTTTTTTCCATTATGAATGGTTTTTTGTACCCTATCCGCAAAACATTTGACTATCCCCATGGTCACATATATTCTCCTATATTTTCTTTTACAAATTTTATGGCTCTCACATTTATACTTAGATCCATGACCCAGTGTGAAATAAATACGGTTTATAAAATGAGGTAGGGCTTGAAAAAAGTGGTTTATTTGTTCCATGTGAATATCCAGTTAATTTAGTACCATTTGACTTGGTGCCCACAAAAAAAAAAGATTTTAATGATGTTATAGGCATAACAACTTTGGAGCTTGATGCCCCTTAATTAAATAGGTTAGTTTTGAAAATTATTTTTCATATCCTGGGACAGGCATTATATTACATTTATCTTTAGACTATCTTTACTTAAAGATATATAATAAAATATAATAATATAATATAATAGTTGTATGGACTGAACTCTGTCTCCCCAAAATTCATATGTTGAATCCTAACTCAGAAAATGACTTTATTTGGAGACAGAATCTTTAAAGAAGTAAATAAGTTAAAAAAGTTTGCTAGGGTGGTCCTTACTTCAATGATTGGTATTCTTATAAAAAGAGAAAAAGATACCAGTGATGCACACAAAGCAGAGGGCATGTGAAAATATGGTCAGAAGTAGCCATCTGCAAGCAAAGGAGAGAAACCTCAGGAGAAACCAAAAATCTTGACAGTTTGCCCTTGGATTTTAGCCTCCAGAACTATTAAGAAATGCATTTCTGCTGTCTAAGCCATCTTGTCCTCAGTATTTTGTTAGGGCAATCCTAGAGGACCAAAACAGCAACCTAATAAATTAATACATGGTGTTAGCCGGGAACAAATATTATGAATATAGGCATGGTTTGGCCCGAGAACAATCTGTGGGGAAAATTTGTTCCTTAGATTCAAGTTCTAATTTTTGCCCATTTTAATCATCCAGAGCCTGGTGTGTGTCCCAGACAGGCTAAGAGAGCTAAAATAACTTTTTGTCATTGTAAGAAGCAATGATCATGGACCTACTATATTCCTTTTCTGAGCACCCATTGTGTCCTCTTCTTGCTCCCTACCTCCCTACAGCAGACGCTTAAGCCCAGATTCTGAACATCTTTGGAAATTCAAGTTCCAAAAGAATATTTTCCATCATATTCCTGCCAACTGGTTCACTTAGGCCCAAACAAAACGAAGCAAAATGAATATCAATATAACTCTCACATTTTCCTCCATTTATGGCAGATTAAAGGAATGGGGAAACAATAAAGAGAACAACAAAGGAGATAAAAGTCTTTCCCCCTTCAGTCCTCCTGGACAGCTGATGAAAGTCAAGGAAAAAATAGGAGAGCAGTATAAGCTATGTTTGTATTCTATTCATGCCAAGTTAAATAACAAAAAATATCATTTCACAAGTGAATATAAACTACTTGGGGGGAAAAAAGGATTAGAGTAACCCAAGAAGATCCTTTCCATGATGGTTCCATTATCCTTAGTAGTGTAATATTTTCCATTAACAAAGAATGAAGTTAAAGCTTCGAGTTAAGCCTTGACTATTAAATTTTATATATCTTGTATTTTAACTTAAAATACCCTATTTAGGGGAAACAGTATTCCAAGTCCTCTAAAAACATCCTGAATATCAAGATGCTCTTGAAAAATTAATTCTGAGTGAAATTAATATAAACAAATGAATGTAAAGTGTCAGTTTAATTGGATATCAATTCCAAAATTAAAAGCCATCAAAAATACAGAAGTTGTATAAATTAAGCTCGTTACCTAACTTGATATTTATGACTGAAAAGGTTTAGTGATGTAAATCTGCAATAGTCAGATTTTTAGCCACATCAGCTTCTGAAAAACTTTTGCATTGTTTTGATGATGTCTCCTTTTGTGTTTGTTTAATAAGTTTCATCTGAAATGTTACCAGAAAATATTATATATGAGTGATATTTTGACATTATGATTTTAGAAAAAAGCACACATACCAGTTTATCCAACACCATGGTTTTCATTGACAGATGTTTTATGAAACAAAGTTGAACTGTATTTCTTGTTTGGATGAGTCCAAAACCCTTTTAGTTTTGTGTACTTACATAAAATGGGAGAGATGAAGGGATACCAAATGCTATGATTTTGGTTAATTGTGTGTATTCGTTTCTTCCATGGTTTTCCAGGGCTTCAGTGTTTAACCTTTACCTTGCCCGAAAACCTGGCAGGTATTGTCTTTCAGTAATTGTGTATATTAAATGCATTTTAGCTCCTAAAAGATTGAAAAAATTTCAAAGAACATGGTAAAAGAAGAAAAAAGAGAGAATACATGAAACTCTGCCACATTTCATTTATGTACAAATTGCATTTAATTTCAAATTATTTATAACTTATATAAACTTATTTTCAGTATTCATTTGATATGTGTTTCTGTCTGAAAATGCCTGGGAATTTTGAGTTAGGATGGTATGTATCTTTTTTTAATTAAAGTCAAAACATTGTTTTTTCACTTAATCTTTTGTTCACTTAGGTACAGGGTCTTCAGGAATGAGTTAAAGTCATAAGAAAAGATATGGGCTCATTATGATTTTAAAAAGTAGTTTGACTTTTTAAATATTTCATAATTGGGAACAGAATAATTCAAAACTATCTTTACTAAATAGTGGAATCCATAGCACTAGTGTGATATAAAACATGTGTGCTATTATTTCTTCTCTGAATGGTCATAGGCAGCTGGTGCTGGAGGCATAATTTGGTTCCAGTGAGGTGAAACTCAGCATTTGAACATAGAAATTCCTTGTAAAATGACACCTGCATCAAATCTAAAAGCTCCAAGGCTGTGTTTTTTGTTCCACATATTGTCCTAAGATCTCAATAAAAGACTCTTGGGGGTTTGGATTTCCTACAATTCCTGATGGGAATTCCTGATTGTGATAGACTAGCACAAAATACACCTGCCACTCAGCAAAAATGTTACTCAATGTTTTTACCTCTTTAGTACTCTTTATGTATGTTACAGATCTCAATTTTCAATCTTTTATATAACATGCCAGAATAATCGCTTTCATAAACTGGTTAGCACAAGACTCCATAGCATTTTAGCTTATCCAATGAAGCAAATAATACAAGTTTATCTATCTTCCTGTTAAAAATAATTCAAATAAAACAAAATACTTTCTATTTTAAAAGCTTAACTTTAGACTCTAGCCAACTCTTTTTTTAATAGTAATCTTCAACATAACAGTAGTGGTTATTTTAATTTCCTAGTTAAAAAAGACATTTGTTACCTCTTTGTGCAGTTTGAGATTTTTCTATTGAAAAAGAATTCTGCAAATACCGCTCAGCAAACTTTCAATTTAGAAACCTGACAAAATATTATCAAATTCTTAGATTAAGAAATCTTTTGTTGATTCTTCAAAAACAAAGTAGTATCCAATATGTTTCCTATTTACATACCATATAAATATATGTTTATATACATATACATTTATATACATATACATTTATTTATATACATATACATTTATATATATTTACATATACAAGATACATACCATCCTAACTCAAAATTCCAATATGTTTCCTATTTACATACCATATAAATATATGTTTATATACATATACATTTATATACATATACATTTATATATGTATATATATATACATTTATATATATACATATACATTTATATACATATACATTTATATACAGCTATATATATCATATGCTATAATTACCAAATATTTACTATGTATGTGATAAAAACAAACAAATACTAATAAATTTGAGTGTTGCATGTTATCACAGAATTGAATTAAAGGAAAAATATAATTCCAGATGGTATTTAAGCTTTATTTCTTTTTTTTTTTTTTTAAAGATTTTTTTTATTTATTTGACAGACAGAGATCACAAGTAGGCAGAGAGGCAGGCAGAGAGAGAGAGAGAGGAAGAAGCAGGCTCCCTGCAGAGCAGAGAGCCCGATGTGGGGCTCTATCACAGGACCCTGGGATCATGACCCGAGCTGAAGGCAGAGGCTTTAACCCACTGAGCCACCCAGGCGCCCCTAAGCTTTATTTCTTTTAATAAATGGGGAGAAGCTAATATTAATTATCCTTACTAGGACATAAAATTTTCTTCAAAAGAACAAATGTTTATTCAATCCTTCCTTTTGAAACTGAAAGTAAATAGAGACCAATATTCTGGTGACTTTAATAAATATTTAAAATGTGAGCTGAGAGAGAAGAATCCCTGCCGCCCCCTCGCCCACCGGGGATCTTCGACAGTGGGTGAGGGGCATCAGGAGCACCACAGAGGCCCCCGAACAATGTGCCTGCAGCACTGGAGCTGGGGACAGTTACTCAAAGGCAAAATACTACTGCTGTCTTCCCCTCATCACACACAGCTTTACCACAAGCAACACCCTGGGCATCCAGCACCATCCAAGTATATATCCACCTCCACCTCCTCAGCTCCAGAGGGGCTGGGCAGAGAAGATGTAATAAAAGCAGAAACTGGATGAGGGAAAAGCCCCGTTTGGGGAAAGGGGCACCGTCCGACCGGACTTAAAGGAAACGGCGACTTGATTGGAAGATTGGGTCCTGGTTTGAGTGGGGGCTTTGCGGGAGCAAAACAAGGCCTTTTGCAAGGCCCAACAGAGTTTGGTGTCTAGTTTTAAGGTCATTCCTCACATCTCATTCAGTTTGAGTACCCTCAGGTCTTGTTTGTCTTAATCAACAGGTTTTTTTCAGGTTGTTTAATATCTTTATAATGACAGATATGTGATCTGCAGATTAGTGCCCACCTACAAACCTATTATATATGCGTGGGTTTACATGCTTTTCCTAATATTAGAATATAAAGAGAAAATAAAAATAGGTCAAAGATATATATCAACATATGCCTAAGTAGTTATATTAATTGAGCATTTAGTTCTGGGCATCCTGGCAAGATGAAAATGGAAACATCATAAATTATCTGTCATGATCTGATAAAAAAACAATATACCTATTCTTCAAAGGAGATCATTTTTCTCCTGGTATTAAATCATCCAGCCAATGTACCAATTTAACAGACAATCTAATGCTAAGGAATTCTAAAGTTGTATCATGATGGCTTATTTGGGGACTCTATCAATATGGAATTGAAGACACATCAAATGACTCTATTTCTAATCACTTAAACCGCATGATGGGGCAAAAGAGTGGCCCTTTGGTTTAAGAAAACTGATTTTGGAAGGTATTATTTAAACAGAAGTAACTACATTCAGTTTTATTTCTAAATAAGGACATTTAATATATAAATTGACGTCTTCAAGCATTGTCAAAAATTTTACAATGATTTCCACACTTTGACATTTTGTTTTATTTTGTTTTGTTTCTGGGGCAAATTAGCAATCTGTAATCTGCTTGTTCCTCACATATGTAATTCAATTCACCAAACATTTATGAAGCAACAGTTATGTTTTCCAGACACTTTGCTAGGGTCTGAGGACAGCAGAAATTGGGCACTGCCCATTGTTCTTAGTTATGAAGCTAGGTTTGGTTTGTCCTTTGTGTTGATACACTCACTGTTGCGAATGTGTCTTTGCCAAAAGAGCTCAGTGCTAATCTCACTGTGACCACACCCTAACAGAGTGGACATTTTAGTGTCATTCTTTTTGCAGGGAAATTTGTAAACACCTACCGAAAAACAACACTGTAGTGTATGTTTCTAATTAATTCAATTTCATTCCCAAGTAGGAAGTATACTTATGAAAATGCCAATTTGACATTCCAAATGTGGCTTTTATCACAGACTTCAAATAGCTCTCTTTCCTGCATTATTCAAATGATCTATCAGAATGAACATTTCTAAACTCAAAGCAAAGTTTCATCAGTGTTTTTCCAGTGTCCAGGTGCACAGCTGGATGTATCTGTCATTCCTCTCTATCAAGAATTACTTGGCCTAAACTGGTGGTTTCAGTGTATCAGCATCAGTCATCCTTAATCCCCCGTATATAACATTGGGAAGAATGAAATAAATCAGAGACTCTAACCCCTCTTTCTGTTGTATTGGTCATTTTGAGAGTGAGTAGATCAGCTTTGATAGTGGATTACTGGATGCCCTATGCTCTCATTGGAACATCACATATTGGATGTAACACAAAAATGTATTTTTCTGATCTCTGAACAGCACCAGCTGAATCCTTATTTTCATTAATGTCCCGCCACGGCACTTGATGTTCTCTTAGTCATGTAGCCAGTTTGTTAATTTCCTTTTAGCACAATTTCCAAGAATTTGCATCTGTCACTTGGAGCTGAGTATTATGAAGTTTCACCATTGTTCTAGGCAGTAGGAGCATGGTTGCATTATTGCGTCTCCTGTCCTGGATGCCAAGAAAATGTCTTTAAGCTGCTTTAAGCTAGTTGGCTTCAACTTACATAGAGAAACTGCAACCAGCTATCTTTTGAGAGCTTATCTTAAGCCTCAAATTAGCAGCTTGAGTTCATGTGTTTGTAAGAGATAATGACCCTGACTTCTAGAGCCATTTTGACAACATTCTATCATTATGTGTAAACAAAATGGAATTGGTTAGAATTACTCATTTTCTCAAAGTCATGTATTTTTGGTGGGACAACAAAGAATTGGGTCCCCCAAAACATTATCTGATTGATGTAGAGGAAAGAAAATTTCACTTAGTATTATCATTTTAGTATAATCATGCCAAATCAAACTCAAACATATTCAGATGTCTGGTCTATCAAACCCATTTAGCCAGCCAGATACCATTGAGAGAGGTTTTAATCATCTCAACTGAATTTTTAAAACTGTCTTTATTCACCTATTCACTCATTTATTTGGAAACTATAAAACATTTTAAGGAAAAGTGAGTTTAAGAGAAGACCTAAAAGATGAGTCATCGTTTCCTCAGTCCAAATGGTCCTAGAATTAAAAATAACCATGTAGGTTTCAATGTTTCATCTCAAAAGCAGACGCTATGATAGTTATCTACTCTATATTCGAAGATCAATCAAGTCTACTCACTATCTCCAGAATTGTCCCCAGTGACAGAAGAGACAGGTCTCTGAAGAATAACAGCAATGGAATAACTCCTACAATAGAAATATCAGTAAGAGGTTATTGGTGTGCACAAGAGGAAGCACTTCTGTCTTGATGGGACATAGAATATTCATAGAGGAGGTGACATGAGCTGAGTTATTCATTCATTCATTAAAAAAATGTTTTATGGTTGATTTTTCTGTGCCATGTACTTATATTTTCTCTGATAACCTTCTTTGAAGTGTTTGTTATGTTTACATTATGCACTTTATTTCTCTCCCCAGGAAAATGGTAACTATTTCCGGCAGGTCCTTGGGTAACAGTCACTTTAATCTCTTATCCAACAAACACTTCCTACAGCTAAATTATGTTGGGATTTAATCCTAAGAGCCCAACAACCAGGGAAGGAGATAAGGATAGATCTTGAGGATGAGACACACATGTTCCTACAGCAGAGATACTCTACTGAGGAGGAAGTATGCCAGACTTTAATAAGGAAAAGTGGGCTACTTCTTATTTTTCTTTTAAGATTTATTTATTTATGAGAAAGAGAGAGAGAAAGAGAAGGTAGGGAGAGCAGCAGGAAAGAAAGAATCCCAAGCAGACTTTTCCCAATGAGCACAGAGCTTGAAGTGGAGCTGAGTCTCACAACCGGGAGATCATGACCTGAGCCAGAATCAACCAACTGAACCACCCAGGCAGTGGGCTGCTTCTGCATGAACAGGTGGTTGGCAGGGGGGCATGATCTGAGAACATAAGATTGTTTAATGTATTAACCCAGATGTTTGCATCATATGACTAAGTCATTTTATTGCTCAGGCAGAGCCTTTACTTCACATAGAACTATCTTGGTTCACTATTTAAATTTCTTTGAAGATTTAGTACTTCATTCAAAAAAAGGTCTTTGGCCTGTTCTTCCATTTTCATTGTCCTCTGGCTTTAATTAGAGCCTGCTATATTACCCAAGGAAGTCCCTTAGCTTTCACATTTAATTTTTAGTTGCTGTCTAATCACTGCTAACTAAAGAATAGTTTCCTAAAGTATCTACTTCTTAAAGTATCCACTGCACTTAGCAACAATCACTTCATTTCACTGTCTTTATGTCAGTAGTTACTTACCCCACATCTTTCAAAGTTGTAAAACATTGCCCTAGCTTTTCACTTACTCCTTTCCACTGATAACTTTCACCTTCCACTGCCATTTCACTGTGAGAGAAAGTTTTAACAGCAGTTTGACTCCTTTATGCCAGAGTCATCTGTGCTCATCTAATACTGACAGTACCTAGATGTGAGCTAGCAAAGGATTAAGTTCCTAAATTATATTTCTTGTTTCTCTGAACAGTGCTGGCAACGATGATTGCAATTTGGGGTCCTGGGAATCAGAATCTAATAAGATTAATGTGCAAGAACTTTATCAGAGAGCACATGACAACCTCAAGAAGAAATGCAATCAGCATGATTGGCCAGAAGGAAAGGTTGAGCTGTTATGTCCTCCAAACAAAACCTGAAGTAGAACTGACAAGGAACTCTGCAGCTATCACGGTTCTTTGGCATTATGTATGTTGTGGTAAGGTATAAGTTTTGTATTCCTGCAGCTATCATCATCGCATATAGTTTATCTCTAGGAAGGGGGTGTGACCTTGGCCAAAGCAGCTGATTCCAGCATGGGGCATTTTCCAGAGAGAGCTGTCACCTGAGAATATTTAGATATCAACATTTTGAGAATCTGAGGGACTCAGTCTTTTTGTCCTGAAGGGGAGTCTAGGTGGCACATCACAAATCCACTCTGGAAATTTCAGAGGTAGTACTAGCCTCTAGTATATGCAACCAATTTCAATAAGTTAGAGAATAATAGCATGCCAGAAGCTATGACAGATGGATGTACCGATCTCAAACAGTGTACTCAGGTCCCTAATGTTTTCAGGGCATTCAGATTCACTGAATCCTCTGGATAACGACCATAGGCATTCTACAAAGTATGGTAAGTCTGCAGAGATGGAGGATCATTAAAAGAACTGCTCATAATTTAACAACACAGAAAATACCAGTGCAAGGTCTTCAGGACGAACTACCAAGACTTAGGCCAAACTTCAAAGGTTAAGGGTGCTGTCCTCTATAAGACTACTCTTCATTCAGACCCCAGCCATAAGCCTGTGAGTTTCCAGGGCCACCGTCACTTCTGACAAACTGGCTACAAATTTGAGGATTCTCATTACACCCTCAGGTTTGATAATTGCTACAGTTGACTCACAGAACTTAAGAAGGTGTGTACTTACTATACAGTTTTATTACAGCAGAAAAGATTCAAATCAGACAAGACACATAGATCAGGGTCTCAGAGGATTACAAACTCAAAGCTTCCAGTGTCTTCTTATAAAAATCAAGATATGTCTCCCTTTCCACACATCAGTGTGTAACAAAGCACACACAGTGTATTGCCACCCAGAGATGATTTTCTGAGATTAGGTCTCCAGAGTTTATTAGGGTTTCATTATGTAGGCATGATTGATTGAGTCACTAGCTATACAATTAAACTGTCTCCTGAGTTGACACCACGTGGCTCAAAGCTGTATTCCCCTAACCATATGGTTGGTCTTTCTGTCCTGGCCAGTCCCTATCCAGAATCTTCTCTCAGTAGCACTATCTGGAGTCCTATCGTGAGTCATCTCATTAGCATAAACCACCATGTTCCACTACAAGTAACTCTTAAGTACTTGGAAATTTTTCAAGGATTTAGAAGCTACTTCCCAGAACTGGGGACAAAGGCAAACCAGATTCTTTATTTCAGAGAAACCATGCACTCCACTGAGCCAATGTGATCCAAAAGACTTCATGGCTTAGAAGAATACTTTTGTTCATTCTGTATATGACTCAGTACACTCCTTCATATGATTATTGCAAAGAGGAAAAACAGTATGGGGAGTGTGTGAAAAGGGGAAAGACTTAGAAAAAGTGATCTTCTCCATAAAATACTTTAATACCAGTCCTGAGAACAAATTGAACTTGGAATATATAGTCGGGGGAAAAAAATAACCTTTTTTTTTTCAATTCAAACTTAAATTTGTCTGATATCCAGTGGAATTAAGGTCCCCAGGGGAAGTCATAGAAAATAAACCCATAGAAAATGAAGAAATTTGTTTCTTCATTCATTAAAAAATAATATGAATGTATTTGAGATGACATTTTATATTTATTGAATATATATCAGCCACAAATCTAAAAGCTCCAGATACAATTCATGAACAAACTTAAGTCCCCCCTCATAATTTTCACACTCTAGTATGAAATATAAACATACATATAGACAATTATAATAAAGTATGAAGCTTCTGTCATAGTGTAGTAAAGAGTCCTATAGGAACATATAGATAAGGTGCCTAACCATTCTTGGAAGGTGTAATCAGAAAGATTCCCAGAAACAGTGTCTAAAATGAGATGTGAAGAATGAATCAATATTCTATCAGTGAATGGGGTCTTAGAATTATACACAAACCAGAAGCTTTAATGTTTCCTTTCAGAGATATTGATTATCTGTAGACTCTGATCCAACAATGGGAAAACATCTGACAGAACTTTCCAAATTACACAGATTTCTCTCATGTATCCAGTCTAAACACACATGACCAAATGGTGTTAGTATGATTATAGGTCTTCTAATCCGGGACACAAAATTTTCTCCTTGGATCTGTTTAGTTCTGAAGTTCATCAATAATCAATATAAGATTTAGAGAGTATAATACTAAATCTATGATTAGCACAAAACTGAAAAGAATAATTAATACAGTATAAGACAGCATCAAAATTTGACATGATTTTGAGAGGCTGGAGTAATCTAATAATGAAATAAAATAATTAGACCTTGGTTCAAAGAAATAACAATATACATAGAAATACTACAACATATAATTTAGCACTGTAGGTGGTGAAAGAATATAGACATTAAGTATTTAGTTAATTATATACTTGATAGGAAATACAATATGTCTATCAAATGCCAATGCAATCTTGAGGGCTTTATAGTAAAAATAGGATATCTGCAACGTGAGAATGAAAGCTCTTTGTTGTGCTCTGTTTCCAGTATTAGATTTGGTTCTGGCACTATACATAATTTACACAAATTGGTTTTGCCCTCTGGTTTAAAGAATTAACTACATAAATACAACTCACACAAAATATGAAGCACCATATGTTGGGTGATAAAGTCAAGAATTTTGTCAATAGCATATTCAGTGGGAGTTCATTAACATAATACACACATCATGGGGTACTTCCTGTATAAATCACGGCACCACAGATAGCAGACACACAGTCTCTTGATCTTAAGGAGTTCATATTCCCGTGTATATGTGAAATTTAGCCTGATTATGGACTAAGAGTCAAATATAAATCAGAACACAAAAACTGTCTTTGGAATACTTGGGTCAATATTAAGGATGGCTGCAATTTGAATAATCAGCAGTAACTTATAGATTAGTTAAGCCAGGTAAAGAGCAATTAGAAAAAATTAAGGGTTTAAGGAAGGTGTAATATGTGTTAATTCTAGATTCTCCACAATGATCACATCCTCTCAAAAGAAAAAAAAAAAAACTATTGATCAGTCAAAACTCAGTTTATTAAACTTATTAACAGACTTGGAAAACATGACCTTTATAAACTCCTAACAGTATCAAAAAGGGAAGAAAGGAAAAGAAAGGGAAAGGAAAGAGTATTTATAGGTTTTACTTCCTGGACTCCAGGGTCTTAATATAAGACTTACAAGGCAAGAAAAAATGATTGAGAGTTCATGTCAGAGTTCATGACATACTGGCCTAAGATTGATGGACATACCAAAGCCAAAGTCTTAAAGCAAATCTTGGTGAGCTATTGTCTTGACCAGCAAACTATTTGTCCAAGTGAGCAGACTCTTGTGCTGATTAGATAACTATTTGCCCATGGAAGCAAACTCAGGTAAACTGGTTTGCAGATTTCCTGAAGTAAACAATTTTTTCACCAGTTTGCAGTCTTATTTACCTAAGAATTTCCTGGTACCCAGATTGGGTCATTTTTCAAGTAAAGCTAGAGAATATATATTTAAAGATTTTATTTATTTGTTTGAGAGAGAGAGAGAGCACACAACTGGCGGGGGGTGGGGAGAGAGGGAGAAGCAGACACCCCTCTGAGTAGAGATCCCAGTATGGGACTTGATCCAAGAACTTGGAGATCACCACCTGAACTAAAGGCAGATGCTTAACCAACTGAGCCACCCAGACACCACTAGAGAAAATATTAATGCCATCTTTGGTGGCCGATCTGTAAATACCTAATGGATCCCATCCAAAACTTGATTTGGGTATTGAAACTGATGACACAGCACATATACCAAGAGGACGAAAGGGTTTATGACTTGATTTGGGGGTCTCTGGGGAGAATAGAGTAAACCTCTTAAACAAGTCTTAAATGTCTTGAAAGAGCAAGGAAAGAAGATTGGCTCAGATTTTTTATTGTGGTTAAATAGTAGGGCTGACCTGATTAGATGATTTTCCAAAGAAAATATATCAGTGGTCAACAGGTATATGAAATGATGTTCATTGTCACTAGTCATCAGGGAAATGCAAGTCAAAACCACTGTGAGACATCACCTGACATATGTCAGGATGATTATTAACAGAAATTGTAAACAAGCAAAGATATCAAGTATTGGTAAGGATGTGGGGAAATTGCAATGAAAATTGAAATTTTCATTTTGGGGAATACAAAATGAAAACAGTATGGAGGTTCCTCAAAAATTAAAAATAGACCTGTCATATGATCCAGTAATCCCATTACTGGGCAGATACCGAAAAGAATTTAAATCAGATCTCAAAGAGATATTACCATTCCATGTTCATTGCAACATTATTTACAATTGTCAAGATGTGGAAACACTGTCTATCAGTAGACGAATGGTTAAAGAAAATGTGGTATATACCTATAGTGGAATACTTACATTAACTTAAAAAAGAAAGAAATTATGCAAAATGCAATAACGTGGATAAGCCTGGAAGACATTATGGTACCTGAAACAAATCAGTCACAGAAAGACAAATACTGCATGATCCCATATACATGGGATATTTTAAATAGTCAAAATCATAAAATCAAAGAGTGGAGTAATGGTTGCCAGGGGCTAAGAATAGGGAAGTAACATGGAGAGTTACTAATCAATGACTGTAAAGTTCCAAGGATGTAAGATGAATAAGTTCTAAAGATCTGCTGCCATAAAATGTTGTACCTACAGTCAATAATAATTGCATTGTACACCTGAAACAATGTATTAAGACGGTAGAACTCATGTTAAGTTTCTTATCACAGTAAGATAAAGTTTTGGGTTTTTTAAATAATAAAGAAAGTGCCAAAAGACATGAAAATAAAAATGAAGTTAAAGTGAGTTTCCTGGACAGGGGCAGGAAATTGCATGGTCTGGATCTCCCTCCAGCACCAAAAGGAGTGAATTTCTTACCAGTTTGCCTGAGAGTGGAGCAGAAAGGCAAGAAGGAGGCTTGAGGTTTAAAAGATGTTAGTAGTCAAATATCAAAAAATGAAGTAAGACTTCTTATTATGTCCTGATCCATTTTCAACCAAAACTGTGACTAGGGAATGTTGAATAACTTTGTAATGTTTAGGAATTACTCATTAAGAATGGTGCAACCCCAGGAGATAATTTCATGGTAACAGCGTCAGTGGAGACATCTAAAGGAAAAGTGGGAGATTGAGCATAAATGGGACATCTTTTTTTGTAAGCTCTATAAAAACAAGACAGTTTTGGAATACACACCATCAGTTCCTTAATTATCTGCCAAACTCTAATTTGTAAAAGTTTGGTTAAAAATCTGTCAAATAGGAATTTTCCGTGTGGATTGTTTCAGTGCAGAAACAAAACTCTCGCCTTAGGTATGTCATGATTTCTGGATCACTGGTCTGTTGTGTTTGCCATATGAAAAAATCACTTAGAAAACATACAGATTTATTACAAGAAACTGGTACATGAGGGGAAAAAAAAAGCACCCAAATGAAAGTACACAAACTTAATAGTCTGTTTCATGACATATTGTAGCCAAAGTGTGAGCAAATACTGTTCAGGTATTAAGATTTATATCAAGGAGTTACTGGGGATGGAAAAGGCAATATTAAGAATAGGGACGTTATCGGGGCACCTGGGTGGCTCAGTCTTTTAAGCAGCTACCTTCAGCTCAGGTCATGATCCCAGGATCCTGGTATGAAGTCTGCTTATCCCTCTCCCACTACCCCTACTTGTGTTCCCTTTCTTGCAGTCTCTCTCTCTGCCAATTAAACAAATAAAAAATAAATACAATCTTTTAAAAAAGAATAGGGACTTTATCATTGCCAAGAGGCATTATGCATCTATAAAGAAGTCACAAATCTTAAGCAAGTATAAAAAAGAAAAAGTAATCTTGCCATTTACAACAACATGGAGTGACCTAGAGAGTATTAACTGAAATAAGTCAGAGAAAGACAAATAAGTATTAAGTGAAATGAGTCAGAGAAAGACAAATAAGATATGATTTCACCAATACGATTTAAAAACAAGCCAGGGGCACCTGGGTGTCTCAGTTGGTTAAGCTACTGCCTTTGGCTCAGGTCGTGATCCTGGAGTCCAGGGATGGAGTCCACCTCGGGCTCCCTGCACAGCAGGGAGTCTGCTTCTCCCACTGACCTCTCCCCTCTCATGCTTTCCTTCTCTCATTCTCTCTTTCTCTCTCAAATAAATAAGTAAAATCTTAAAAAATAAAAAATAAATAAAAACAAGCCATAAACAAACTCTTAAATACAAAAAACAAACTGGTGGTTGGTAGAGGGGAAAAGGGGGAGTAGAGGAGAAAGTAGGAGGACAGGTGAAATAGGTGAGGGGAACAAGAGGTACAAACTTCCAATAAATAAATAAATAAGTCACTCGTGTGTAACATACCGCATGGGGAATATAGTCAATATTTGAATAAGTTTGTATAATGACAGATGGTAACTAGACCTATTGAGGTGATCATTTTGTAATGTATAAAAATATTGAATCATTATGCTGTACCCCTGAAACTAATATAATATTGTTATGTTAATGCTAATCAAAAGATAGTTTATCTGCAAAAAAATAGGGATTTTATCACTGTTAAGAGGTATTATGTGTGCACAAAATAATCACATTTTTCTAATTTTTCAGAGAGAGAGAGAGAGCACAAGCTGGGGAATGGCAGGCAGAGGGAGAAACAGAGGCTCCCCACTGAGCAAGGAGCCCACCATAGGACTAGATCCCGAGGACCCAGCATCACAACGCAAGACAAAGGGAGACACTTAACTGAGCCACCCTCGTGTCCCAAAAAATAACAAATCTTAAATAAGCAAATGGAAAGGAAAATATCTAAGAAGATATAAAGGGGCACCAAAAATAAACAGAGATTAAGCATAAAAATCCATAGCTCTATCGATTTTGTTCTATGGAACTTGGGCAGAAATAGTCCACTTCTAGCTGTCAGTCAGCTGCTTGATTAGTATCATGCAGAAGCTGTCTCTTTTCTGCTGTCAGATGCTTCTGGAAGCTTCTCCTCAACCCTCAGTTTGAGTTCTTTTACTGACACAGTCTCCGTAATTTGAAAATGACTGATGTCTATTTAATTGAGGGATATGAATCCAAGGATCAACACCCCAAGGACCACTCAAGGTTCAGGGGCAGACATTCTTGAATGTCTTTTCCAGGTTGTAAGTTGTGAAGAAATTATTTCACAAGATAATTCACAGAAAAAGTTTCTGATATCTTTTAGTAATATGATCACATGAGACCTTTAAAATATTTCACAGTATCAGTCTGTATTAAGGCAGCCTCTGGGATTGGAGATGATATTCACAGAGTTCAAAAATTTCCGAAAGTTGGCTCAAGTTTGAAAATTCCATTTGTCCTTTCTAACTTATCTGAAGATTGACAGTGATATGGGCTTTGGAGTTTCTGAATTAAATACAATGACTTGCAAGGCTCCTTAATAACAGTTTAGGTGAAGTGAATGATGCTATCCTCAGGAAAAGAGCATTGAGACTCCTTAAGAGGGGAAATAAAAATTCAAACACATTTTTAAAAAGTCAAGCAACTTTTTTTCTTCCTGTCCCTCTAAAAGCTGAGCCTTCTAGCCACCTTGACTACAAATATGTAATAAACAAAATATATTCATAACCCCATTGCTGTAGTCATTATGATATTCTTTGGAGATATAACATAAAATCAATCCAGGAAAATATACTCAGTAATTACCCTGGGAATAAGAATATGTTGCAAATAATAAAAACACTGAAAAAATCCCCAGAGCCTTTATACCCTAAAGTATATTACGAGTATTCTTGGTTAATAAGATCATTGAAACCTAGGGTGGATCAGTCAGTTAAGTGTCTGTCTGCGCTCAGCTCTGGTCATGATCTCAGGGTCCTGGGATCAAGTCCCTATGTTGGGCTCCCTGCTCAGTGGGGCATCTGTTTCTCCCTCTCCCTTTGCTCCTCCCACCATTCATACTCTCTCTCTCTCTCTCTCTCTCTCAAATAAATAAAGTCTTAAAAAACATCATTGAAACCTAGAAAAAAAAATTGTAGACTATTGTACCAATCTGTATGTTTAAATTTGAGTATATTTTTAGCCTGAAAAAAATGTAACCACTGAAATATATTTACATTAACACATTTTCTTATAAAATTAATCTAGAAAAAGTAAACTTCATTTGAAATTTGTTGGTTTTTTAATCCTAAATTCTTTAAACAAAAATATGGAGAATGTCAAACAAATCTACTTATTTTCGTTATCCATTATTTTAAAATGTAAAGAGGCAAAGTTTTGTATTTTTTAGTAGCGTTCTCAGAAAACCCAAAAATACTTTAAGACCTTAATGTATGAAGATCAAAGATACCTTAATAATTTTATTATTTGGAATTTGGGACATGAGCCAGGAGTTGTCAGAAGAAAAAAAGTTATGAATGTAAGTTGTAAGTATCTAAAAGGAACAAATATCTAAAGGTAAAATTTAAAAACACATAGCAATAGCAATGATTATTAGAAACTTAACATTTGGGGGCACCTGGGTGGCTTCATCAGGTAGGCATTTGACTCTTGATTTTATCTCAGGTCATCATGATCTTGGGGGTCGTGGGATTGAGCCCCTTGATGGGCTCTGAGCTCAGTAAGGTGTCTGCTTGTCCCTCTCCCTCTGCTCCTCCCCTGGTCACACTGACTCTCTCTCTCAAATAAATAAAAATATATTTTTTATAAAAAGAAACTTTTACTTGTTTTCAAGAATAAGATTTTTTTTCTAAAATAATTCAGAAGTATGTCAAAAATACAAAGAATAGAAGAAGTATTTTAAATGAAATTGAAATGATGTGAAATAATTTTTTCTCATCTTTTTTAACTTCAGAGTCAGTATATAAAGCTACCTGGATAAGTTTAGCTAACTAATAACTGATGCTTATGGTCAATCCAATTTATTTTTTTTTTCATTATTCAACAACAACCATTTGAGATGAGTGCTTGATTATTTTAGTAATCTTCATAATAAACTGGTATAATCAATAAGTG
This sequence comes from Enhydra lutris kenyoni, assembly GCF_002288905.1. Classification (NCBI taxonomy): domain Eukaryota; kingdom Metazoa; phylum Chordata; class Mammalia; order Carnivora; family Mustelidae; genus Enhydra; species Enhydra lutris. The sequence goes on from NW_019154086.1 coordinate 95,968,897, forward strand.
AGATGGTAAAATTCAGTAATAGTCAATTTTTTTTTCTTCTGCCAAAACACTAGCTAATCCACTGGATCTAACTATATACTAAAGAGGAGAAAATGGAATAAGAAGAAGAAGGAGGAAAAGGAGGAGAAGGAGGAGGAGAGAGAGAAGGAGGAAGAAGAGAAGAGGAGGAGGAGGAGGAAGAAGAAATATTGCAGCTCTTAAAAATAAGGAGCTTGGATTATCAAATAAAAGAGGCTACCTTCCTTGATTTTTTTTAATCCAGAAAATTTTAAGAACTGTCTTTTTATTTTGTCTATTTCTTTAAACTTTGCTTTCAGCAGCATTACATCTATTATACAGATCCCTAAAATGAAGGGAAAGCAAAGAAGTAAAATATTCTCTGGCGCTAAAATTCAATCTGTGGAAATGTATCTAGAAAATGTTGATCAACTAAAAGAGCCTTAAAGTGAAACCAATCAAGTGAAATGGTCTCTTATAGCTTCTGCCAGGCCTTATCATAACATTACAGATGCTGCAAAGTGAGTCAACTGGCTGGGACTTCCCGTGGTCCAAAGGACACCCAAGGCTACTTGGTCTCTACCCTCATTTACTGATCTGCAAGGAATTCTATCAATTACTCATTCAGCCCTTTTGCAAGCATCCTTTATGTCCTTGCATGTGCCTCTACCTTAGCTGTTGAAGGAAGATATGAAGAAAGATACCTCGTTCTTGTTTTCGAAGACTCCAGTAATCTGCTTTTCAAACATGTAAGCTGCTGTGATGTGATGTGATGTGATCAACCCGTAATAGAGGCAGACAGAACGGAGGGGGCGATAGGCAACCAGTCTTGAGTGTGGATGAGGGGAGTGCTTCAAGTGAGTCTGAACCACAGGAGCTGTCCAGGAGGCCCTGGAGAAGGGAGGTCACTCAGTGCGAATCCCACAAAATCCCACAGGCAGATGAGGTGATTGACTCACTGCTGAAAATCAGAGACTGTCTTCAGTCCAGTTTCTCTTAATTAGATAAGGTTCATTTTAGGGGCGGAAATATACGTGAAGCTGCAAGTGGGAGATGAGTGTGAGAAAAGCAGGGAAGCAAATGTTAGAAACCAGACGGGGTCTGATTTTATCAGTATTCCTAGAAGAAGCTGGTCTTTGTGTGTGTGTTTAACATAGCTATTGCTACTCCAGATCATTCTTCTACAAAGACACAAATTATCAAGTGGCTGCAAAATACTCTCCCTAAGTATTTTAGACGGAGAAAAATAGGAAATAAAGAAGGCACATGTTCTGCCTGAATATGTCACTCTGCCCTTACCAAAATCTCCTGTTTTTTTAAGTACCAGGAATGTGTCTGCTTTTTCACATTTAAATATGCAAAAAGAAATGCAGAGACTATAGTGGAAGGACAATAAAGTCGTGTTGAACTTCTCACACAATTGCTTTTGTGATGTTCAAAGCAGTTATTCTTGCTGTCAGCAGGAATAAAATATACTACCATTAAAGAGTGTAAGAAAAATCAAATGTGTTCCTGGGAATTACAACATAAGCTGCATGCAAATAACCTCACAATTTCTAAGGCCTGTCTCCTATTTGGTACTGATGTTTCAGTTTTAATTTGTTGAGGTTTTCTGGTTTGTTTTTAATTTCCTAAAAGCTGAAGCAAAATCTATTTATCAGCTTAAGTCTAAAATAACTGAGTTGGGGCGCCTGGGTGACTCAGTCAATTAACCATCTGCCTTCGGCTCAGGTTGTGATCCCTGGGTCCTGACATTGAGCTCCCTGTCAGAGGACTCCCTGCTCAGTGGGAAGTCTACTCTCCCTCTACCCCTCTCCCCTAAACATGCACACACCCTCTCTCTCTTTGTCTCAAATAAATAAAAATCTCTAAAAAAAATAAATAAATAACTGTAGACTTATCCACTACCAAAAAAAGTAGTATATGATTAAACTTCCATTTTTTAAAACTTTCATTTATAATCCCATTTATTAAAACTTGTTTTTCCTGGAGTTGATAATTGCATCGTTTTTTTCATTTGCTTTGTTTTGTGGTGTGTGTGTGTGTGTGTGTGTGTGTGTGTGTGTGTTGTGTGTTTTAATATCTACCACTGACTATTTCCAAACTCATACTTGGAGCTCTTACACAATTCTTACTATTATTTTTACATGATCAAATGAATGATATAATCTGTCTGTTCTAATCTTCCCCCACTCCCCACTCCATGACATTCTTCCTAGGGTTTAGCTGCTACAGTCTGATATAGTTATTCTCCTGGCCCATTACAGAGATTTTGATATAGGACTTCTTCTTTCTGTCCCCCTGTGTGTAATCTTTGTTTCATTCTAAGTTTCTCCCTCTTTCTTAGTTTACCTTTTTTATATTTATGGAGCACATTGTCTAATAGCTTTTTAACCACAAGTGCCTAAGAGGTTATAGCATGGGAAGAAATTGGCATGGGATCAAATTGTCAACCAGTAGGCTTTATTGGAAGGTAATCTTGTGGCAAGTAGGCTTTATTTGTGGATCACCAAATATCAGGATCTCACAAATTTTCTCTACAACTAGTTTTTGTGCAAAATAACATACAGTGTAAAAGAAATAATATCTGACTGCATGAATTCTAAGATAAGGTGGAAATAGAGACTGAAGTTTCCACCAATCTGTAATCAGACTTTCATTTAATTCACTCACTTTCAACCACCTAACTCATTGTTGACTTCCACGATAACTGGTGTTTCTGAGTTGTCCTTACTGGTTGAATTTCTTTAAAAGATAGAATTCTGTCAGAGACTGGGAAGGGGATGGAGTGAGAAAACAAAGGCGGAGAGCAAGTTGTCTTGTTTATGGGTTTGAGAAGGTCTCAAGCGTCCACTGCTCTTTATATAAATTTCTACCATCCACCAGTTTTCATTCCACAACTTACCATGTTTTCTGTTTCTTCTGTGGTAAAACTTGTAACAAATCTAGAGCCTGTCTTGCATTCTGCAGGGCAAGTGAGTTCATTCCTTATTAATTTCCCTTTGGATTGTCTGAGTTGGTTAACAGCTCCTACTCTGCTCAAACAAGAGATGAGGTCTTGGATTTAGAGTCTAAAAGTCACAAAGCACAGTAGGCACTAAATACAAAGTTTACCTAGGTTTAAGAAAGAATAAAGGTGCACCTGGGCGGCTCAGTTGGTTAAGTGTCAGCCTTCACTTCAGGTCATGATCCCAGGGTCCTGGGATTGAGCCCTCCATCAGTCTCCTTGCTCAGTGGAGAGTCTGCTTCTCCATCTCCCTCTGTGCCTCCCCCAAGTTGTTCTCTCTCTCTCAGTCACTGTCTTGCTCTCTCTCTCACTCTCTCTCTCTCTCTCTAAAATAAATAAAATATTTAGAAAAAGAAAGGAAGGGAGGGAGGAGGGAAGGAAGGAAGGAAGGAAGGAAGGAAGGAAGGAAGGAAGGAGGGAAAGGAGTCATGGCAGGAACAACAGCATAACCAAGGTCTCATGACTCCCAGATATGGTTACAAAGATGATACTGAGTGAGTAAGAATCACCTCAACTCTAGGAAGCCATCAGCTCTGGGGTCCCTATGGCTTTTTTATATTGCTAGTTATCCAGACACTTAAATTCTTTGATGCTGCTGAAACTCATTGTTTATAAGTCACTAACAAATTAGCAGTGGGGAATGAATTAGAGGATTTTCACACAGCCTGTCTGCTGGGACCCTATGCCCTAATCTTCTCTTCTTAAAAGTACACCAGTCATATTGGATTATGAACCACCTTCATAACCTCATTTAACATTAATTCCCTCCTCAAAGATCCTATCTTTAAATACAGTCACATGTTGAGTTACCAACGGTTAGGACTTCAGTATATGAATTTTGGAAGAACACAGTTCAACCTGTAAAGCCTCCAATACTTAGGCATCCTAGAGGCCAAAGGAAAGGCTCAGACAACCTGTTAACCTTCTTCTTTACCATTCATCTACGGTGCATGTTCCAAAAATATTTATCCCTTCATCTCTCCTCTCCTAGAAGTAAAAATAAATGTGTGTATTTAATATTTGTGTTTAATCATGTGCAACCAGAAATACCCACTCCCAGATTCAACCATTTTTGAGCCAAATGAATAGAAAAGATGTTATTCTCCTGAATAATATTCTAGAATCAAAGAAAAAATTGGAAGCGTAGGATAACTATTTAACAGTTGTTCAGTTTTGATAAATAAATGGTTTAGTGTTTTTCTGGAAACTAAATCTAATAGCCAAAATGGCAGAACAATATTTCAACAGGAATTCTGAAAGCTATAATAAACACAGCAAATGACTCAATGCTGTAACTCAGCAGGAAAGGAGACAAACCACACAATTTTAGGTACTTAGTATGAATTCTTATTTGGTAGTCTCCTGAAAGGTATGGTAGAGGCAATGAAGCATTTATAAGTTTTTCTATCTAGAGATAAATGATAATCAAAGAGCATTTTTTTATTCATTATGACTTGCTGTGGGGAAAAAATAGTAATATTGTCTTTACATGCTTTCTAGTAATAACAGATTCTCAGGGTGTGGTGTTAAGAAAATCCCCCAAATCTACTCTGCTGGGAGATACCTCAAATGTTCATAACATTACCTTTTTTGAAAATAAAAGCGTAAGTACTGAAAATTATTTTCTCTTCCATTTTTGACCTAAATCTTCCTGTTTAATCAAGAATTCCTTATCCAAACATTTAACCTGGCCAGTTTATGTGTGAATTTGTGACCATTTGGGAGAACATAAATCATAATGTTTTCATTCCTTGATTGAGATTTTGAGAGTGAAGCAGAAACAGTTTCTGGTTTCAAAGCATAAACCATCCATACAAAGATTTACATTAGAGAACCTGGAAGAAAAACATTTAAATATCCCAGATGATAATTCGAATCATTAACTCTTAGAAAACTCCAAGCCCAGTGATTTCAAATGTGTCTGGGCAATTTAGCAAAACGTACCAAAGCTCTGTTAAATAGGCAATTTTTATTGTTCCAACATTTTATTAATTTAACTGATCTGTTTGTTTGAGAAGACCCTGAAGCCTTATAAAAGACATTTCATTTTGTTTACCATAGCTGACTGTCATTATGCAACTATTAAATTTTCATTTTAATCCAATATGCAATTTATCTGATGAATATGAACTATAGCAATAGGTAAATAGCTGTAACTAATGGGGTGTTCAACTTCTCTCATAAGAATACAAGAGTAACCAAAAGTCATACTTGGATATATAATATAACCATAGAGTTTTTCAAACCCTCATTTTATTCAAAAGCCATGACAAAACATTTAACAACATAGTGAGAGTTTTTCAGCCACTCTATCAAGAAGTATTTGGCTGATTCTTAAAAGTTTAACTATAGAACTGGATTAATTAAAAATGGGTCAAAATTATGCAGAAAAAGAGCCACAAACAAAGTAAAAAACATCAAAGTCTTTTTTGTAATACCCTAGAGAATATAAAATAAAATTTACGATCTTACCACTGTTAATTTTAAGACCAAAGCTATATAACATACATATTAAACTATATTACTAAAGATTTTTCTTTTTATTCTCTTTATTTATGTAAAGAAAAAATAAATATTTTCAGGGTGAAAAGGAAGAAAAGACAGAAGTTGAAAGCAAATGTTGACGCAAAGTAGTAATTCTTGTAAATTTCATTTTTTTTAATTTTATTTATTTATTTGACAGAAAGAGATCACAAGTAGACAGAGAGGCAGGCAGAGAGAGGGGGGGAAGCAGGCTCCCTTCTGAGCAGAAAGCCTGATGTGGGGCTCGATCCCAGGACCCTGAGATCATGACCTGAGCCAAAGGCAGAGGCTTAACCCACTGAGCCACCCAGGTACCCCTTTTGTAAATTTCTTGGTGTTAAATATGCAAAATAAATCCTACATCTATTATTTTATATAATGAGAGGGAGATTGTGTGAAACTCAATCTTAATCCTTTCCTGAGCAAGATACTAACCTCGCTGTGTGGACATTTCCTTTTCTGTCAAAGTGGGACAGTAGTAGGATCTACTCATAGAGGTGAAGTGGGTATTGAATGAGTATAAATATGTAAGACAGTTCAAGCAGCATATGAAGATTAGTGTCATTTAAGCATTCAATATAATTTAATCCTCACAAACATAATGAATTGTAGAAAATATAAAATAGATGAGTATAGAATCCTGGAATTCTGATATACTGACATTTAAGCAAGTAATAGCTCATGGACATAACCAGAAACAAGTTATTGAGAATATTAGTTACTCAGTATCAGAAATACAATATTGCTATATATTTCATTCAACATATATGAATATTTATATAAATAGACATTCACATATATCATATATACCCACACTTCCTATATCTGTACGTAAAGACCTAGTAACAATAATCTCTGAGATCTCAAATATTCCAGAGCACTCAAAAAACTTATTGATAAAAAGCTACTGAAAAACATCAGAATTGAAAATTTTAGAATAGGTGTCTAAGTGAATTCCATTATTACCATATCAAATCCACCTGTATTCTCTGAGCTACTGCTATATAAATATTTCCTAACTAAAATTCATGTCAGCCATAGCATAGCACTTTTTTAATCTTCTCAACTACTGAAAGAGGAGCTAAGGACTATAAACAATTTTGAGTCCAGGTAAATGAAATACTTTTATTTTATTTTATTTATTTATTTGACAGAGAAAGAGATCACAAGCAGGCAGAGAAGCAGGTAGAGAGGGAGGGGGAAGTAGGCTCCCCGCTGAGCAGAGAGCCCAATGAGGGGCTGAGATCCTGAGATCATGACCAGAGATGAAGGCAGAGGCCCAACCCTCTGAGCCACCCAGGCACCCCTACTTTTTGTTTTTTGAGGCAATATCAAGAAAGCCTCTATTAGATTTAACTGCTAATATCCAGAAACATAAAATCCTTAGATAGGTATAAAGAGGAGTAGAAGCAATAACTTTATAGATAAAACCACTATTAGCCCTGAAAAGATTTAGTTAACAAAGAACATCTATACCTGCTCATTAGCTATTGATGACCATATGATGTGAATTCATGAACAATAAGCCAGAAGCACAAGTTTACTTGGTTATTTATTATATTCAGATTAGTTCATATGTCAAACATAAAAACAGAACATAATTTAACTTTTTTACCTTTATAGACTATTGATAAAAGATATTATGATAGATTGGAGGCAAATAGATTACTCTTTCTATCTGCTTTTTGGTTTATGAAAAATGTGTTGTTATTCTGATAACTTCAGGATTCCTCCAGCTTTGCTTCCTCTTAAATATTTACATACTTCTTTTACACAATGATCTAAGAAGAATATATCACTAATTTTCTTTATCCAGGATAGCTGCAACCTTACCTGCTGTATTTGCAATGAACATTCTGAATACTTCAGACCCAGCATATACTTCTCCTCAGTCATCCTTCTCTTTTATAGACAGGTAAGATTGACCAATAGGGGAGGCAACATTCAGCTAATCCCAAGTATTCTGGAGGGTTAGAATTCTATGTAATGACTTCTTTATACTACAATTCCTCAGACATCTTGGAAAATTGCTCATTATCTATTTTAGATTTTGACTGAATCTTCGTGTAATACAAGCACTTTATGCCAAATTAAAAGCAAACATCATGTAGATCAAATTTGAGTATATCCCAAACAAACTTAGAAAGCAATATAATAAATGATCTAGTCAAGAGGGTTCCTTCTACCACAGCAACTTTGAGAAATGAAAGTAAATCTGCACTCAAGATTATTGCTTTAGACTTATATATTTGAATAGTCTATTCTGAAAGACATTTGGGATAAGTTACAGCAGGTTCTCTGAAACTTTATTTCCTGTGATGTGAGATGAGAATCATTGACTACATCCTTGCTCCTCAAAGGATTAACAACATTGACACCAGCATGAAGATTCCTAAAGATAATCTCATGCTCTATCCAAGACCTAATGAATCAGGACTTTTACAATATCTATGGATGATTCACACAAACCTTAAGGTTTGAAACCTTAGAGTTGAAAATCACCAGCTCCTTAACATTATATATTTATATGATCCTTTGAATTTCTAGTATAGAGAGTTATAGGAAAAAAATAATCTCCTTCTAAGATGATGCTGAAAAAAGGTGGATAACAAGTTTTGCACCAATAAATAAACCAAGTTGTATCTGGAGCCTTGGGTTCAAGCACTTTAGTCAACATGTGATTTGAGGCATACATCTATGCAATAGTACCCACATTATTTTAAGGATAAGAGAATCTTTTGTGGAGGGGGATATTCATTTGTAAGGGAAAAAAAACTGAGAGACTTTGAACATATTGATTTTCTCTATATTATTCCTGTTTTTAACATCATTGATTTTTGCTCTAATTTTGGTTTTTCATTTTCTTCTGCTTGTTTTAGTCTTGTTCCTCTTTGTCTTGCTTGTTAAGACAAAAGGCAAAATGGATTTTACATATTTTTTCTTTTCTAATATATGCATTGAATGCTTTAAGATTTCCTCTAAATAGAGCTTTTACTGCATATGACACATTTAATAAATTGTATATTCATTTTGGTTTAGTTCAAACTATTTTTCTTGAGCGTTCTTTGACCCATGTGTTATTTAAGGAGATACGTTTTTAATCTCCAAATATTTTGGTATATTTCAGCTATCTTTCTGTCATTGACTTCTAGTTTAATTTTTTCTTTACCTGGAAATATATTTTGTACAATTCCCATTTTGTTTAAATTTGTAATGGTGTGTTTAATGCCTAGAACTTATCTTAATGGATATTCCATGTGAGGCTGAGAAAATACACCTGCCACTATTACTGGATGGGGTATTCTATAAATGCCAATTAAAGTCTTATTAACTATATGTCCTTACTAAAAACAAAATAAAACTATATGTCCCTCCTAATTTTCTTCCTGATTGATTTATTACTGAAAAAAAAGTGCTGATATTTTCAACAATGGTAGTGGGTGTGTCTATTTCTTCTTAGACTTCTATCACCTTTTATGTTACATATTTTGATGATCTCTTGTGAGATGTATACACACTATTGACATCGTGTTACCTGTGAAGTCTTTGTTTCTATAGATTGTCTCCATAAATTTCTGTTCAATGATATTCTTGGGTTTTTTATCACTCTTGATGTGAATGGCCTAAATGCACCCATAAAACAGCACAGGGTTGCAGATTGGATAAAATGACAGGACACATCTATATTTTGAGCCTAAGGATACATCCAGACTAAAAGTGAAGGGATGGAGAAGCATCTTTCATACCAATGGGCCTCAAAAGAAGGCTGGAGTAGTGATTCTTATATCAGATAAATCAGATTTTAAACTAAAGACTGTAGTCAGAGATACAGAAGGACATTACATCATTTTTAAAGAGTCTATCCACCAAGAAGATCTAACAATTATAAATATTTATGCCCCCAATATGGGAGCAGCCAATTACATAAGACAACTGTTAATCAAGATAAAGAGTCATATTGATATGAATACATTAATAGTATGGGATCTTAATGCTCCATTCTCAGTAATAGACAGATCATCCAAACAAAAAATCAATAAAGAAACAAGAGCATTGAATGACACATTGGACCAAGTGGACCTCATAGATATATACAGAACATTCCACCCTGAAACAACAGAATACTCATTCTTCTCGAGTGCACATGGAACTTTCTCCAGAATAGACACATACTGGGTCACAAATCAGGGCTCAACTGAAACTAAAAGACTGAGATTATTCTCTGCATATTCTCAGATCATAATGCTTTGAAACTGGAGCTCAACCACAAGAAAAAGTTTGGAAGGAATTCAAACACCTGGAAGCTAAAGACCACCTTTCTTAAGAATGCTTGGCTTGGCCAGGAAATCAAAGAAGAATGTAAACAATTCATGGAAACCAATGAGAATGAAGACACTTTGGTCCAAAACCCATGGGATACAGCAAAGGCAGTCCTAAGGAGGAAATGCATAGCCATCCAAGCTTCCCTCAAAAAAAATTGAAAAAATCCATAATACACCAATTGTCTTTACACATTAAACAATTGGAGAATCAACAACAAATTAAGCCAAATACACACACACAACAAGGGAAATAATCAAGATTAGAGCAGAGATCAATGAGATAGAAAGTAGAGATACAGTAGAACACATCAATGAAACTAGAAGCTGGTTTTTTGAAAGAATCAATAAGATCAATAAACATTGGCCAAACTAATCCAAAAGAGATGAGAGAAGACCCAAATTAATAAAATTATGAATGAAAAGGGAGAGATCACAACTAACACCAAGGAAATAGAAACAATCATCAGAAATTATTATCAACAGTTATATGCCAATAAGTTAAGCAACCTAGATGAAATGGATGCATTCCTGAAGATCTATAAACTTCCAAAACTGAATCAAGAAGAAATTGACAACCTGAATAGACCAATATCTAGTAATGAGATTGAAGCAGTGATCAAAAACCTCCCAAAAAACAAGAGCCCAGGACCTAACAGATTCCCTGGGGAATTCTACCCAACTTTCAAAGAAGAAATAATACCTATCCTCCTGAAGATGTTTCAAAAAATTGAAACAGAAGGAAAACTTCCAGACTCTTTTTATGAAGACAGCATTACCCTGATCCCCAAACAAGGCAAAGGTCCCACCAAAAAGGAGAATTTCAGACCAATATCCCTGATGAATATGGATGCTGATTCTCAATAAGATTCCAGCTAATAGGATCCAACAGTACATTAAAAAGATTATCCACCATGACCAGGTGGGATTTATCCCTGGGTTGCAAGGGTGGTTCAACATTTGCAAATCAACCAAAGTGATGGAACAAATCAATAAGAGAAGAGAGAAGAACCACATGGTCCTCTCAATTGATGCAAAAAAGCATTTGACAAGATACAGCATCCATTCCTGATTAAAATTCTTCAAAGTATTGGGATAGAGGGAACATTCCTCAACTTCATAAAATCTATCTATGAAAACCCACAGCAAATATCATCCTCAAGGGGAAAAAGATGACAACCTTCCCTTTGAGATCAGGAACATGACAAGGATGCCCACTTTTACAACTCTTGTCTAACATAGTATTAGAAGTCTTAGCAACAGCAATCAGACAATAAAGAGAAATAAAATGTATTCAAATTGGCAATGAAGAAGTCAAACTCTCTCTTCATAGATGACATGATATTTTATATGGAAAACCCAAAACACTCCACCTCCAAACTACAAGAACTCATTCAGCAATTCAGTGATGTGGCAGGATACAAAATCAATGTACAGAAATCAGTTGCTTTCTTATACACTAACAGTGAAGATACAAAAAGAGAGATTAGAGAATTGATTCCATTTACTATAGCATCAAGAACCATAAGGTACCTGGGAATAAGCATAACCAAAGAGGTAAAGGATCTGTACTCAAGGAACTACAGAACACTCATGAAAGAAATTGAAGAAGACACAAAAAGATGGAAGACCATTCCATGCTCATGGATCAGAAGAATAAACATTGTTAAAATGTCTATACTGCCTAGAGCAATCTATACTTTCAATGTTATTCCAATCAAAATTCCACAGATATTTTTCAAAGAGCTAGAAAAACAATCCTAAAATTTGTATGGAATCAGAAGAGACCCTGAACTGCTAAGGAAAAGTTGAAAAAGAAAAACAAAACTGGGGGCATCACGTTGCCTGATTTCAAGCTTTACTACAAAGCTGTGATCACCAAGACAGCATGGTACTGGCATAAAAACAGACACATAGACCAGTGGAACAGAGTAAAGAGCCCAGATATGGACCCTCAACTCTATGGTCAACTACTCTTCAACAAAGCAGGAAAAAATATACAGTGGAAAAAAGACAGTCTCTTCAATAAATGGTGCTGGGAAAATTGGACAGCTATATGTAGAAGAATTAAATTCAACCATTCTCTTACACCATACACAAAGATAAACTCAAAATGCATAAAAGACCTCAATGTGAGACAGGAATCCATCAGAATCCTAGAGGAGAACATAGGCAGTAACCTCTTCGACATTGGCCACAGCAACTTCTTTCAAGATGTGTCTCCAAAGGCAAAGGAAACAAAAGCGAAAATGAATTTTTGGGACTTCATCAAGATCAAAAGCTTCTTCACAGAAAAAGAAACAGTCAACAAAACAAAGAGGCAACCCATGGAATGGGAGAAGATATTCACAAATGACAATACAGACAAAGGGCTGATATCCAAGATCTATAAAGAACTCCTCGGGCGCCTGGGTGGCTCAGTGGGTTAGGCCGCTGCCTTCGGCTCAGGTCATGATCTCAGGCTCCTGGGATCGAGTCCCGCATCGGGCTCTCTGCTCGGCAGGGAGCCTGCTTCCCTCTCTCTCTCTGCCTACCTCTCGGTCTACTTGTGATCTCTCTCTGTCAAATAAATAAATAAATTCTTTAAAAAAAAAAAAAGAACTCCTCAAACTCAGCACACACAAAACAGATAATCATGTCAAAAAATGGGCAGAAGACATGAACAGACACTTCTCCAAAGAAGACATACAAATGGCTAACAGATATACGAAAAAATGTTCTTCATCAGGAGCCATCAGGGAGATTCAAATCAAAATCACATTGAGATACCACCTTACATCAGTTATAATGTCCAAAATTAACAAGACAGTAAACAACATGTGTTGGAGAGGATGTGGAGAAAGGGGACCCCTCTTACACTATTGGTGGGAATGCAAGTTGGTGCAGCCACTTTGGGAAACAGTGTGGAGATTCCTTAAGAAATTAAAAATAGAGCTACCCTATGACCCTGCAATTGCACTACTGGGTATTTACCCCAAAGATACAGATGTGGTAAAAAGAAGGGCCACCTATACCCCTTGGTCACAGTCGCCAAATTGTGGAAAGAACCAAGATACCCTTCAATGGATGAATGGATAAGGAAGATGTGGTCCATATATATTATGGAGTATTATGCCTCCATCAGAAAAGATGAATACCCAACTTTTGTATCAACATGGACAAGACTAGAAGAGATTATGCTGAGTGAAGTAAGTCAAGCAAAGAGTGTCAATTATCATATGATTTCACTTATTTGTGGAGCATAAGGAAACACGGAGGACATAGGAAGGGAGAGGAGAAGGGAGTTGGGGGAAATTGGAAGGGGGGAGACAAACCATGAGAGACTGTGGACTCTGAAAAACAATCAGAGGGTTTTGGAGAGGCGGGAGGTAGGAGGTGGGGTGAGCCTGGTGGTGGGTATTATGGAGGGCACATATTGCATGGAGCGCTGGGTGTGGTGCATAAACAATGAATTCTGGAACACTGAAAAGAAATTTAAAAAATAAATAAATTTTTTTTAAATATGTATACACACTAATAATTTCCATATCTCCTTGGAAAACTCTATTCTTTCTCATTATGTAGTTCTTTTCTTTATTTATGATCATTTTCTTGTTCTAAAGTCTGCTTTGTTTGAAATTAATATAGCTATTCCATCTCTCTTTGAATGGAGATACCCACCCTAGGGGAGGAATCATAATTCCCCACTCTGTAAGTATGAACAGTGTATGGTTACTTCCTTTCAAAGAATAATATATAGAAAAGTGATGTGGGAACAACTTATAGTAAAACAATCTAACAGAGTCTACTTCACTGGGTGATCAAGGTTCCATGTCAATAGTAAGAAATCATGTTGACAATATGAACCCTTGATATGAGCTAATGGAAATAACACCTTACCTGGTTGTTCTTCCCAAAATTCATAAATCCAGTCTATCCATGGAAAATAATTCCAGAAAATTTTCAATTTTCAGTATACTTGACCCGTACTCTTCAATGCCATTTAGGTAATCAAAAATAAGGAAAGCCTGAGAAACTGTCATAATGAAGAGGAAACTAAGGAGTTCTAATGACTAAATGATAATGTGGTATCCTAGAATATGTTATGAAACAGTAAAAAGAATGTTAGATACAATGAATAATGTTAGATAAAAATGAATAATGATTCTTTAATCATAACTAATACACCACACCATCATAAGTTGCTAATAATAGAGGAAGCTGGATGTGATTATTTGGAAACTCTATTATCATCATCTTATGTTTTCATACAGCTTGAACTATTTTAAAAAAAAATTCCATTAAAAATAATCAAATTGGAAAACTAATACCTCTTGGGATAAATTGAGTAAAAGATTATACATATATGGAAAAGGGGCTTTGAACAACAAGTTGGAAAATTTCACCAGGAGACCAGGAGGCTGCATTCATATAAAGATATATTTCATGTAAGTAAATAAATAGGGTAGAAGATTTTTTCCAAGTATGACACAGGTTCTTGTATCAAATCAACCTCCACATGGATTACCAATCATAACTTTAGAGGAAATATAAAAGACAACAATTGGAGCTAATACAGAGTTGCTAAAACAAACAAATTTGAGAAGGGTAGAACCTTGAAAGAATGTATCAGTACTAGTAAAAAATCATGTTTTTATATTTTTTTTTCCTGAGGTCATTCCCCTCATTAAATAAAGCATAGAAGTAAAACCAAAGGAGAAACCTCTCATATTATGTTTCTGAGGAATTAAGGAACAGAATTCAAAACAGCCAGAGAACCTGGAAGTTAGAGATGTCACACAATGGAAGGAACCACAAACACTGTGCTTAAACTTCTACCAAATCTTTGGCTGATATTTGAGCTATGTATGCCTGAAGGCATTCCAAACAGATGAGTTAGAAGCCAACAGGTAGAAGGATAGAACAACTGAACAGAAATTTAATCTCCTGTTCACCTGAAAGGAAACATGTTTTATAGTTTCAGTCCAGCTAAGTTAATTGTCTACAAGAACAATAACAATAATAAACACTTTCCAATAGAAAAAAAACCAAAAAACAAAAACCAGAGCCTTTACAATATAGTGTTCTCAGTGTCCATGCAATAAAAATTACTAAACATGTAGAAGAACAGAGATATCGTTCAGAAAAATCTTGTTAATAGAAACCAATCCTGATGTGACCCAGAGTGTTGTTTAGTAAAAACAGATATGGTAAGGATTTTCAATGACTTAAGGAAGAGTTTGCTATTAATGAATAAAGACATGGGAAATCTCAACAGAATTAAAGGAAAATTCTAGAAGTAGAGAGTAAAATATCTGGAGTTCAAAAATAGTGCAATGTCTTAACAGCAAATTGAGATGACAGAAAAAGAAATTTGGTGATCTTAGGTAGAGATATATAGAAATTATCTAGTCTAAAAAAAAAGAAAGAAAAATATTTTTAAAAACAATGGAGAGTTGATGACCTATAAAAAATATCTAATGGTCTCACATATGTGTAATTGTAATTCCAAAAAGGGAAACTAGGGAGAATGTTGAAATTAAAACATTTGAAGAAATAATGGCCATATATATCCCAATCGGGGAATTAAGAAACTCAAAGAATCCCCAAACATGATAAATACAAGCACAACACACATATGCACATCTTACAGTCAAATTAATACTTAAAATTAAGCATAAGAAAAAAAAACTCAAATACCACATTACTTAGTAAGAAACAATAAGATTAATAATGGTAACTTCTCATTAGAAACCATGGAGTCAAGGAGAAAATAGAATATAATCTTTAAAGTTCTAAAATAAAGCTGACAATTTATAATTATGTATTCAGGAAGTTAAACTTAGAAATTAAGGCAAAATGAATACACTCACAGATAAGCAAAAATAAACAGTGCATTGCTGGTGGACCTGCAGTATAAGAAATAACTGTTCAAGCTGAAGGATAATAACATCAGAGGAAATCAGATGAAATAAAACCAGACATAACTATAAAAACAAGTGAAGATTATTGGAAACAGTAACTAAGAGTTTACTTTTTAAAATTATCTGTTTTGTCTTATGTCCTTTATAAGACACATCTGTTTAAAAGAGAAAATATATTTTTGTTCTGTGTGCATAATATATGATGATGTATTGTATATGACAACTACAGCATAAAATATTGGGTAAATTAAATATAATACTCATATATTTTACATAAAATTGTGTGTAATATTAACTCTTAGTAGACTATAATACCTTAAGGGTACATATTTTAATTCCTAAAGTGACCACAAAAAATAATGAGAAAATTATATAATCTGTTGGGACACAGTCAAAATCTGAATATAGTTTGATAGGAAAATCAGGTATTTGGGATACAATAAACCCAATTTTAAAAATTGCCTATTCTTAAACTTTTGGGACTTCATCAGGATAAAAATCTTTTGCACATCAAAGGAAACAATCAACCAAACTAAAAGGCAACCTACAGAATGGGAGAAGATGCTT
Source organism: Enhydra lutris kenyoni (assembly GCF_002288905.1). NCBI lineage: Eukaryota > Metazoa > Chordata > Mammalia > Carnivora > Mustelidae > Enhydra > Enhydra lutris. The sequence continues at coordinate 95,985,213 of NW_019154086.1, forward strand.
GCAAATGACATATCAGGTAAAGGGCTAGTATCCAAAATCTATAAAGAATTTATCAAATTCAACACCCCAAAAGCAAAATGTCCATCCAAGACATGAGCGGAAGACATGAATGACATTTTTCCAAAGAAGACATACAAATGGTTAACAGACAATGAAAAAATGCTCGACATTACTCATCATCAGGGAAATAAATACAAATCAATATCATAAGAAGCCATCTCACACCTGTCAGAATGGCTAAAATTAACAATCCAGGAAATGACAGATATTAGCGAGGATGTAGAGAAAGGGAAACCCTCTTACACTGTTGGAGGGAATGCGAACTGGTGTAGCCACTCTGGAAAACAGTATGGAAGTTCCTCAAAATTTAAAACTACAACTACCCTAGAACCAAGCAATTGAACTGCTAGATATTTATCCAAAAGATACAAAAATAGAGTTATAAAGGTACATGATCCCCAATGTTTATAGCAGCAATGTCCACAATAGTCAAAATATTGAAAGAGACCAGATGTCCATTCATGTATGAATGGATAAGGAAGATGTGGTATATACATACAATGGAATTTTAGCCATTAAAAAGAATGAGAAAAATGAAGAGTGAAATCTTATCATTTGCTATGACTTTGATGGAATTAGAATGTATTATGCTAAGTGAAATAAGTCAGTCAGAGAAAGACAAATACCATATGATTTCACTTATATGTGGAATTTAAGAAAATAAAGATGAACATAGGGGAAGGGAAGGAAAACAAAATGAGATAAAAACAGAGAGGGAGGAAAACCATAAGGGATTCTACTATAGGGAACAAACTAAAGGTTGCTAGAGGGAAGGTGGGTGGGGGAATGGGGTATACCCATTGGGTGAAGGGCATTAGGAGGGCACTTGATAAATGAGCACTGTGTGTTATATGCAATGATGAATCACTAAACTTTATACATAAACTCTAACACATAATATACTATATGTTAACTAACTTGAATTTCAATAAAAATAAAATAAGATAAAATTCCCTACTCTATCACTCATTAGTTATGTGATTTTTAAAAAGTATTCATCCTCTTTGAGGGACAGTTTTAGCAGGTAAAAAAATTATCTCATAATTGTTATTTAAGGAGTAATAAGGTAATGTTTAAAAGTACCAACTGTAGTCCCTGTGGATCAATAAATAAACTTTAGTGATCAACTTCCCTCTCTACTCCACAAATAACTAAGGTTCGCTTCAGTACAAATAGAAGCAGTCCCTGAAAGATATCTTTTAGAAGCATCTAAATATATTGAAAAAATAATAGTAGTACTAGAAGAAATATATGGAATTATGCATAGGTTAATGATTGATACAGCAAAAGAAAGCACATGTAAAATTTTAAAAACACATCACTTAATATGCTGGAAAAAATATAAAGCTCATCCAAAGGAGTGAGAAGAGTGAGACATTTATCTGAGAATAAACACCATGTAGAGAGGAATCTATGAAAGAGAAAAATCAGAAGCAGCATGGAGATGCAAAAGCTGTTAATAGCCTGGGAGAGAGAGAATCACATCAAGTCATCTCCACTTAGAAACAGGTGCAAATAGGACCACTGCAATGTCTTTTCATCTTTCAGTCTTTAGAACTAAATGACTGACTTTGTGAAGAATCAGTCATAAACTTGAGATTGTGGCCTCATTACTCAGTTACCGGTTTTATTAAATATTAAATTCTACCTTGTGGTAACAAAACTGAATTGCATGTATATGTAAAATAAAGCTAGATATTTTTAAGAACATAGTTAAATTACAATTGTTTATCTACAAATTCATGGTTGAAATTATGGGATAAAGAAATAACCCTAAGATTTTAAGTCCTAAGAAAAATCCTAATATTTGAAGGAGAAACTAGAGTATTTTGTGAGCAAGTTATATAACCACTTGAGTTTTGATAATTAGATTATTATACAATTTTGCTTAATACAGTCATATATCACCTTTAGAATATGGTGAAGCTCAAAATATTGTGAAAAAAGTTTTTGCTTTCCACTCATCACAAAATTTTCAACTTGTTACTACTTTATTCAATGCTATTATATTTGTTGTAGGTCTCCATACTCAGAGACAGATGACAGAGTAAAATGCTCAAGTCAATGAATCAACTGTAGTCGTTTCTTTCTACGGGCGGCATATTCTTTGAACCACTACTGAGGATGCTCAGAAGTGAAAAAAAACTACCAACTCCAGTTTCTGGGAAACATAAAGACATGACATATAGGAATTGCTGCTTTGGATGAATTGTTTTGCTTAAAGTATTGTCGAAAAGACTGTACTTCCCCTACCAATTCATAGAATTTCTTAAGAGATACATAATAATTACAAATTTGAATGAGAACAACAACAACAACAACAAAAGGATAACAGACAAAAGAAAAAGAGTACAGTGCATGCACAAGGAGAAAAGAAAGGAAGGCAGAAAGAAAGGAGGGGTGGGAGGGAGGGAGGGAGGGAGGAAGGAAGGAAGGAAGGGAAAGAAGGAGGGAAGGAAGGGAGAAAAAGAGGGAAGGAGGAAGGAAGAAAAAAGGAGTTTGATTCCATTTGGGTTGTTTACTCTTTCTCTTACGCTCATACATGAGCATATTGAGAAGAAAGCTTAGGTACTTCCTTCTCAGTGCCATCAGGAGGTTCAAACTGTGCAAGCTCCTGTCTTGGGAACTGTCATCCCTGCTCCTACCACCACTAAAAATCCAGTCAGTCTTCTTTCTCTGATCGCTCAAGCTTTTTAAATTTTTATTTATTTTTACTTTTTTTTTTTTTTTTTTTGGACCAGCTTGGGAAGCCCCTCTGCTCGCCAACACAAAGCTTCATTATGAGCATATAAAAAATCATTTTCACCCTCCTTTGGTGTGTGTGATGTCATCAATCTAGACATTGGAACCCAATTTAGGTGAAAATTTTAGGTATTCTTACATCTGTGAAGTAACTACAACAGAAAGGAAGGAAAGAAGATGAAAGAAATGAATAAAGAAATAAATATCGAGCCATACAGAGAAGGAAGTCAAAAGCCAATGTTTTCTAAATGAACTTTCCCGCCCAAGAAACAGAAAAATGGTCCCAACCATTTTCCTTCCTCAAATTCAAGGAATGGTCTCAGCCCTATGCATAAGAACTAACTGTGGACATTAATAACAATATGAAAGAGAAATTTAAGTCATAATATTATGGGATGCTTTTGACTTAGAGAAATTAAGCCAAGTCAAAAGGTAGAAAAGCCCTTTTTTATCATTTATTGCCAAGTGCTTAAGTAAGGTGAGTTTGGTAGCCAAAAGGAAACACAGCTTGTGTCCTTATAGAATTATCATCAAAGACATTTGAATTAATTGGTTATGTTTAATATTCCTACTTGAAAAATAGTGATTGCTATCTTATCCATACTATGTGATGGATTATTTTCAGATGAGCTTTTCCATAACTAATTCCCCATCCAGGAATCCCATCAGTGTGCTGAATGTGTCTAACATTATGGATATTTGCATTACACAGAATTGATACCTAAATTGCAATATGCAAAGTTTCTTATAACATTACCTTAATATTTCTTCGTAAATGAACAAATAAATCTATCCTCACAGTACCTAGTATAGTGTTTTGCTTCTTTGGTATTCGGTACATTTTTTTTTTAAATAAACATGCATTGCTTTCTGTAATCTAAGTTCTTTGTGTCGTTTGATCACCAAAAGGTCACATACCTTGACTTCATTGTTTTTGGCAGCCATACAAGGTCATGAAACAAATCCTTTGTTCATTTTTATTTTGATTTTAGTGCTTTTAGCTTCTATCATAGTTCATATGAAAGGTAGTCATAAGAAAAACTGGTATCTCTTCAAATCAGCTGTAATAAATAACTTTACTATTTTATCCAATTTTCAAATTATAGGGACATTTGTGTTTTTTCATAGGGATATGTTTTAGTAAGGATATATTTATATGCCCAATTATTTTCATATTTAATTATATAAATATTTATATTTTTGTTCACTAAATGAATATAATCTATTATGTGCCCATAGATCATAGTGTGATAAGCGCTAAGGATAAAAAGTGAGCTGAAAAAAATAGAAAGCCTTTATCTTCTTGGCATTTATAACCAGTGGGATAAAAACCACTATAAAATAAGTGTATTTTTTACAAACTGTGAAAAATGCTAAGAAATGTGAGAAAGATGTATAACAAGAAACGTGACTGATAATTGAATTGAGATCTGAAGGCTAATTGGGTGTCATAAGGTAAAGGAAAGTAATATATTGAGGGACAGGTAAAGACCATTGCAGGTGTGGGTGTTGGGTTCCTTGCCAAGGGAAACATAGTTTATTAGAATAATTGAAAGAAAGCCATGAATCAGTGAGAATTCTATAAGTTTCTGTATTTTCTTTTTGGTGTGCATATCTATGTGTAAATGTGTATCTATAAGGCAGATTTCAATTTAAGCTAAATTTCTCTATATTCTCTACTGAGTTTTACACTAAGTCACCTCTATTACCCTTTAGAATTGGTGGGGGAAATGAAAAGGGAAAGTGGATGTGAAGGAAGGGGAAAGACAGACATGGAAGAAAAATTATAAATTTGATATTATTCTAGTTGGAAGGAGAAACAAATGTTTTAACACATGATCCTAGCACATGCATAATATTGTCTTCTAATATTTATACTATAAAACAAAATAAAACTAATTACACTGAACCATATTTTTCAAATAAAAAGAACAAATGTGGGCTGAATGATTTAGTTTAAAAAAAACTGATTTTTCTGGTATGCTCTATCTACTTTTAAGATCTGGCTGAAACATCAGGGAATTAATTTTAGGCTATACATATATTGTATCATTGAGTCAAAATTCTAAAGTGTGCCTCAAAGGACTAAAATTGGCTCCTTAGTTTCCTTCCAAAGGAAAAGACCAAAAATACTTAGAACCTTACAATTTCTTATAACTAAGTAACCTTCAGTCTGATTGGCAGTTTAACACTGCTAATAAAAGGTAAGTTTTAATTTGCTGCTCAATAGGAGTTGTTGGAAATTAAACCATTTCCACATTTGCATAACAAAATGTATTATCTGTAATTAACTAACCTTTAGAAAATTTATTTTTAATTTCCTCCTGTCAACATATCTGGAAAATGCCAAGTTAACAAGCATTAGCATAAACGCAACTACATTAATATAGAAACTACAGCAAGCATTAGATGGATGGAGTGGTCAATCCTAAGGTAATTAAAGAGCTGTCATCTGATTGCATTGTTCACTTGAAAACATATGGAGAAATATTTGGTATCATTACTAAGTGACAACAAAATAATAAGGTACCATCTTTTACACACTAATTAGCTAAAGGAATCTATCTAATCAGTACTGTTTACTTGAAATTCCTTTATAGTTATAACACTATGTTTCATACCAAAGCAAAACCATAATATGAGAATCCAATTTTCCTAATTCTAATTGTTCTAATTTAATTGCAATATGTGCATATTTTGTGATTCAATTTTAGAGGCAACGGTTCTACAGTAGTATTTTTCTTAAATCTTCACTATTTTAGAAATTAATTTCTTGTCCCTTTCTAATCTTTAAGGATTTTATTTATTTATTTGAGAGAAAGAGAGCATGAGAGAGGGGAGGGCCAGGGGGAGAAGCAGATTCCTCACCCATCAGGGAAGGCCTATGCAGGGTTTCATCCCAGGACCTGGGATCATGATCTGAGCCCAAGGCAGCTGCTTAAATGACTTAGCCACCAGGCACCCCTCTCCACTCATGGTATAAGGAATGGTAAGAGAGAATTAAAATGTATATTCCTTTATCATAAAATTTGGTCTATTGTAAATAGGTCCTCTTGTAAATATATATATGTATGGCTATAGAATTTTAAACGACTTTTTTCTTTTCAAGAATAAAAAAAATTAACAATAAACCTCTGCTTTTCCCTAGGGTTTATCAAGCTCTCCTAAATGCTCTATCTAGCCATTACAATTCATAGAAAAAAGCAGTGGTAGCAGGTGGCATTATGAATTTAAATTAGATCCAATGTGCAGAAGGACAGCAGGGGGTTCTCTGTATCAGTTTTCTGAACACATGACTCCAACAATATTATATGTTTTCCAAACTAGTCAGGCCATTACTGTTCTACAAACAATTTTTTTTTTCTATTTTACTAGAGTGCTTCGTTTCCCTCAAGATACTAGTTTGTAAACTCATCAGGCTCTTACCCTGACACAAGAAATCTAGGATACCAGTGATGAAAAACAAATTATGAAACAAAACATATGCCTTTTAAGAAAGCTCTAGGTGGGCAAATCATCTTAAGCTATCTCCTTTTTAATATATACAGATGCATACATACACACACACAAAGCCAATATCTAAATTACACATTTTGTCAACAAAATTAGATATGTAATATACTTAAAATTACATGAAGTAGTAAATTATATTACTTTTTAAAATTCAGAGTATTGACAGATTAGAACTTAGTTTTTTAAATATATGCTTTAGAAAATTTAAAGAGACTACAGCCTCTAAAGGAATTCATTATCTTTTCATCCATTATTTCCAAACCCAAGAATGGTCAACACCATCTATTTAGATATTAAAACCAGAAACTTTGGATTTATCCACCAGTTTATATACCCAATGTCCTTCAGTTTTTACCACCTTAAATTCTTTCCAATCCTCTCACTTATTTCCATTTCCATAAAGTCCATCTTGATGTAAGCTAACATCCTATGTGGCTGCGTACTGAATTAATGAAATATAAATCATGGCTATAGCAGGAAATTTAAATTGGTCAAGAGTTAAATTGTTTCTCACCTTTTTTAAAAATGGTATTCTTGCTCAAATATCATAGATTATAAATGACTGAAAGAAATAATAAAATGAATGTTATTTACATCATAAGACAAATTGACAAATATACCAAATTATTCAATATTATTATTCAAATATACCAAAGCACACTCTTCTCAAGACAACATTATAGGCTACTCTTTCATAAAATACTGACTTGTAGAATGGAAAAAATACATATATCTTATGATTTTTACTGTTTCATTAGCACAATTGTCACCAGGCAACTCTTATTTATATAAAACTATAGGAAAATGGTCAAAATTAGTAAACTATACTTTCTAATAGAATAAACAGGATTTATCTCTGCTTTCCTACTGGCTTCTTTTCCCCAATGTCTCATTCATTTGGCAAAGTATGACTAATAGAATTAATAAAAAGACTTTGTGGTTAATGAATGTTATTAAAGACCTAATAAATAATAACACAGAAAGCAAAAATCCAATCACAGCAAAAATATACCACTGAATATCCAGCCATAGTTCTCACAGAAAGTTCTCTGTACAACCTCTCCTCCTTCAGACACCCACTTCCCATCACGCATTACACAAATCACTATTTCTTTTCCAAACTTGTCTTCTCAAGGGCCAGAGACTCCTCTAACTCCTATCTTCTCAGTAGCAATGGGAAACAAAACATTTCTTCACATGAAGAAGTCTCAATCCAAGAATGCCCCATTTAAATTTATTATGCAGAGTAATTTACCATTTTATTGCTTTGACCATCTTATTTTCTTTAAACAAGAGCCAAATGTTTTACCACCACATACTGAAAGGATCCATTAAAGTGCTTTCCTACATCAAATGATCATATCTTTCAGCCACCTCCAAATGCAGAAACAACTGCCATTATTTTTAAATATTTTGCTTTTTGTTTTTCCAAATTCCATCATTAAAAAAATATTTAAGGTCCTCATATTTAATTTTTTTTTTACCCTTATTCTAGAATTTCTGCAAAACAGTATGAGAAGAAAAAAAGTCAGTTGGAAAAAAGACAAAAAATAATATTATATAGTGTTTTGATTTTGTACCTAAAAGTCAAGAAAATCATCTAAACACAATAATACACTAGAAAGATTTTACCCAGCAATAATCAAAGTGTTAGGTGTTTATGAAGAAAACTATAAAACTTTGTAAGTATATGTAAAGAAAAACCAAAACCAAAACAAACAAACAAAAAAAAACCAGACATAAAAATCATGTTCTTGGATTAAACTATGAAAAGACCAGTTCTTTCCAAATTAATAAGTAGTTCCTTCCTTTCTTCCTTTCTTCTTTCATCCTTTATCTGCTACATAAAATAAATATTTAATGTGGGTGACTACGTCACTTACTATAATAGATGGTAAAGGCAGTAATATAGATAGTTCTCTTACCCTAATTAAAAGTGGCAAATACATGCAATTAAACAGTAAGCACAGTAAACTCTCATGTATACCTATATACATGCAGCTATACATACATGTAAACACATACATATGTGCATATGTATACAGTTAGGTATATATTTCTTCTCTTTCTTTGAAATAGTTACAAAATGAACAAAAAAATACAAATAAAGATTGAAAAGACCAAATTGTTATTTTGAAGAGATGTGAAAGAAGAAACCTATAAAACTTTAGAGACTTTTGAAAGAAGACTTAATAAATGATTATTTTACTGAATAAGTACATAGACTATTTCTCAGATGTTAATTCTATCCAAATTTATCCAAATGTATGCATTATTTTAGCACCATAACAGTCAAATTTCACTAGGAATCATCTTTGAACTCAACAAAGTGATTCTAAAAATCCCTCTACGCATTTTTCACAGAAAAAAATCCTAAAATTCATGTGTAATCACAAAAGACCCTGTATTGCCAAAGCAATCAGGAGAAAGGAATAGCAAGGCTGGAGGCAACACGCTCCCTGATTTCAAACTATATTACAAAGGTATAATAATTAAAACAAGATGGCATTGCCATAAAAAACAGACACATAGACCAACAGAACAAAACAGAGAGCCCAGAAATAAACCCATGCATACAGTCAACTAATATTTGAGAAGGGAGACAAGAACACTTAATAGCAAAAAGATAGTCTCTTTGGTAAGTGGTGTTGGGGAAACTGGAAATTCATAAGTAAAGGATGAAAAGATTTACATCTTCAAGAGACTGAATACAAGATTTCTCCTAGGAGTTTTGGAGCATATTTCTCTATTGTCAGTAGTCTAGAGTAATTGATATTTAAATTTTCCTTTATATTTGAGGTACTTTATATTTAAATTTTTCTTTATATTTGAGGCATGCAGTATTTTTTTAAATTTTTATTTATTTATTTGACAGACAGATCACAAGTAGATAGAAAGGGGCACCTGGGTGGCTCAGTGGGTTAGAGCCTCTGCCTTTGGCTCTAGTCATGATCCCGGAGTCCTGGGATCAAGCCCCGCTTCCGGCTCTCTGCTCAGTGGGGAGCCTTCTTCCCTTCCTCTCTCTCTGCCTAACTCTCTGCCTGCTTGTGATCTCTGTCTGTAAAATAAATAAATAAAACCTTAAGAAAAAAAAAGGTCTGATTAAAAATAGAAAACTCACAAACTATTTTTTTAATATCTGGGTGTTAAGATTATACAATAAATGGATCAAACTTTTTCTTTTAAATTAAGTTCACACTTTCTTTGGAAGAAAACAGAGAATTTAAGCTGATTTTCTATATATGGATATTACAAATAACGAACTACAACAATTATTGCATATCCCAAGTTAATCTTCTCCAATTTAGTCAAAACTATTTTCTTCTCCATCTACTCATGGATTTACTTAAGGTAATGTTGAAGTGGCCAGGATTATCTAATGGACTGTCCATTTTTAGTAACATCATTTTTTTAGAAAACATTTTAGCTTGCTCTAGGAAGTATAAACATTTTAACAATGTCTATTCTTCCAATTCATGAGCATGGAATGCTCTTCCATCTTTTTGTGTCTTGTTCAATTTCTTTCATGAGTGTTCTGTAGTTCCTCAAGGACAGATCTTTTACCTCTTTGATTAGGTTTATTCCCAGGTATCTTATGGTTCTTGGTGTTATGCTAAATTGAATCAATTCTCTCATTTCCTTTTCTATATTTTCCTTGTTAGTGCATAAATTAGAAAGCAACTGATTTCTGTACATTGATTTTGTATCCTGTGGCATTACTGAATTGCTGAATGAGTTCTAGTAGTTGGAGGTGGACTCTCTTAGGTTTTCCTTATAAAGTATCATGTCATCTGCAAAGAGAGAGAGTTTGACTACTTCTTTGCCAATTTGAATACCTTTTATTTCTTTTTGTTGTCTGATTGCTGTTGCTAGGACTTCTAATACTATGTTGAACAAGAGTGGTGAGAGTGGACATCCATGTCATGTTCCTGATCTTAAAGAGAAGGTTGTCAGCTTTTCCCCATTGAGGATGATATTCATTGTGGGTTTTTCATAGATAGATTTTATGAAGTTGAGGAATGTTCCCTCTATCCCTACACTTTGAAGTGTTTTAATCAGGAACAGATGCTGTATCTTGTCAAATGCTTTTTCTGCCTCAATTGAGAGGACCATGTGGTTCTTCTCTCTTCTCTGATTGATTTGTTCCATCACATTGATTGATTTGCAAATGTTGAACCACCCTTGCATCCCAGGGATAAATCCCACCTGGTCATGGTAGATAATCTTTTTAATGTACTGTTGGATCCTATTAGCTAGGATCTTGTTGAGAATCTTGGCATCCATATTCATCAGGGATATTGGTCTGAAATTCTCCTTTATGGTGAGGTCTTTGCCAGGTTTGGGGATCAGGGTAATGCTGGCTTCATAAAAAGAACAGCAACTTCCAACAGATGAATAGATAAAGAAGATAGGAGACAAACTATGAGAGACTGTGGACTCTGAGAAACAAACTGAGGGTTTTGGGGGCTTGGGGGTGGGATGAGCCTAGTGGTGGGTGTTATGGAGTGTACATATTGCATGGAGCACTGGGTGTGGTACATAAACAATGAATTTTGGAACACTGAAAAAAAATAAAATAAAACATAGAACAGCAACTTCTTTCAAGACATGTCCCCAAAGGCAAAGGAAATAAAAGCGAAAATGAACTTTTGGGACATCAAGATCAAAAGTTTCTGTACAGCAAAGAAACAGTCAACAAAACAAAGAGGCAATCAATGGAATGAAAGAAGATATTCGCCAAAACACTACAGACAAAGGGCTGATATCCAAGATCTATAAAGAATTCCTCAAACTCAACACACACAAAACAGATAATCACGTCAAAAATGGACAGAAGACATGAACAGACACTTTCCAAAGAAGACATACAAATGGCTAACAGACACATGAAAAATTGTTCATCGTTACTAGCCATCAGGGAGATTCAAATCAAAACCACATTGAGTTACCACCTTACACCAGTTAGAATGGCCAAAATTAACAAGACAGTAAACAAATGTTGGAAAGGATGTGGAGAAAGGGGAACCTTCTTACAGTGTTGGTGGGAACGAGAGTTGGAACAGCCATTTTGGAAAACAGTGTAGAGATGATTCCTTAAGAAATTAAAAATAGAGCTACCCTATGACCCTGCAATTGCACCACTAGGTATTTGCCCCAAAAATACTGATGTAGTGAAAAGAAGGGCCATCTGTACCCCAATGTTTATAGTGGCAATGGTCACAGCCACCAAACTGTGGAAAGAACCAAGATGCTCTTCAATGGACGAATGGATAAAGAAGATACGGTCCATATATACAATGGAGTATTATGCCTCCATCAGAAAGGAAGAATACCCAATTTTTATATCAATATGGATGGGACTGGAAGAGATTATGCTGAGTAAAATAAGTCAAGCAGAGAGATTCAATTATCATATGGTTTCACTTACCTGTGGAGCATAACATGGAAGACATGGGCAGTTGGAGAGAAGTGAGTTGGGGGGAATTGGAGTGGGAGACAAACCATGAAAGACTGTGGACTCTGAGAAACAAACTGAGGATTTTGGAAGGGAGAGGGATGGGGGGTTGGGTGAGCCTCCTTAAGGAGGGCACGTATTGCATGGAGCATTGGGTGTGGTGCATAAACAATGAATTTTGGAACACACACACAAAAAAAATTAAATTAAATTTTAAAAAAGCATTTTAGCAATATATGCTGTGAAAAGATATAAGGATTAAAGTGCAAAAGCTTAGATAAATTATCCATCCATTAGGAAATTTTCCAGTATAAATACCCTATTATTAATATTATCCATAATTATCAGCAGCAAAATATTTAATTTGAAAGGACAGTTTATAGAAATAACTGTTTGCTTAAAATGTATTCTAAAAGTGAAGTTTCAAAAAAAAAGAATGAAAAAAATAAAAGTAAGGTTTCAAAGACTAAAGTAAAGACAAATAATTAACCAAGTTTTAAAATTGCCTGACTTGAGAATCCAGGAGAAGAAAATATTTATTATTTCTAATAAGAATTTATGTTTGGTGGGTATTAGGGAGGGCACCTATTGCATGGAGCACTTGGATGTGGTGCATAAACAATGAATCTTAGGACACTGAAAATTTTTTTAAAAAATTAAAAAATAAAATAAAGTAAATAAAAATTAAAAAATAAAAGAATTTATACTTGGGCTCAAAAATGTTTTGCGCAAATACCAAGTACGTCTACATCCATATTAAAAGAGTAAATGATAAAGATTACATGTCCAATTGGGAAAGGTATGTGCTATGGTGAGTGCTGTGATATGTTAAAAAATAATAAAAAATTTTAAAAAAAAGATTACTTGTCCATGTTAAACTGAATCACATTTTTTTCCTATAAACAACATACTTCAGCCTGGAATGATCAAGAAAACTTAGTTTCAATCAGACAAAAAATTATGCAGACAAAAAATTATGCTGACTATGATGAACAAATATGACACTACAAAATTAATTTGCTAGCAATTTTTTATAACATCTAAAATATTCTTTTTTTTTTCAGCATAACAGTATTCATTGTTTTTGCACCACACCCAGTGCTCCATGCAATCCGTGCCCTCTATAATACCCACCACCTGGTTCCCCCAACCTCCCACCCCCCGCCCCTTCAAACCCCTCAGATTGTTTTTCAGAGTCCATAGTGTCTCATGGTTCACCTCCCCTTCCAATTTCCCTCAACTCCCTTCTCCTCTCTAACTCCCCTTGTCCTCCATGCTATTTGTTATGCTCCACAAATAAGTGAAACCATATGATAATTGACTCTCTCTGCTTGACTTATTTCACTCAGCATAATCTCTTCCAGTCCCATCCATGTTGCTACAAAAGTTGGGTATTCATCCTTTCTAATGGAGGCATAATACTCCATAGTGTATATGGACCACATCTTCCTTATCCATTCGTCCATTGAAGGGCATCTTGGTTCTTTATACTGATTATACTTATCAAAACATTCTATTGGTTGTTAATGTCACTACTTATAGATATTCAGAACTATCGAATGTCATACATGAAAACCAGGTGTGAGAAATTTTATTCTTAAACCTTGTCTTCATGTGTATATAAATTATTTCCTACTTATTCTTCTATTTATTTAATTCATATGACAGTTGATTTGCAGTATTTTTCTTGTTACTAAATTAAGTCTGCCCAGCTAAAAAAGAATCAGCTGGAACAGCTACAGCTAATGAATAGCTAATGCTGTTTACCCTGCAATTATCTTGCCCAAAATAACAGGATTATGTACAGCAGCTGACAGGATAATTTATCAGATATTATCCCTCTTTTTAAAGGTTTCATCTTAAATCATGCAAAATACATTTGACAGCATCTTTACGTTTCTAATTAACTTATAAAGAACTTTTGAAATATCTTTTCTCACCTGTCATTTTCCCACATTTCTACCAGTTGCTATTAAGGTTTTTTCCAGTAAAATCACAGGGGCACTACATTTTAATTTCTGTGAAAATTATTTGTGCAAAGAGACTTTGGTTACGTCTGTGAATGAGGTGTGGTGAAACAGACTTCACATGGTTTATTCAGTCCTTGGATACTCAGACTTTATATGCAGAAACTCAACTGAGGGTTTATCCATTGATAATAATAATGAATTTTCTGTGGCCCTGTGAATGCCAGCAGGTCCATGTGGTCCACACAGGGGTATTTCTTAATCACTGGGCTTTTGTATCCAGGGTAGCTAATCTTCCTGTGTCCCATAACACTGTAATAGTTAAAGAGACAGACCTTGCAGCCTACTACCCCAGAGCACTGCACAGACAGCAGACTAAAACACAGCTGCAGTATTTTGGTGAAAAAGGCCTACTTACTTGTCCTGGAGCTTCAGCCTAATGGGCAAACTTCAGATTTGTCACACATCTAGAAGCTGCAGAGGTGCTTTCAGGGAATTTTGGTTCAGGAGACCAGCTTTGTTCTCTCCCTCGACCTCACTATAGCTCCCTTGGATACCACTCAGAAGGGATACACTGGTATGAAGAAATAGGAATAGAAATTTTCAAATAAATCTGAGTAGACTTATTTAAAAACCCCCTAAGAAAAGTCCAGGAAAAGACAGCTTCACTGGTACAGGGACACACACACACACACACACACACACACACACACACAGGAAAAGAAAAGAGAAAAGAAGGGAAGGTCAGAGAAAGAAAGATACAGACCAATGTTTCATGATGAACATGGATGCAAAAACCATCAACAAAATATTAGCAAACCAAATTCAATAATACAATAAAAAGATTTTACACTGTGATCAAGTGGGGTTAATTTCAGGATTTAAGGATGACTCAAATTTTGCAAATCAATCAACATGATACACCACATTAACAAAGTGAAAGATAAAATCATATGATTATCTCAATAGATACAGAAAAAGCCATGTGGCAACATTCAACATCAATTTATGATTTTTAAAAAGTGGGTATAGAGGGCGTAACTCAAAATAATAAGGGATATGTAAGACAAGTCCACAGCTTTTATAATACTCAGCAGTGAAAACCTGAAAGATTCTCCTCCAAGAACAGGAACTAGACAAGAATGCCCACTGTAGCCATTTTTATTCAACATAATATTGGAAGTCTAGCCAAAGCAATTAGGTAAGAAAAAGAAGTAAAATGTATCCAAATTGGAAAGGAAGAAGTAAAACTGTCACTATTTGTGGATGACATAATATTATATAGAGAAAACTTTAAAGACTCCACCAAACAATGTTTAGAACTAATAAATGAGCTCATAAAGTTTCAGGGTACAAAATCAACATACGAAATCTGTTGTATTTCTATACAAGAGAAATGAAGAAAACATTCCCATTTACAGCTGAAAAAAACAAAAAAAGAAAAGAAAAGAAAAAAGAAAAACCTCCAAAACCTAGGAATAAATTTAACCAAGAAGATGAAAGACCTATACACTGAAAACTATAAGGCAGTAATAAAAGAAATTAAAGGAGATACAAGTAAGTGAAAAGATATTCCATGCTCATAGACTGGAAGACTATTGCTAAAATATTCATTCTACTCAAAGCAATCCACACATTCAGTGCAATCTCTATCAAAATTTCAATGTCATTTTTTACAGAAATAGAATGAATCCTGAATTTACATGGTACCACAGAACACTCCAAAGAGCCAAAGCAATTATGAGAAAGAACAACAAAGCTGGAGGCAACATGCTTTCTGATATCAAACTATATTACAAGTTTATAGTCATCAAAATACTATAGTATTGGCATAAAAATGAATATGTAGACCAATAGAACAGAATTCAGAGTCCAAAAATAAGCCCACATATATATGGCCAAATGATGTAGGAAATAATGCATAATAATAAGAGGGAAGAATACACAAAGGGAAAGGACACCCCCTTTAATACATGGTGTTGGAAAAACTAGACAGCTACATCAAAGAAATAAAACTAGACTACTGTCTTATAACATACACAAAAATTAAGTCAAAATGGATTAGAGACTTAAATATAAGACCTGGAACCATAGAACTCTTAGAAGAAAACATAAATGATAGACACTTTGACCTTGGTCTTGGCAATGATTCTTCTCCACAGTAAAATAAACCATCAACAAAATGAAAAGACAACCTACTGAATGTGAAAAAAAAAATTGTAAGTCATATATTTCATAAGGAGTTAGTATCCAAATATATGAAGAACTCATACAACTCAATAGGAGAGAAACTCAAACAATCCAATTTAAAAATGGGCACAAGATCTGAAAATTTTTCTCATAAAGATGTATGATGGGGGGGGGGCGCCTGGGAGGCTCAGTGGGCTGGGGCCTCTGCCTTCGGCTCAGGTCATGATCCTAGGGTCCTGGATCGAGCCCTGCATCGGGCTCTCTGCTCAGCGGGGAGCCTGTTCCCCCCCACCCTCTGCCTGCCTCTCTGCCTATTTGTGATCTCTGTCTGTCAAATAAATAAATAAAATCTAAAAAAAAAAAAAAGATGTATGATGGCCAACAGACACATGAAAAGATGTTCCATCCACATCACTAACCATCAGGTAAATGCAAAGCAAACCACATCACCTCAACCTATTAAAATGTCTATTATCAAACAGACAAGAAGTGACAAGTGCTGGCAAGGCTCTGAAGAAATGGAAATCATCTGTTGTGGGGGGTATGTATACTTGTGCAGTCACTATGGAAAACAGTATGGAGGTTAATCAAAGAATTAAAAATAGACTACCATATGATCTAGCAACACTACTTCTCCATATTTATCTGAGGAAAATGAAAATAGTGATTCAAAAAGATATATATACCTTTATGTTCATTGCAGCATTATTTACAATACCCAAGATGCAGAAATGATCCAAGTGTCTATGAATGGATGAATGGAAAAAGAAGATGTGGTGTGTATACACACATGTGCGCACGCGCGCGCACACACACACACACACACACACACACACACACACTAGAATAGTATTCAGCCATTAAAAAGAATGAAATATTACCATCTGCAACAACATGGATGGACCATTAGTGCATTACGCTAAATAAAATAAGTCAGACAGAGAAAGTCAAATACCACATGATGTCACTTATTTGTGGAATCTAAAAGCAAATGAACAAAGCAAAACTCATAGATACAGAGAACAGAATGATAGTTGTCAGAATGCTGGGGGTAGCAGAAATGGGTGAAAAGATTAAGAGGTACAAACTTTCCAGTATAAAATAAATTAATCATGGTGATATAATGTAAAGCATGGTGGCCATCATCAATATCATAGTGCATATTTGAAAGTTACTAAGAGGGTGAATCTGAAAATTTCTTATCACAAGAAAAAAAATTTAGCTTTGTTTCATAGATCATAGATGATAGATGTTAACTAGACTTACTGTGATAATCATTTTGCAGTGTATATAAATATCAAATCATTATTTTATGCTCTTGAAACTAATATAATGCTGTCAATTATAACTTGATTCAAAAATAATAATAATGAGAATATATTGATTGCTTACATTTATTGAATCCTTACTATTCATTCAATGCTTACTATGCCAGTCTCTGTTCTAAGCACTTTGCATTTATTAATTACTTACCAATCAATTTGAGAAGGATTGATCTAATCTGGTTAAACACCTGCTTTAAGACAACCAGATAAGATTGATAATCTGTCAGTAACTTTTGATACTTGAAAAAAAAAAATACCACTTCAAAGAAAGATTGGGCTACTTATGTCCCCAATCCTGATATTCACTGGAGGTAAAGGACACCGGGTTGTTTCTTCCACTTCCAAAAATTTGTTTGCCACATTAATGTATTATTTTAGATCCGACCATTGAAATAATATTGTAGGATCATCAGTGATTTTAATTAAATTGTGCAAAATGTGATTTCTCCTCTTTCTGTGGATTTTATTCATTTTCCAAATGTACAAAATAATGCACATTCAAAAAAGGCTTAGGGAGCAAGGGTTTGTCCTGGACAATATGATGCAGGTTTGCTTACCCAGCAAACTCTTTCTCATCTATTTTGCTTCCAGCAGTTAAGATTTTGTTAATGCCTTAAGCCAATTCAACTTTCCATCCCTGTTCTTATGAAAGCAGAGGACAATAGAAGGAGAGGGAGCACATCAGCAAATCATGCACATTCAAAGGAACTATTTGTCTGTGTGTATCATACAAGTAATAACTCCTAGCTTCAATGAGAACTACTCAGAGGCAAGCTGAACTCTCAGATTTGTTTGAACCTTTAAGAAATCAGAATATTTTCTTTAATATTCAACATAAGTGATGACTCACCATAGTTTTTTTTTAATCTAACAAGAGGTTTTCTTTCTTTTTTTCAACTATGATAATGCTTTTTTACTAGAAAAGACATAAAAATGCATCATTCTTAAAGCCTCAAATATTGATCCCAAAATACTGAGTCTAGAATTCTAAGAAATTAAAAAGATTCACTCTAAATGGCACATAGCTGTTTAATAAACTTTACAAGATATTTTCATTATTTTAAAATTACTTTGGTCCATTTATTTCCACAAGCTTTCATGTCATAATCTCTTCCTCCTTTCAAAAGTCTGCTATGACTTCAATTTTCCTTCACAGTTGTTAGTCATTCTTCTCAAGAAAAGAAATTATTTGGGAAATGATGTGGAATAGGGTTCCCCTGCTGCTTTCAATCCAGAAGATGCTATGGGGTGGAACCTGCCTGGGGGGTCCCTGCTGACCCTTAATGTTCCATCAGCATTACCAAAGAGTCACCCTAACCAGCAGTTTTATCTATTAGTTTCCCCACATAGGAAATACAATTGTTGTCTCTGGGTGAGATTTCCATAGAATAATAAGACTGTACCCTAAAACCTTCTAAAGATTATGATTAAGAAGTTATTCACTTAGTCATTCATTATTTCTCCTAGTTGCCCATATATACAAGTATATATACATTTATCATGCATTTGCTCTACTTGCACTTATGTGAAAATAGTGACACATCTTTTTATGAGACTGGCCATCTTTATTACACACTGAAAATGTGATTTTAACTATTATGATTGGAATAGATCATGTTAACATTGAAATGGAGATGGCTATAACATTTACATCAAAAAACCATAAGAAACTCACCATTCAATTTACATTTCACAAATTGTGTTT
This sequence comes from Enhydra lutris kenyoni, assembly GCF_002288905.1. Classification (NCBI taxonomy): domain Eukaryota; kingdom Metazoa; phylum Chordata; class Mammalia; order Carnivora; family Mustelidae; genus Enhydra; species Enhydra lutris. Next base: position 96,004,170 of record NW_019154086.1, read on the forward strand.
TCAATATTTTTAATATCTGAGAATAAGGCAACCTTTAGAACACCTCTGGCTATTTAATGGTAGCACATATTACCTTACTTAAAAGATTATAGGATAAGAAGTGCACATTTGCACATATGGTGATGGTGCTGATGAATGAATGGTGAATGGTGCTGAGATATTTACTTTTTAATTCTTAATGATTTCAGCAAGTTTGTGATAAAGTGAAGATAATTCTCTCCATTTTTTCTTCCCTTGATTTCTATTTCTTTCAGACCACTTATCCCCAATATGCCCAGTAGTGTTTGAAAAATATGTGATCATCTGAAAATATATACATATATTAAATCATTATTTATACACCTTAAACTAATGGTATATGCCAATTAAATCTCAATAAAAACTAGATAAAGGGGCACCTGGGTGGCTCAGTGGGTTAAAGCCTCTGCCTTTGGCTCAGGTCATGATCCCAGGGTCCTGGGATCGAGCCCCGCATCAGGCTCTCTGCTTAGAAGGGAGCCTGCTTCCTCCTCTCTCTCTCTCTCTGTCTACCTCTCTGCCTACTTGTGATCTCTGTCTGTCAAATAAATAAAATCTTTAAAAAAATAAAATAAAAAATAAAAACTAGATAGATAACCTCTGATACACTAAATTAACTTTAGTTGTCTAGACCAATGTATTTTGCCTTGCAAAGGTGTCTACATTTTAAAGAGATTCCTAATGAATCTCTAAATGCCTAAAGACTGTCAAGTCTCAAGGCACTTTTGAGGGACAGTGTTTTAGAAGATGAACAGCCTATAAGATGAACTATAAGAAACTGTTGCTGTAGTCCATAATGAGGCTAGTTATGAGATGAATGTAAGCAAGACATTGCGTAAGAGCAAAGGATCCTGACAAGGAGATGATTGAATACATGTGAGCTGCATACTCAATAAGTGGCTTGAACCCAAATCAATCCAGCAAAAGTCATAAACTTGACTTCTGCAGCATTAGAATTTTAGAGACAATATGATATAGTAAAAAAAGCCTGAACCTGAAAGTATGAGTGATTTTGTCTGTCACTTATTGGCTATCGAGTCTCAAACAACTAACTTAAGCTCTCTTGCCTCAGTTTTCCCACATTTGGCCCACGGCTCTTGTTTGAGCCACTTGTTCTTGCGTGAAAAGATCTATTGGAGCACGGGCACCCTTGTTGATCTATGTATTCTCCAAGACTGCTTATGCTCTAATGACAGAGTTGAGTTGTTGCAACAGAGACCCTATGATTTTCAAAACCAAAACATTTACTAACTGGTACCTTATGGAAAAAGCTGGCTAAACTCTCCCCATAAATACTGAATACTAAGAAATATTTCCTTACAGAACTTGCCCTCCCTCCAGCAGGTTGTGTTATTAATCATTACCTCCTTCTATAAGTTTCTTTGTCTTTGGTTTCTTTTATTTTTAAGATTTTATTTATTTATTTGAAAGAAAGAGAATGAGAGAGAAACCATGAGATGGGGGAGGGTCAGAGGGAGATGCAGACTCCCACTGAGCAGGGAGACCCACAAGTGACTGGATCCTAGGACTCCAGGATCATGACTGGAGCCGAAGGCAGTCGCCTAACCAGCTGACCCACCCAGGCGCCTCTGCCTTTGGTTCTTGAATTCCACTTTCTCCTGTATACCTCCTATCTCTCTTAATAGTTTTTATTCTTTTTCTCTAGTCATTCAATTATGGTGATCCCAAATTTTCATCCCTACCTCTCCAATTTTCAATCTCACCCTTTCTTACATAATCTCCTTTATCCCTCTAGACTACAATAGTTCCTCATAGTCTACGCATCCCATTCTTCTCTCAATATACTTAATTCTTAATGCACAGGAAAAAAAAAAAAGATTGAAAGGTGGTTTTTTGTTGTTGTTTTTTTTGTTTTTTGTTTTTAGCTTTTCCCATTTAACCGTGTACGTAGTACCTAATCAGCAACCAAAACAAAATGAATGCTCAGTAAATATTCCTGGAACAAGCAGACTAGATCACTACTTTCCTTTTCATTCTCTCTCCTGAAACTAACCTGTAGATTAGACTCTCCCCGTCCACTGTGAGTTCCCATCAGCGTCATATACTATAAGTCAAATAAAAATGTCCTAATAGGGCTGATTCTCTGAAACACTGGAACTAAGAGTATGGTTAAGTTTCTCTCTCAGGAATTGATCAGATAAATACAGCAATTGCACAAATACACCATACCAAAGTGAATTCAAAATGTTCTAGGAACAAAAGAGAGAAAACGGGAGAAATCACCATGGGGTAGCATAAGAGAACTAAATACTATGCATTCTGGATAATAAAGAGGAAACAATACTAACGGAAACAACTTAGATCTCAGCGTCTGTACTTAATCAAGGAAAATAACACAGCTGCATAATGTTAATTGTCACCACCTTGGGTAGAAACAAACTATCAAATGTGTAGGTATGAAATAGCTCAATTTTCACCTTCGCTATGCCACGATTGCAAGCCTTTTACTGCTTTCCTGGAGAATATCCTACTTCCTTAAAGCATAACTAAAAACAGCAACAAAAAAATGTATGCTTCTTGTGATACACAAAACGATTTCCAGCCAAAGAACTTTCAAGAATAATCACCAAATGTATAAAAGCTCCCCCGGCAACTGTGAAGGGACTTAATCTTAAAACCAGACTGAGATGCAGTTCAACATTGCAGCTGGCGTTTGAAATAAAGTTGCCTTTCCTTCCCTCCTTTTTGTTTTCCTGAACAAATTCACAGAGCCTGGATTATGAGTGATTGGGCTGACTCAGAAACACCACCCCGGTCAGAATTACAGTGTACATTGCTGAGTTTGTTAGCAAGTAAAATAAAAGCAAGGAGAAAAACAGAGACATAATTATGAAAGAAACCAGAATATGGAAAAGAGATTAAAACTTATTAAAATATCATCCCTAGGCATTAGCAGCAGTTCTATAATTAATAATATAACAGTTGACTGCACTAAGCACTGTAACAGAAATTAAATTTTCATTTATGAACAGGAATAATGAGGTAACATAAAAAGATTGGGCTTGGGTTTTTCTGCCACTGAAGATTAATAATTGCCTAAGGTCTATATTCAGAATTAAGACACACATTTGGTCATAGAGAAAAATAATTCATAGAGTGTGCAAACACTGTCACCCTGGACTACAGTCACACCATGAGCCAGAAGCAATATCCATTTCCCACAAACGCTGTTGTCAGTTTTATCCACAATTGCCTAGTTAATTATATATACTAAAGAAAAGTAAATGTATCCTTTCTGATGGAAAAAGAATCAATATAAATGGGAAAAAAATTACGGTTTTCTTTGTACTTATTTATTTTTAAGATTTCATTTATTTATTTATTTGAGAGAGAGAGAGCACAGGCAGGGGGGAGGTGGAGGAGGGAGAAGCAGACTCCTCACTGAGTAGGGAGCCTAATGTGGGCCTGGATCCCAGGACCCCGGGATCATTACCTGAGCTGAAAGCAGATGCTTATCTGACTGAGCCACCCAGGCACCCCTACAGTTTTCTTTTTAAAAAAGATCCTTTGCCAATATAAATATTCAGTACAGTGTTCTTTTAACTGTTGATGACAGACCTTAAAATTTCTAAAGAGATTTCGTTCTCTTGGAAAAAAAAAAAATGACAGCAGAAAATAAACAAGATGTGTGGAATTTCTTTTAGAAACTATTTAAAGATTGCTGTAATGTTTTACCCTGGTTTTACTTTTAAAAATTTGTTTTATAGCATTTAAATTCTGTATATGTAAACTAGATATATCTATCCTACTATTTGCACAGCTTAGCACATGCACGAATAAAAAGTTAAGAAAGCATCAAAAAACATTGTTTTTATTTATAATTACAGTGTTTATTTTATAAAAAGGGAAATCAATCGGTTACTTATATCAGAATTTGAGAATAGAAATTATAATTGTCCCAAATTTTCATTTTATTTTTGTCTATAACACTGTATTAGTTTTAGGTATATAGCATAATAATTTGATATATGCATATATTATGAAACTATTACAAGAAGTTTAATTAACATCCATCAACACACAGTTACAAGTTTCTTTCTTGTGATGAAATCTTTTTAGATGTACTCTCTTAGCAACTTACAAGTCTGCAATACAGTATTGTTAACCATAGTCACCATGCTGCACATTACATCCCCAAGACTTATGTATAACTAGAAATTTGTACCCTTTAACCATGTTTGACCATATTTTCATTTTTAATTCATCAAATGCCACACAGTATAATTCTCTGGACTCACTTCTTGGTTTTAGTTAGATACTCCAGGTCAAAAAATAGAGAGAGAGGCCGGCGTGCTGCCAGCGCCCTGCCAGCGTTCTACAGTCCGTGCCAGGCATCAGGCCAAGAGACCTGTCAGTGAGGCTGTTACAGGTCTGGTGAGGAAACTGAGCTTCAGAAAGGTGAAGGGATTTGCCTATGGCCATGGAGCAGGAAGAAGTTGCTGCGGCTGAGGTCAAATGTGGCTGCCTGTGTTCTCCTCAAGGATTTCGATGGATTCTTGTCTCACATTGAGATTATTATCAAGATAAAAGAATTACAGTTCTTCCTGAAAATTTGAGGATGGATCTACGGACTCTAACTGAGAAGCCACTGTGCCATCTCCCAATGGCACTCATTGGGAGAGAGTCTGGAGGCTGTCGCACATCACTGCACCACCCACAGGCAGGACAGCCTCTCTAACCAGAGGTGCCTCCATTCCTGGGCCTTCCAAGACACCTGGCTGCAAGGACACCATGAAGAGAAAAAAAGAATTTCAAGTGCATTTTAAGAACCACCTTCATTCTCTTGCCCTGGACGGAAGGAATATGTACTCAAAGACCAAGCCAGGAAGAAAGATTTGATCAGGGCAGGATCCATTTCCCATGGCAACGCCTTCTTGAGTAGAAGCTCTGGTATGAAGTAAGACTTGTTTAAAGCAGTTAAAAGCAGCAATCCCCATTGTGTCAAGTGGTGACAGTATAATCCTCCTTAATAATTTTGTTCCCTCTCCAAACTCCCCTCCATTATGCATCCTTAAAATGTGACTTCAGATGCCTCTTTAGGTTTCTAGTCTTGTAAGTGCAGGGGGATTTGGCAAGAGGGGAAGAGGTAAAGACTGTCTCTCTTGCACTCAGATCACTTAGTGATGCATCACTAAAACACCTCCCCCCATTGTTTTGGCTAGAGCTACTTATTTTAAAGTTTTTTAGTGTAAATTTAAATTATGTACAAAAAGTAGAGCTATTAATGTATTAAACCCCCACATCTCCACCTAGGTTTAATAATATCAACATATATGGCTGGTCTTACTTCATTTATACCAAATCAACTCCTATCACCTTACCACTGGATGTTTTAAAGGAAATCCCAGATGCATCTGAGATATATACATCTTTTATCTCTAAAGATAAAGATGTTTTTTTCCCCTTAGGTCAGGAACATGACAGGAATGTCCAGTCTCAACATTATTGTTCAACATAGTATTGGAAGTCCTAGCCTCAGCAATCAGACATCAAAAAGAAATAAAAGACATCCAAATCAGCAAAGAAGTCAAACTTTTGCTTCTTGTAGATGACATGATACTCTGTAGAAAAACCAAAAGACTCTTACCAAAAAAAATTCTAGAACTGATACAGGAATTCAGTAAAGTCTCATGATATAAAATCAATGCACAGAAGTCTGTTGCATTTCTACACATCAACAACAAAGCAGCAGAAAGAGAAATCAAGGAATTGATCCATTTACAATTGCACCAAATACCATAAGATACCTAGGAATAAATCTAACCAAAGAGGTAAAAGATCTGTACTCTGAAAGCTATAGAACACTTATGAAAGAAATTGAGGGAGACATGAAGAAATGGAAGAACATTTTATCCTTATTTTGGAAGAACAAATATTGTTAAAATGTCTATAATACTGAAAGCAATCTACATATTTAAAGCAATCCCTATAAAAAAAAAAAACAGCATTTTTCACAGAGCTGGAACAAACAATTCTAAAATTTGTGTGGAACTAGAAGAGACTCCAGTCAAAATAATGTTGAAAAAGAAAACCAAAGCTGGTGGCATCACAATTCTAGACTTCAAGCTCTATTGCAAAGCTGTAATCACCAAGACAGTATGGTACTGGTACAAAAACAGACCTATTAATCGATGGAATAGAATAGAGAACCTAGAAATGGATCCTGAACTCTATGGTTAACTAATCTTCAACAAAGCAGGAAAGAATATCCAATGGAAAAAAGACAGTTTCTTTAAATAGTGCTATTAGGAAAATTGGACAGCCACATGCACAAGAATGAAGCTGGACTACACTCTCTTATATCATACACAAAAATGAATTCAAAATGGTCCAAAGACCTAAATGATGGGATCCATCGAAATCCTAGAGAACAGAGGTGGTAAACTCTGTGACCTTGGCCACAGCAAACTCTTGCTAGACGCGTCTCCAAAGGCAAGGGAAAAGAAGCAAAAATGAACTATTGAGACTTTGTCAAGATAAAAAAACTTTTGCACAGGAAAGGAAATGATTAACAAAACTAAAAGGCAACCTACAGAATGGGAGAAGATATTTGCAAATAACATAGCAGATAAAGGGCTATTATGCAAAATCTATAAAGAACTCATCAAACTCTACACCCAAAAGGCCAAAAATCCAGTCAAGAAATGGGCAGAAGACATGAACAGACATTCTCCAAAGAAGACATACAAATGGCTAACAGACATGAAAAAGTGTTCAATATTACTCATCGTCAGGGAAATACAAATCAAAACCACAATGAGATACCACCTCACACTGGTCAGAATGGCCAAAATTCACAACTCAGGAAACAACAGATGTTGGCAAGGATACAGAGAAAAAGGACCTCTCTTACACTGTTGGTGGGAATGCAAACCAGTAGCCACTCTGGAAAACAGTATGGAGGTTCCTCAAAAAGTTAAAAATAGAACTATGCTATGATCCAACAATTACACTACTAGGTATCTATCCAAAGGGACACATTCACCCCGGTGTTGATAGTAGCAGTGTCCGCAATAGCCAAAATATGGAAAGAGCCCAGATGTCTGTTGACTGACGAATGGATAAAGCTGTGGTGTGTGTGTGTGTGTGTGTGTGTGTGTGTGTGTGTGTGTGTATACACACATACATACACACACAATGGAATATTATTCAGCCATCAAAAAGAATGAAATCTTGTCATTTGCAACAACATGGATGGAACTAGAGTGTATTATGCTAAGTTAAATAAGTCAGTCATAGAAAACAAATACTATATGATTTCACCCGTATTTGGAATTTAAGGGACAGAATCGATGAACATAGAGGAAGGGAAGGAAAAATAAAATAAGTTAATAACAGAGAGGCAACCATAAGAGATTCTTGATGATAGGGAACACACAGAGGGTTGCTGAAGGGGAAGTGGGTGGGGGATGGGGTAACTGGGTGATGGGCATGAAGGAGGGCACTTGATGTAATGAGCACTGAGTGTTACATGCAATTGATGAATCACTAAATTCTACCTGTGAAACTAATAATACACTATATGTTAGCTAACTTGAATTTAAATTTAAAAAAATAAAGATGCTTCTTAATTTTTAAAAATTAAAAAAAAATAGAGAGAGAGTTAATATTCATTCACTGTCAAATATACAGCAGACACTTGATATGGTATAGCATCATATCTTCAAATATTTCTATTTGTTGGATGTTTCTACCCTCCCTTTATAGATGAAGAAATTCAATCTAAAGGAGACAGTGCCACAGGATTTGACCCCAGATCTGTTTGAATCTAAAGCACTAAAATACTACATGAGTCTGTTAGCCCTTAACATGCCTAAACTAAAATATGAATGATCGTAAGATAATTTCAAAAACATGGTTTTGTTATTTTTTACATAGAAAGATAACACACACACACACACACACACACACACACACACACAACCCAGACCCTAGGTTGCTGGAACATATACGGAAAAAAAGTTTTGTTATGGTTGTTGTGATATAGCATTTTGGGATTTGACTGAAGCAAAGTAATGATACTGGATTGGGCAGCACTTCTCACTCCTAGACTCTGATCTAAAGAAGCTTTTTCCAGGTGTTTGAAGTCATTTACAACTAAATTTAAAGACACTTAGGAATGGGTTGTTTTGGAGAAGTGGTTAGTGGAACCTAGCTGCTTTGTATTCTGATTTTTAACTAACTCTCCCTTTTTTCTGCCTTCCCTTCCTGTTTGTCTTTTTTCCATTATGGACCCAATTTCTGGGTTTTGCCAGTTCTTTCTGGCAAATCCTTATGGCTCTTCTCATCGCCCTGTCTAAAGAAACTGAGGTTTTCATTTCTTCTGCTCTGCCAAGTCTAGGCTCACCTTCCATTCAGCCAACATCTATCTTCAAAAATCTGTTGACTGCTGTTTCATCCTCTTTGTTTTTATAAGCTTGTGGTTTTTAAAACTTTCCTCTATTTTTCATTTTAATAAGGTCTGCAAAGGAAACAGAGCAAAATGCATGTATTTAAGCCATTATGTTTGACTCACTCCACCCACTCTCCCACCTATTCTACTCTACATTTTGTTCCTCTGAATCTTTTCCTCTCAAGGTCACCAACAAAGGTCATGCTGCTGAATCTATTACATGTACTTTTATCCTCAACTTGCTTGCCTTCTCATTTATACTGTTGGTAACTGTCTTTTTCTTGAAACATGCTTCTTTTTGAGCTTTAGTAGCACTGTTCAATCCGAGTTTTTCTTTTACATCTCTAGTCATGGTTCTCACTCTCCCTGTTGGCTCTACAATGAGAGAAAAGTCAATGGTTAAAATGATCAAAAAGTTCTTCAGACAACTGGACAATTCAAGAGAGATTTGTCATACTCCAAATATGGCAGATACAGGAGAAGTAAATAAGAATAAAAGAAGAGATAAAGATAATGGGTAAACTAAATGACATATTTATAAATAAAAAGCAGGGCACAATTGCTTAGAACTATGTAATTGTTAACTGATTCTTTTTGTTGTTTCTTGTATTGTATTCCCTCATTCTGAATCACTTACTTATTATTTCACTCAGTCTCCTAGTCAAAATTTTTATTCTTTACCTGAAAATGTCTTTCCTTCACACTTATTCAAAACTGATAGTTTAGCTAGAAATGGAATTGCAACTTGAGAACTATTTTTTTTCCTAGCATTATGAAATTTAGTCCAGGGATTCTATTGTTACTTTTAAGAAACCTGATGTCAGTTTTAATTTTATTTTTTTAAGATTTTATTTATTTATTTGAAAGACAGAGATCACAAATAGGCAGAGAGGCAGGTGGGGTGGGAGGGAAGCAGGCTCCCTGATGAGCAGAAAGCCTGATGCGGGGCTCGATCCCAGGACCCTGGGATCATGACCTGAGCCGAAGGCAGAGGCTTTAACCCACTGAGCCACCCAGGCGCCCCTATTTTCTTTTCTAAATACTATGCCTTTATTTTCTAATGGTTATAAGACATTCCCTTTGTCTTTGATTACCCCCCCAAAAAAGTGAGAAAATATTAAAACCCATAAAAAGTTTAAAACCCAGAAAGCCATGCTTTATATTAGATTCCTTCCTTTCATTCATCAAGTAGTTATGCACCAGCTTTTAATCAGCACGTAACAAAGTCAAATCAGGAGAGATTTTGTGGTTCTAGACTGTCAGTCTATTCAGATCATGATTTCAGCATGGTTAAATTTTAACAGGGCCTTCCCTCATAAGGAAAAATTTTGCAAGAGTTGGACATGATGTCCTAATCCCAGTCAAGGGAGCCGTACTTAAAGCAAAGACTTACCATTGAGATGTTGGCAAGGAAAGTATTGCAGGTATACTATTAATAACAACAAAATAGCCATCTCATTCCAAAATACTTGTTGAGTATCTACTATTTGCCAAGCATTGTATCAGGATTTGGGGTACATAAGTGAAAAACAATAATGCTCATTCTTCCATGAATATACTATTCCCTAATGTGGGCAGAAGTGGAGCAATGATAACCAAGGCATATAAATATGTAATGAGTCTCATGGTCATTTGTAATGTGGAGGAAAATAAAACAGGATAAGAAAGATGGAGTTGGGTGGGGAAGTGATGGAGCTACAAAAGGAGGCTTTTTTCTTTGGAGCACTCAGAGAAGATTCCATAAACCTGGACCTGAAAAAAACAAGGGAGAAATCAGTGTGAATAACTGAGGAAAAGTATTCCTCACCTAGGGATTGACAAACTCAAAAGTCAAGAGGAGATGTGTGCATGGCATGTTTTAGGAATGACCTGGAGACCAGAGTGGTTGGAACAGAAAAGAGAAGGAGAGAGTGGTAGGAGAGGAGATGAAATCAGAAATTTGGTGAAATTATAGGGTTTGTGAAATGGAAGAGGCTGTAGTGGTATAGGTTATGTAGGGTTTATAAGCCATAGCAGAACCTTAGCTTCTATTCAGGAGGAAATCATGAATAAGTTTTATAATAGAGAGAAGTGATATGGGCAGATATATATTTAAAGAACTCTGGCTGGTGTGTGTAAGGTGGCTAAAGTAAACAATATAGTCAGGGAAATTAGAGAAATGTTATGAGGTAATCAATCAGTGGTGACCCAAAATGACTTGCCCTAGAAACCACGGTTTCATATACCCCTACTTCTGCGGATGAGCTTCCTCAACTTTCACTGGCAATGTTGGAATTGACGCAATAGCTGAGTAAAGGAGACTGCCAACTACATCTGATTCGAACTGGGAAGATGTTGGGTAGAAGGTTCTGGAAACAACCATACAATATATGGCAAGTAGAGTTAGCATTTGCTGGTGAGAATGGGTAATTTTACCCACCATGGTTTCAGAAGTCTACCAAAGAATATATTCTCTAAATATTTTGCTATTTGGTGCCTCAAGTTACTAAATTAGGGGTTTATACCTTACATATTAAATTTTGACCTATTTTGTGGTTTTCTTTTATAAATCGTATATTCATTAGAAGAGTAAGAAATTAAGCTGCCTTCATTGTGAATTCATTTATTAAATTATGAAAAGGATACATAAGGAACTTTAAGAATCATCAATAAACAGCCCAACTTTTTTAAAACTGGCAAAGGATTTGAACAAACACTCCACCATAGAAGGTATTTGATCATCTGTCAATAGGGAAATATAAATTAAGGCCATAATCAGATAACAGTACATATTACAGTGGCTAAAATTAAAAAGAATTCTATATGAAGTATTAATGAGAAGGAAAAAAATTTTTCATATGCTATTGATGGGACTGTAAAATTATGACTATGTTAGATAACAATTTGGGATTCTTTCAAAATGTTAGACATATACTTAACTTATGATCCAGCCATTGGATGGCAAAGTATTTGCCCAAGATAAAGGATAACATGTATTATAGGAGCTTCATTTGCAGTAACCAGAAACTAGAATCAATCCAAATGCTCATTAATAGACAAATGGATTAAAAAAAACTGTGGTTTATCATACAAAACATACTACTCAGCAATAAAAATTAATGAGCTCATGGGGCGCCTGGGTGGCTCAGTGGGTTGAGCCGCTGCCTTCAGCTCAGGTCATGTTCTCAGAGTCCTGAGATCGAGTCCCGCATCGGGCTCTCTGCTCAGCAGGGAGCCTGCTTCCTCCTGTCTCTCTGCCTGCCTCTCTGCCTGCTTGTGATCTCTCTCTGTCAAATAAATAAAATTTAAAAAAAAAAAGTTTTAAAAAAAAATTAATGAGCTCACAAAAAGCCACATAATTTAGGATTCCATTTATATCAAATGTCCCAAATAGGTAAATTCATAGAGAAAAAAATTAGATTATTATTTTTCAAGGTCTGGAGGAACAGGGAAACAGGAAATGCCTATTAATGGGTATAAGGTTTATTTGGGGAGTGATAAAAATGTTTCAAAAGGGAGCACCTGGGTGGCTCAGTTCTAAGCATCTGCCTTCAGCTTGGGTCATGATCTCAGGTTCCTGGGATTGAGCCCTGCACTGGGCTCCCTGCATAGCTGGAAGCCTGCTTCTCTCTCTCCCACTCCTCCTGCTTGTGTTCCCCTCTCTCGCTGTGTCTCTTTCTGCCAAATAAATAAAATCTTTAAAAAAAAATGTTTTAAAAGAAGACAGTGGTAATGGTTTTACAATTATTTGAATTTACTATAAAACACTGAATTGTACACTTTAAAAGGGTAAGTTTCATGGTATGTGAATTATTTCAATAAAATCATTTTTTAAAAATAAGGAAATAAACTACTCGTATATGCTACAACTCAGGTGAATCATGATATAGTTTTGTTGAAAAAAAGAAACAGATTTTTAAATTAAAGAATATACTGTATGAGTTGATTTGTGCAACACAGAAAATGCAAAATAACTTACCTCAGCAGAAAGCAAATCAGCCCTTTCTTCTGAAGGCAAGAAGTGGAGAGGGGCCAAAGGAAGGGATTATCAAGGGGCACAAGGAAACTTCTGGGTGTGATGGATATGTTCATTATCCTGATTGTGGTGATGGTTTCACCAGTGTATACAGAAGTCAAACTAATCAAATCGCATAATATAAATATGTGTGTCATGCAGTGTATCACATGCAGTGTATTACACCTCAATAATCTGTTTCAAAAACTGAAGGAATAAAGAGTTACGTTCAATCTGTTTCAAAAATTGAAGGAATAAAGCATTACATTCAAACTACTTCACAATTTTGCCAAGCACTGGTCAGAAAGGAAGTGAAAAATCTTGGCGCAGCAGCAGTCAAGTGAAATAATTTTGTTTATAAATCTGGTGTGAACAATACACTTCTGACAGTTGTCTGGGAAATCTCTACAGTAAATGTAGACACTATTTTGACAAAATTTTGTCAAAAAATAAGGATAATGAATGTTTATTGGAAACTGTAAGCACCTTTCATGTATTTGATCATTTAATTTTCACAATAACCCCATGAGGTACTATCATAGCAGGTACTATCATTTTGGTTTTATATACGTGGAAATTGAGTAGCAGGAAGGTTAAGTACAGGAGTGGTTACTAAGGTAGAAAGTGAGATAACCAGGCATTAGAAGTACACAATTTCATTCTAGAGTCTATTGCTCAATAGAGCGTTTTGTTTGCATGTGAAGTAGCCACTAGCCACATGAAGAAGATGAGCATTTAAAAAGCAGCTAATGAAACCAAGAATTGAATTTCTAATTTTTTATTTAATTGTAAATATATTAAATTTTAAGACCTTATTCTCAAAGAAGATGAACAAAGACACACATACACAAAGATGGTGGTATGGCAAAGGAGCACAGCAGCCATGTGAAAGAGCTCCCAGGGGACAAAGTTGGAAACATTTGAACAACAAAATAAAGATTATTAAATTATAAACAAAACATACACAAATACACATGAGTCCATACCAATATAAATAATCGATGAATCAATCAATCAATAAAACTAATTTCCCTTATAGAAGAATTCAAAATTACTTAGGTAGATTAGATACTCCACCCTAAAAGAGTGGCAGCATACTGCCCCACATCTTAAGTGTGTGCTGTGCATAGTGATTTCCTTCCAGAGAACACAATATGGAAAGGGGAGGGAAGAATATTTGTACAGTGAAAAAACCTGACAAACACTACCTGAGCCATGTCATCAAGGTTAACATCAATAGAGATAATTTATGTTGATAGTATATCAACTCTGATAGTGTGTCATAAGTCACATTGACATATGTCATGTTGGTAATATACATCTGATACCTGTGATACAATATGATGAGAATGACATTTTACCTCTGTGGCCTTCCTCCCAAAAAAGCCCATAATCCCAGTCTAATCATGAGAAAAACATCACACATATACCAATTGAAGTACATTATACAAAACACTAATCAATAATACTCGTAAGTATGAAGATCATGAAAAACAAAGAAAGTCTGAAAAAATGTCATAGCCAAGATGAGCCTAAAGGGATGTGATGACTAAATGTAAGGGATACCCTGGATGGGATTCTGGAATAATAAAAGTGCATTAAATAAAAATTAAGAGAATCCAAATAAAGTATGGGCTTTAGTTAATGGTAATGTACCAGTATTGGTTCATTAATTATGACTATGTAGCATATTTTTTTCCTTTTCTTTTTTTTTATTTTATGTTTTTATTTTTATTTATTTTTTTTTGCAATTTTTTTTTTATTTTCAGCATAACAGTATTCCTTGTTTTTGCACCACACCCAGTGCTCCATGCAATCCATGCCCTCTCTAATACCCACCACCTGGTTCCCCCAACATCCCACACCCCCGCCGCTTCAAACCCCTCAGATTGTTTTTCAGAGTCCATAGTCTCTCATGGTTCACTTCCCCTTCCAATTTCCCCCAACTCCCTTCTCCTCTCTAACTCCCCTTGTCCTCCATGTTATTTGTTATGCTCCACAAATAAGTGAAACCATATGATAATTGACTCGTTCTGCTTGACTTATTTCACTCAGCATAATCTCTTCCAGTCCCATCCATGTTGCTACAAAAGTTGGGTAGCATATTTTTTTAATTGTATTATTAGCCCCAGGGGTACAGGTCTGTGAATCGCCAGGTTTACACACTTCATAGCACTCACCATAGCACATACCCTCCCCGAAGTCCATAATCCTACCATTGTCTCCCGAACCCCTCCCCCCAGCAGCCCTAAGTTTGTTTGTTGAGATTAAGAGTCTCTTAGGGTTTGTCTCCCTCCCCATCCCATCTTGTTTCATTTATTTTTTTCCTACCCCCCAAACCCCCCACGTTGCCTCTCTACTTCCTCATATCAGGGAGATCATATGATAGTTGTCTTTCTCCAATTGACTTATTTCGCTAAGCAAAATACCCTCTAGTTCCATCCACATTGTCGCAAAAGGAAAGATTTCATTCTTTTGATGGCTGCATAGTATTCCATTGTGTTATATAAACCACCTCTTCTTTTTATATTTTTTTTAACCACCTCTCCTTTATCCATTCATCTGTTGATGGACATCTAGGTTCTTTCCATAGTTTGGCTATTGTGGACACTGCTGCTATAAACATTTAGGTGCACATGCTCCTTCGGATCACTACATTTGTATCTTTAAGGTAAATACCCAGTAGCGCAATTGCTGGGTCATAGGGTAGCTATCTTTTCAACTTTTTGAGGAACCTCCATGCTGTTTACCAGAGTGGCTGCACCAGCTTGCATTCCCACCAATAGTGTAGGAGGGTTCCCCTTTCTCCATATCCTCGCCAGCATCTGTCATTTCCTGACTTATTAATTTTAGCCATTCTGACTGCCATGAGGTGGTATCTCATCATGGTTTTGATTTGTATTTCCCTGATACCTAGTGACATGGAGCACTTTTTCATGTGTCTGTTGGCCATCTGGATGTCTTCTTTGCAGAAATGTCTGTTCCTGTCCTCTGCCCATTTCTTGATTGGACTATTTGTTCTTTGAGTGTTGAGTTTGCTACGTTCTTTATAGATTTTGGACACTAGCCCTTTATCTGATATGTTGTTTGCAAATATCTTCTCCCATTCTGTCAGTTGTCTTTTGGTTTTGTTAACTGTTTCCTTTGCTGTGCAAAAGCGTTTGATCTTGATGAAATCCCAATAGTTCATTTTTGCCCTTGCTTCCCTTGTCTTTGGCGATGTTCCTAGGAAGATGTTGCTGAGGCTGAGGTCGAAGAGGTTGCTGCCTGTGTTCTCCTCAAGGATTTTGATGGATTCCTTTCTCACATTGAGGTCCTTCATCCATTTTGAGTCTATTTTCGTGTGTGCTGTAAGGAAATGGTCCAGTTTCATTTTTCTGCATGCGGCTGTCCAATTTTCCCAACACCATTTATTGAAGAGGCTGTCTTTTTTCCATTGGACATTCTTTCCTGCTTTGTCGAAGATTAGTTGACCATAGAGTTGAGGGTCTATTTCTGGGCTCTCTATTCTGTTCCATTGATCTATGTGTCTGTTTTTGTGCCAGTACCATGCTGTCTTGATGATGACAGCTTTGTAATAGAGCTTGAAGTCCGGAATTGTGATGCCACCAACGTTGGCTTTCTTTTTCAATATTCCTTTGGCTATTTGAGGTCTTTTCTGTTTCCATATAAATTTTAGGATTATTTGTTCTATTTCTTTGAAAAAAATGGATGGGATTTTGATAAGAATTGCATTAAATGTGTAGATTGCTTTAGGTAGCATAGACATTTTCACAATATTTGTTCTTCCAATCCATGAACATGAAACATTTTTCCATTTCTTTGTGTCTTCCTCAATTTCTTTCATGAGTACTTTATAGTTTTCTAGGTATAGATTCTTTGCCTCTTTGGTTAGGTTTATTCCTAGGTATCTTATGGTTTTGGTGCAATTGCAAATGGGATTGACTCCTTAATTTCTCTTTCTTCTGTCTTGTTGTTGGTGTAGAGAAATGCAACTGATTTCTTTGCATTGATTTTATATCCTGACACTTTACTGAATTCCTGTACAAGTTCTAGCAGATTTGGAGTGGAATCTTTTGGGTTTTCCACATATAGTATCATATCATCTGCGAAGAGTGATAGTTTGACTTCTTTCTTCTTTGCCAATTTGGATGCCTTTAATTTCCTTTTGTTGTCTGATTGCTGAGGCTAGGACTTCTAGTACTATGTTGAATAACAGTGGTGATAATGGACATCCCTGCCATGTTCCTGACCTTAGTGGAAAAGCTCTCAGTTTTTCTCCATTGAGAATGATATTTGCGGTGGGTTTTTTATAGATGGCTTTGATAATATTGAGGTATGTACCCTCTATCCCTACACTTTGCAGAGTTTTGACCAGGAAAAGGATGTTGTACTCTATCAAATGTTTTCTCAGCATCTATTGAGAGTATCATATGGTTCTTGTTCTTTCTTTTATTAAATGTATTGTATCACATTGATTGATTTGTGTATGTTGAACCAAACTTGCAGCCCTGGAATAAATCCTACTTGGTTGTGGTGAATAATCCTTTTAATGTACCGTTGGATCCCATTGACTAGTATTTTGGTGAGAATTTTTGCATCTGTGTTCATCAAGGATATTGGTCTGTAATTCTTTTTTGATGGGATCCTTGCCTGGTTTGGGATCAAGGTGATGCTGGCCTCATAAAATGAGTTTGGAAGTTTTCCTTCCATTTCTCTTTTTTTAACAGTTTCAGGAGAATAGGAATTAATTCTTCTTTAAATGTTTGGTAGAGGGGCACCTGGGTGGCCCAGTGGTTTAAAGCCTCTGCCTTCGGCTTGGGTCATGATCCCAGGGTCTTGGGATCAAGCACCATATCGGGCTCTCCGCTCTGCAGGGAGTCTGCTTCCTCCTCTCTCTTTTTCTGTCTCTGCCTGACTCTCTCTGCCTGCCTCTCTGCCTACTTGTGATCTCTGTCTGTCAAATAAATAAAATCTTTAAAAATAAATAAATAAATACATGTTTGGTAGAATTTCCCTTGGAAGCCATCTGGCCCAGGGCTCTTGTTTGTTGGGAGATTTTTGATGACTGCTTCAATCTCTTTACTGGTTATGGGTCTCTTCAGGTTTTCTATTTCTTCCTGGTTCAGTTGTGGTAGTTTATATGTCTCTAGGAATGCATCCTTTTCTTCCAGATTGTCAAATTTGCTGGTGTAGAGTTGCTCATAATATGTTCTTATAATTGTTTGTATTTCTTTGGTGTTGGTTGTGATCTCTCCTTTCATTCATGATTTTATTTATTTGGGTCCTTTCTCTTTTCTTTTTTTTTAAATTTTATTTTAGCATAACAGTATTCCTTGTTTTTGCACCACACCCAGTGCTCCATGCAATCCATGCCCTCTCTAATACCCACCACCTGGTTCCCCCAACCTCCCACCCCCCGCCCCTTCAAACCCCTCAGATTGTTTTTCAGAGTCCATAGTCTCTCATGGTTCACCTCCCCTTCCAATTTCCCCCAACTCCCTTCTCCTCTCTAACTTCCCTTGTCCTCCATGCTATTTGTTATGCTCCACAAATAAGTGAAACCATATGATAATTGACTCTCTCTGCTTGACTTATTTCACTCAGCATAATCTCTTCCAGTCCTGTCCATGTTGCTACAAAAGTTGGGTATTTATCCTTTCTAATGGAGGCATAATACTCCATAGTGTATATGGACCACATCTTCCTTATCCATTTGTCCATTGAAGGGCATCTTGGCTCTTTCCACAGTTTGGCGACCATGGCCATTGCTGCTATAAACATTGGGGTACAGATGGCCCTTCTTTTCACTACATCTGTATCTTTGGGATAAGTCTGGCCAGGGGTTTATCGATCTTATTAATTCTTTCAAAGAACCAGCTCCTAGTTTTGTTGATTTGTTCTATTGGTTTTTTTGTTTGTTTGTTTGTTTCTATTTCATTGATTTCTGCTCTGATCTTTATTATTTCTCTTCTCCTGCTGGGTTTAGGCTTTCTTTGTTGTTCTTTCTCCATCTCCTTTACGTGTAGGGTTAGGTTGTGTATTTGAGACCTTTCTTATTTCTTGAGAAAGGTTTGTACTGCTATATGTTTTCCTCTCAAGGAAATATATTGCCTTTGTTGTGTCCCACAGATTTTGAACAATTGTGTTTTCATTATCATTTGTTTCCATGAATTTTTTTTTCATTTTGTCTTTAATTTCCTGGTTGACCCATTCATTCTTTAGAAGGATGCTGTTTAGTCTCCATGTATTTGGGTTCTTTCCAAATTTCCTCTTGTGATTGAGTTCTAGCTTCAGAGCATTGTCATCTGAAAATATGCAGGGAATGATCCCAATCTTTTGATACTGGTTGAGACCTGATTTATGACCCAGGATGTGATCTATTCTGGAGAACGTTCCATATGCACTAGAGAAGAATGTGTATTCTGTTGCTTTGGGATAGAATGTTCTAAATATATCTGTGATGTCCATCTGGCCCAGTTTGTTATTTAAGGCCTTTATTTCCTTATTGATCTTTTGCTTGGATGATCCACCCATTTCAGTGAGGGAAGTGTTAAAGTCTCCTACTATTATTGTATTATTGTCAATGTGTTTCTTTGATTTTGTTATTAATTGGTTTATATAGTTGGCTGCTCCCATGTTAGGGGTATAGATATTTAAAATTGTTAGATCCTCTTGTTGGACAGACCCTTTGAGTATGATATAGTGTCCTTCCTCATCTCTTATTATAGTCTTTAGCTTAAAATCTAATTGATCTGATATAAGGATTGCCACCCCGGCTTTCTTTTGATGTCCATTAGCATGGTAAATTGTTTTCCACCCCCTCACTGTAAATCTGGAGGTGTCTTTGGGTCTAAAATTAGTTTCTTATAGACAGCGTATTGATGGGTTTCATTTTTTTTATCCATTCTGATACTGTGTCTTTTGATTGGAGCATTTAGCCCATTTACATTCAGGGTAACTATTGAGAGATATGAATTTAGTGCCATTGTATTTCCTGTAAGGTGACTGTTACTGTATATTGTCTCTGTTCCTTTCTGGTCTACTACTTTAGGCTCTCTGTTTGCTTAGAGGACCGCTTTCAATATTTCCTATAGAGTTGGTTTGGTGTTTACAAATTCTTAATTTTTGTTTGTCCTGGAAGCTTTTTATCTTTCCTTCTATTTTCAATGATAGCTTAGCTGGATATAGTATTCTTGGCTGCATGTTTTTCTCGTTTAGTGCTCTGAATATATCATGCCAGTTCTTTCTGGCCTGCCAGGTCTCTGTGGATAAGTCTGTTGTCAATCTAATATTTTTACCATTGTATGTAACAGACTTCTTGTCCTGGGCTGCTTTCAGGATTTTTCTTTGTCACAAGACTTGTAAATTTTACTATTAGATGACAGGGTGTGGACCTACTTTTATTGATTTTGAGGGGGATTCTCTGCACCACCTGGATTTTGACGCTTGTTTTCTTTGCTATATAAGGGAAATTCTCTACAATAATTCTCTCCAATATACCTTCTGCTCCCCTCTCTTTCTTCTTCTTCTGGAATCCCAATTATTCTAATGTTGTTTCATCTTATGATATCACTTATCTCTCAAATTCTCCCCTCCTAGTTTAGTAGTTGTTTGTCTCTCTTTTGCTCAGCTTCTTTATTCTCTATCATTTGGTCTTCTATATCACTAATTCTCTCTTATGCCTCATTTATCCTAGCAGTAAGAGCCTCCATTTTTTATTGCACCTCATTAATAGCTTTTTGATTTCAACTTGGTTAGATTTTAGTTCTTTTATTTCTCCAGAAAGGGCTTTTATTTCTCCAGACAGCATTTTTCTAATATCTTCCATGCCTTTTTTGAGCCTGGCTAGCACCTTGAGAATTGTCATTCTGAACTCTAGATCTGACATATTACCAATGTCCATATTGATTAGGTCCCTGGCCTTCGGTACTCCCTTTTGTTTTTTTGGTTTTTTTTTTGGTTTTTTTTTGTTTTGTTTTGTTTTGTGATGTTTTTCTACCTTGTCATTTTATCCAGATAAGAATATATGAGGGAGCAAATAAAATAGTAAAATGATGGCAAAGACCCCAGGAAAATGTGCTTTAACCAAATCAGAAGAGACACCAAATCATGGGGGGAAGAAAGAGGGTCACCCACTTAATTTTGGGAGTATTTTGTCTCTTAGAAGAACCTCCCAAAATTTTAAAGAATGAAAAACATATATAAGGGTAAACACTGTGAAGGATGGAATATGACTGACTATAAGGATGAAAAAAAATTTTTTTAATTTCTAAAAAAGGACTTGATAAGATAAGTTGGTTGGGAGAATAAAGAAAAAGAAAGTGGAGAGAATTTGCTGAGGCTGGAGGCTAGAACAAACCCCTATGCTAGATTTAGGGTATATTTTGATCTATTAGAAGAAGTTGTATCCCAAATTTTTTTAGAAGAAAAATGCTATGTGTATACAAAAAATAAAGTTAGATGCAATGAAGGATAAAAGATGACTATAATAATAAAGGTTCAAAAAAATTTTTGAAAGGTATTGTTAAGATAAACTAGTTAAAAACATTAAAATAGGAAAGGGTAAAAGTTAAAGAAATTAGCAGAAGAAAAAAATAAAATTAAAAAAATTAATTAACTTTGCAAAACTAAAGAATCATGGAGAGAAAGCCATGAATTTCATGCTTTGCTTTCTCCTCCTCTGGAATTCCGTTGTTCTCCTTGGTAAGTGAACTTGGTCTTGGCTGGATTTCTTGTTGATCTTCTGGGGGAGGGGCCTGTTGTAGTGATTCTCAAGTGTCTTTGCCTGAGGTGGAATTGCACTGCCTTTACCAGGGGCCGGGCTAAGTAATCCGCTCGGGTTTGCTTTCGGGAGCTTTGGTTCCCTGAACACTTTCCATAGAGTTCTGGAGGATGGGAATGAAAATGGCGGCCTCCCAATCCCTGGCCCGGAGGAGCTGAGAGCTCAGGGACCCACTCCTCAGTGTACCCTCAGAGAAAAGTGCTCAATCACTCCCATCTCCCTGGTTTCCTGCTGCACTCTGAGCTCACCCGGCCTGTGACAAAGCATCTCTGTCTCTGGCACACATCTCTGTCTCTGTCTCTGTCTCTGTCTCTGACTCTGCCTGGAGTCTCCAAACCCCGAAGATCCCTGAGCTCTTCTTGGGGGGTGTCCCTGGATCTTGGGGTGTCCCTGCTCACAAAGCAGTGGCCTGTGCCATGGATCAGAATTTACGGTAACCCCGAGTTGAGAAATCACTCCTCAGCTCTGTCTCTTTAGCCAGCTTCTCTGCTCTAATACCTGCAAGCTCTGTGACACTCAGACACCCCCTATCCTTCGGTGACCCCACGGGACCTGAGACCATGCTGTCCGCACCTGGACTTCACCCCAGTTTAGCCTCTGGAGTGATGTCCCTCAGTGGAGAAAATTTTTAAAAGTTCTGATTTTGTGCTCCATTGCTCCACCGCTTGCCAGGAGCTGGCCCCTCCCCTTGCAGTCTATCTTCCCATCGCTTTTATTTCACTTCTTCATGGGTCCTACCTTTCAGAAAGTGGTCAATTTTCTGTTTATAGAGTTGCTGCTCTTTTTCTCTTCAATCATCTGTTGGATTTGTAAGTGTTCAGAATGGTTTGATAAGCTATCTAGCTGATCTCCTGCTACCTGATGTCATCTCAGACTGCTACTTCTCCACCATCTTGACTCCTCCACCAATCATTATGTAGCATATTAATATAAAATGTTAATATGGAGGGAACGGGATGTGGGCCATATGGGAAATCCTAGTGCAACTTTTATGTCAATATAAATCTATCAAAAGTGAAAAGTTTAGTTTAAAAGTTTTTGTTTGTTTTCTTTTGTTTTGTTTTAATTCCAAGACTCGGACCTCAAAGACCAGAGCAATCTGGTTGTTTGAATGGAGTCTGGGATGCTGTGTTTTTAACAACCTCTTCACTGGCTCTGATTATCAGCCAGGCTTGAGAGGGACTGAAATTATCATTTAGTGATATGAACATTATTTATATTGAAATCAATGTTATTAATATTGCATATTTGTTTAAAATTTTAAGATGTGATATTCAAACATTTTAGTATTCTTGGAAAAACTTGGATAAGTGAAACTTTTTTCAGTTATAAAGTTTAGGAAAACTAAACACAGATTTATTTTATTTCTGATGAAAATTTAGATCATTAAGATGTATAGTAAATGTAAATTAATACATCAGATTTTGAAGATTCTATATGAAAAAAGTAAAATACCTCACTAGGAATCCTTTTCATATTGGAACAATAATATTTTGGAGATTTTGTGTTAAATAAAATTTATTACTAAAATTAATTTCACCTGTTTTTTTTTTAATTTTTTTTAATATGACTATTAGGAAATGTTAAATTACATATGTGGTTTACTTTATACTTCTAGTGTCCAGTATTGGTCTAAACCATTATGCTGTATGAACTGAAGTGAAAACCATAGCTACCTGTTGCCTGCAACTATAGGAATTTTCTGTTTCTGGCTGACCTACTGAGTGCAGCAATAAAAAAATATTAATGATTGCTATAAAATCACAAATTAAAATGCCTTCAGTTCCTTTCCCCTCCCAGGCATTAATAGAAGGGGAGCAGATCTAATATATCTTTTAGAACTGGATCTGTAATTTTAAACCCTATGAGCACTGAGAATTTTGGGGTACAAAATGAAGAGCTTGGACTTTGGAAAAAGCTAAGCAATGGTTTGACTGTTTGTCTGGGTACCTCAGCTGTGGACCTTATGCAGGCTTACTCAATTCCTCTTATCCTCACTTTCCTCAACGATTGAGCAAGAATAATATTAATTGCCTACCTTGTATTATTTTATAAATCATAAAGAGCACATGTAAAATAACCAGCACTCTGTAGATGGTGTTAATTTTTCCAAGGTTAGTAATTATTCACTCTTTATGTACTACTTTTAAAGTAAAACCAAGGTTACACCTGAGTGGCTCAGTTGTCAGTTAAACATGTCCTTCAGCTCAGGTCATGGTACCAGGGTCCTGATATTGAGCCCCACAGCAGCCTCCCTGCTTGGAGGGGAGCCTGCTTCTCCTTTTTCCTCCACCTGCCATTCCCCCTGCTTGTGCTCACTTGCTCCCACTCACTCTCTCTCTCTCTCTGTCAAATAACTAAATAAAACCTTAAAAATAAATAAATAATAAAGTTAAAATGATGCCATTTGAGAACCATTTATTTGAATTTCCATTTTTATTCCTTGATGATAGAGAGAATGTTTTTAGTGACCTCTCCCCCAGGAGAACCTACATATAGTTGGAAAGGTATCTGCTCCCTTCTATGATGGAGAAACAAGGCAACAAACCTGACTTTATAGCTCACTCAGTTCCATTCATTTGTAATAGATCACATGCAAGCAATTGAGAGCCACCGATATCCCTACCACAATGACTACATGGATAATTCTTACTATCTTTTTTGTGCTATAAATACAGGGTAAAATCACACCATTGCTTCAATGTATTTGTTGTTGAATAAAAGTAGGATTGAGTTCTCAGAGAAATAGATTTCTTGGCAATTAGGGTCTGTATTGTCAAACTCAAAATTAAATTGCAATTTCCCCCACAAGCCAATCATGCATTACGGAGACAATCACTGTTATAAATTATGTAACAGAGATAGAAAAGCACTTACAAGGAGCTCTCAAATGCTTCACTCAAAATGAAAGTTTAAAATTATTAGAATTTTAAGCAGAGTAATATAGACTTGGGGGATAAAATATTTCCATAGTTCTGATCACACACAACTGTGGATACCCAAATAATCTGACATGGAAAATAGAAGAGCAAATGAAGGTTGCCGGTGACTTTTATTTAAATCCACCATATTCACCCCACAACACTTTACTTGACAACTATTATTTGCTTTTATTTCTACCTTAAAATCTAAAAGGAGCAGCATTGTCTATTTTTATGATTAGCATCAACACTGCATGAGTTACAAACAAAGTGTATCCTTTTTGCTAAACAAGAACATATTACACATTGCTAGTTTAATACTCTCCCATGAAGAAATGTAGGGCAAGGAACAATGCGTGAAGTTCTAAATATATGACCTTAAGACACAATGTTGATCTGTGAAATGGTGATAGGAAGCAATCATTGGTAAAATTGAGCCCCTTGGCATTTTTTAAACTTTATTTTTTATAATTCACTATTTTTCCATAAGTCTTTAAGAGGCTTTAAATATTTTTGCCATGGCTCCATTCTAACACCAAAGATGAAGACTCATAAAGCTTTTACATAATTTTTTGCACTATAAGAAATTAAACTTTAATTATGAACCTGTGAGGTTTAGTTTGACCTTTCCCTTAAACATACATAATTTGTGGGGCACCTGGGTGGCTCAGTGGGTTAAAGCCTCTGTCTTCAGCTCAGGTCATGATCTCAGGGTCCTGGGATTGAGCCCTGCATCAGGCCCTCTGCTCAGCAGGGGGCCTGCTTCCTCCTCTCTCTGCCCGCCTCTCTGACTACTTGTGATCTCTCTGTCTCTGTCAAATAAATAAATAAAATCTTATTTAAAAAAATGCATAATTTAATTCATGCTGGAATCAAATCTAATCTTCAATGTTTAAATTACAACATTTACTTTAGTTTTATTATCACCTTTTTCTTTCACTATTAGTCACTTTGAATGTCTGCTATGTCTTTTCTCCATGTGATAAATTTGTCATTTTTTAAAGGAAGACCATACACATTTACAAATTTCATGATCCAAGCAGTCTTTCATAATATCTCAGTTATAACTATAAAGCAGATTACAATTAACCATCTCCCTGTTTGCTCAACCATATAAATTCTTGTTATTCTTGCTGATTACATAAAGTGGACTTTTTATTGTTTTGGCAAACAAGAGACAGAGGCTATAAAGAAAACACCAGAATGAGCCATAAAATTTTACTGTTAAATCAATCTCTATTGCTGGCCTGAGAATACATGTATAATGTAGATCAGATATATCTTTTTTCTTAATATTACACCAATTTCAATACATTTGCTTTCCTTTAATAAAAAACTATGTGACAGATGCACTGAATTCAACCTGCAGGTGACGGAGATTACAGATCAGACTTTAGTCAAAGTGCCCATGGGTCAATTTGCTTCATGGAGCAGGTAAACCCAGCAGGATGGCAAGCCTTAATGAAATGAAACTTTCTAATCTTTGATCAAGAAATCTTTTCTATCTCCAGCAGGCAGTTGCCATGTAAGGAAAGCAATATCAGGAAGAATAGCAATGATCATGGAAATTTGCAAATAGCAAAATTAGGTAACTCGGGAAGAAAAAAACCCTCTAATTTGGGCCTTAAATATTTGATTTAGTTTAAGGAATTGATTAACTTGACCAGAGTAGATGAAGAGTCTTAATCACCGGCAAATTCAATTATTACTGTTGAATCATCAAGTCCATTGTTCCTGCAGACAAAACAATGGAGAGCTGTGTGGAGGTTAAATTTCTTAGTTTAGCAAATTAATTCATGTAATTTGGATAATTTCCAAATCTCCCTACTCTCTTTGATTTGTGTTGACCAAGTCTAAATTACTCTCAGTTGCTTCATGTTGTTTTGGGACGAGAAAATTAATGAAAA
Source organism: Enhydra lutris kenyoni (assembly GCF_002288905.1). Classification (NCBI taxonomy): domain Eukaryota; kingdom Metazoa; phylum Chordata; class Mammalia; order Carnivora; family Mustelidae; genus Enhydra; species Enhydra lutris. The sequence goes on from NW_019154086.1 coordinate 96,030,208, forward strand.
ATCTGTGGTCATAGCCATATCAGTGCTCCCAAATGCCATCCAGCATGTTTCAGACCAATTTTCTGTAAAATAAATAAATAAATAAAATAAATCTATTGAGTACAGCCTTATGTCAATAAACTATGTAAATATTTAATTCATCTTTTGATGACTGATGTAATTTGATTAGCAGAACCACTGGGGAAGGATATGAATCTAGAGAGCATGAGCTATATTTTCTTTATAATTGGGCATTAGTTGTCCATAACTTTTGAAAGTGTGTTTTTTGTACCCAAGGAGATGCACTTTACCCACCTGAACCACTGAAACTTTATTTCAATTTACTTTTGCTATAGGAATAACATATTTGTGTCAATTCTGAAACAACACCCCTGGAAACAAACAAGGTATGGAAATGCAATTAGTTTTTGGACAGTATGAAACCCGAGGTCATAGAGCAAACTTGTTTTGTTCCTTTTTTATTTTATTTTATTTATTTATTTGACAGAGAGAGAGAGATCACAAGGAGGCAGAGAGGCAGGCAGAGAGAGAGGGGGAAGCAGGCTCCCTGCTAAGCAGAGAGTCCAATGCGGGGCTTGATCCCAGGACCCTAAGATCATGACCTGAGCGGAAGGCAGAAGCTTAACCCACTTAGCCACCCAGGTGCCCCAAACGTGTTTTGTTCTAACCACCCAAGCTACCTTGGTGAAACTATGAAGGACTGACAACCACAATTCCTGAACACATCCCTGCTTCCTGACCCACCCCACTAACTCAACAGTACTTTCATTGGAAATGATTACTTCTAATGGTTCCACTCCCAGAAGATCATAAATTCCTTAAAGTATTCGCTGTAATTCATATATAATTGGAATCACAATTTCCCCATCCTGAGGATTTGTTAGAAAAAAAAAACAAAACAGGTTAAAAAGTCTATATTATGTCCCTATTATACTTCTAGGGATTGATGAGGGAAGTAAAGATGAAATTCATGCCAAGTCTTGTGTAACTAAAGATAACTATCAATAAAACACACTTTTTTGGTTTGGTGAAACACTGTAACTGGTCATCAATTTTTAAGAATGGACTGCCTTTAAAGTTTCTCTGAAAAAAATGGGGGAAAGGAGAGGAGAAAATGCTATTACTTTCAGACTGGAAATAGCCTGGAATTTGAAGTTGTAGGTAACAAAGAAACTAATTATCTTCTTAGTCTGCAATTAAATCTTGGTGACTCATATTAATGCTTCTATTCCTTAAAATGTGTGTGTGTGTGTGTGTGTGTGTGTGCGTGCACACGTGCGTGCGCACAGGCATGCATGTCTTTTCTAAGATTTACTTCCTTGAAAATTTCCAGCAGAAATGTAAGACATATCTTCCCTGGCAAAGTAACCCAATCTAATCAAACTTCAGCTTACATGGGCTGAATGTAGAGCATCCCATGGTTTTATCATCAACTGAGTAGTTTTCCTCCCTGAAATGTCAATTTTGTGAACTATTTTGTTTTGGGATTGCCTTGATGTCTAAAAGCAATCGATCATAAGGTGAAATCACTTCCTTTCGGTAATGGATAGGGTTTTTCAAAGGTAGTTTGACGATTTGTCTTGGAAGGATAGGAGAATGAGTCTCTCAGAGAGAAAAGATTGATGCTGAAGCAAGAAAATGAGATTTGGTTTCGTGCATGTGTATGTGTGTGTGTGTGCACACGGGCCAGCACGTGCCCTTTCTCCTTGGACTATCAAAACAGTTATATTTTAGGGGCACCTGGGTGGCTCAGTCGGTTAAGTATCTCCCTTTGGCTCAGGTCATGAACTCAGGATCCTGGGATCAAGCCTCATGTGGGGCTCCCTGCTCAGCTGAGAGTCTGCTTCTCCCTCTGCCCTTCACCCCTTCACTCATGCACACGCTCTCACTCTTTCTCTCAAATTAAAAAAAAAAATCTTTAACAAAAATCTTTTTAAAAGTTATGTTTTCATCCAGTTTCAAGTTCTGTCTTCCAATATTGAAATTCCCCTTATTACCCTAAGTCTTCAGTCAATATCACACAGTCATAATCCTATGTTAATGGAATTCTGGACAATTAAGTGATAGGGATGTGAAAGGGAGTTTTGAAACATGTGTCTTGGTCACAGCATCTTGTCAATGAACATAGTCTCAGAGCTATGGGCAGTCATCAACTAAAAGATAGAGAGCTTCAGGCAGGGCTGACAACAGTAAAAAGGCAACATAGGTCTGTGCCTGAGACAGCTTCCTGGGATGAGGCCTTGGAAACTTGTTCAGGGAGAGACAGCTACCTGACAGGAAGGTAGAGTGATCCAGATAGGGTTTCTTCATACCCACTGCACCTAAAGGAGAAAGCAGATGTTTGCTTTGCCTGCTCTCTGATCCTATTCTTGCTCATTGATTACATCTTTGGTGTTGATACTATTGTGTTTTATTATGTCCTTATATATAATCTGGTTCCTGGATCTATCCACTTTGAAAGCTTTCAAGTAGAGAGGAATGAGGCAACAGGACTTCAGAACTCTCTGCTGCTTCACTGCTTGCCCACTCCACTTTCTTGACAATTCTCACCCTGAGGTACTGCCCAAAGATAAGAGAGCACCCAGACTGCAAGGTTTTCTTTATGAAATTAAATTGCCCTCTCTGTTTCCCATTTGCTTCTTTTTTTTCCCTTGAGCTTATCAAGTAATGTATTAGCAAAAGGCTGCAATAATGAAATATCAATATTCATTTATGAATATCACCGAGAGGCTGTAAATGAACCCAAGCGGCCCAAAGTGATTTGTGTATAGAATATTCGTTACCTAATCAACCCATAAATATGAGTGAATATGTAATCAATTAGGTTTATTTGATTCATGAGCCATTTAAAATTTGTCTGCTGATATAAAATGCAGAATAAATAATAGTACATAGATTAAAAATTTTTCAAATAAAAGTCACTGGGCGAGTTTGTTGCACAAAAATGAACATGAAATTACTAAAAGCAATAGAGTAGTGAGCCCTATTCTATTTCTAAAAGTAAGTTGTTTTCTATAGGAGTTATAATATAGAAAAATGATTAACTGTGCCACCTATAGTAGAGATATTTGCATTTTTGACATTTTTGTCCAAAGTGGGAAGATGGCAATTGCCATTGCATTTTCTTGCCATGCACTGAACATACATTATAAAATGTAACAAATGTTAAGTGTTCTATGAAACATTCACATGATTGATCTAATTTGCCATTTGGTACCACTTAAACACAGCTTGGTACTCCTGGAACCATTAGAGCAAACAGACCTTTCAACATATTTCTGCCTTAATGAAGATCGCAGAACCCTTCAAAGAGATACAACAACCAACTACTTAGCTGAGAGCACAACAGGAAACTTGAAGAGGAAGAATAAAAGAACAAGAGTAGGGATCAGAGGAGGTGAGCAGGTAAGTCTGTGGGACTAAGCCATAGACCCAATAAATGTTTGGAGACTGAACCTGATATATTTGCATTAAACCCAAACTACTGAAAGTTGTTAAAAAGATCACAGGAGAGTAATGAGACTCAAGCTCTGGCAGACACAAAACTCCAATGCCCCTTGGAAGAAAAAGATCCAATTTCAGTCTTCAAAATTGTCTGAGATTAAAAATACACAGTATATATATATGTATACGTATATATATATATATATATATATACGTATACATATATATATACATATACTATGTTTTTTCCTACGTATACATATTTATGATAAAATTTAATTTATGAATTAGACACAGTAAGGGATTAACAATGACGAATAATAAAATAGTATAATTATGACAATAGACTTTAATGAAACTTATATGAATGTAGTCTCATAATATTTTACTATGATCACCCTTTTCCTTGTGATGATGTCAGATGATAATACGCCTATGCGATGAGATAAGTGAGGGGAGTGACACAGGCACTGTAACATAGCGTTGGCCTGCTATTGACCTTCCAACAATACATCAGAAGGAGAATCATCTGATGCTGGACTGCAGTTGACCGCTGGTAACTGAAACTGCAGAAAGTGAAACCACACATACGGGAGGATTATGTATATATACAAAACACACAAGGAAATAAAACATAATAAATGAGAATCAAAAGAAAGAAACAAAAACCTTACACTCCCAGGGATTAGCTTTCGGGCATACCAGCAACAGGATATAAACAATAACAGACTATAAAATAACTATATATAAAATACTCAGTGGTATATAAGATGGAATTCAAAAAATAACCCAGTAAGAAGGGATTGCTCTTATTGACCAGGAATATTAGAACAAACAAAACAACAAATACAAACAGAAGTCTTAGAATTAGAAATAATAGTTAATGAAATGTAAAACACAGTGAATGGACTAAACAACAGAGACACCTGATATGTCATTTGCAAATATTTTCTCCTATTATGAGGGTTGCCTTTTAGTTTTGTTGATTGTTTTCTTTGCTGTGCAGAAGGTTTTATCTTGATGAAGTCCCAATGTTCATTTTTGCTTTTCTTTCTCTTGCCTCCAGAGACATGTTTAGTAAGAAGTTGCTATGCCTGATGTCAAAGAGGTTGCTACCAGTGTTGATTTATTATCTCACACTTAGGTCTTTTATCCATTTTAAATTTTTTGTATGTATGGCATAAGAAAGCGGTCCAATATCATTCTGCATATTGCTGTCCAGTTTTCCCAACACCATTTGTTGAAGAGGTTGTCTTTTTTCCCATTGGATATTATGTCCTGTTTTGTTGAAGACCACAGCAAAAACCACATGACACCTAGGAATAAACCTAACCAAAGAGGTGAAAGATCTGTACTCTGAAAACTACTGAAAACTTAGAAAGAAATTGAGATGACACAAAGAAATGGAAAAACATTCCATATTCATGGTTTGAAATAACAAATATTGTTAAAATATTTATACTACCCAAAGAAATCTACACATTTAATGCAATGCCCATCAAAATACCACCAGTGTTTTCCACAGAACTAGAACAAACAATGCTAAAACATGTATGGAACCACAAAAGACCCCAAATGGCCAAAGCAACCTTGAAAAAGAAAAGCAAAGCTAGAAACATTCTAATTCCAGACTTCAAACTTTACTGTAAAGTGGTAGTCATCAAGACAGTATGGTACTAGCACCAAAGGGAAAAAAAAAAAAAAAACACCTAGATAAATGGAACAGAATAGAAAACCAGAAATGGACCCACAATTGGATGGTGACTGAGGTGACTTTTGGAAAGTCCTTAGGTCACTAAGGACTCATTAGGTCATTAGGGGAACCAACCAAGAGATTACAGGGTTAGAACTTTCAGTTCCTCCCCAGCCTCCTGACCTCCAAAAGTGAGACAGGGGCTGAAGATTGAATTGATCACCAATAGCCAATGATTTAATCAGTTATGCTTCCATGATGAAGCCTCAGTAAAAACCCAAAGGGCAGTGTTTGGAGAGCTTCTGGGTTGGGAAACGTGTATTTGGAGAGAGGAGCACTCTCAGAAATAGCATGGAAGCTCTGAACTCCTCCTCACACACCTTGCCTTATGCATCTCTTCCATCAGACTGTTCATGAGATTTTACCCTTTTATAACAAACCCATGATTCAGTAGGTAAAATATCTCTCTGTGTTCTATAAGCAATTCTAGCAAATTAATCAAACTCAGGGAGAAGATTGATGGAATCTCTGATTGATAGTGTAAGTCAGGAGCACAAGTAATAATATGTGTTTGTAAGTAGCATCTGAAGTTGAGGGTTGGGAGGGGGACTGTCTTGTAGGACTTAGTCCTTAATCTATGGGATCTGACACTACCTTCAGGTAGATTGTGTCAGAAATGAGTTGAACTCATTTCTAGGACACCAGCTAGTTGCAGAGAATTCCTTAGGTGTGCAAGTATCCCCTCTCCTGCATTCCAGCTGGGTGCAGGCTTTTATGTTTATATTGATTTAATGCAACTTCAATATAGTTTCAAAGCGTTTTTTTTTTTTTCCAAGAAAACCAACATGCTGAATATCAAAACTGATAAGGCAGAGAAAATTTCAAGAATAACCAAGATATTTCTGTGCAGAAACTATATTAGGCATTCACACTAATTAGATTCATTCTATTATAAATCTATAATATTTAGGGCAGGATCATTTTGGTACAGGTATTTTTTTTTAATACTGAAGCAATGGAACAAATCTGGAGCCAGAAACAAACACAGGAATAAGTAGGAGATTTAACATTTACACTTGCTCTTCCTAGTGTTTGAAAAGTTTCACTCACATTCTTCAGATCTTTAATGAAATGTCACTTCTCAGTAGGGACTCTTCTCTGGATAGCCTATCAAAATTTCAACCCCCAAATACCTGTCCGTAATGCTTGTAAGAAACAGAATATCAAGGATTATTTCAAGTATAGGTTACAATAACCTCAAGAGTAATTAAGCAATATATTGGAAGCATAATGCAGTATTTACATAATGCAGGCCAAGGTGAACAACCAGGACAAGAAGCAATCATTTGTAAACCTATTAAACTGAAGGGATTAATAAACTTAGTCATTAATCACCTTGTCTCAAATGCTCCATTATTTTTTGTAAGATGTTCCTCTCCACTTCACCCGCAGTTCTCACTCTGAATTCCAGAACTGCTTCTCCTTCTGCCTCATTGTATCCAAATCTGACCCCTCCACCCAAACACTAACTTCAAGAGGTCCCTTCTTTCTCATCTGGCCCTTGAGCATACCCCATTGTCTCCACCAACGTGGAGACTGACATGGTTCTTCCCCCAGCCTCACCCTGGCATTTCAGTGCCACGTAATATTCTCTGCGTTTGAAATGGTTGGTTGTTTGGTCCACTTGGTTTTGCCTTTCCAGCATGCACCTGGATTCTACCTTCTGCAATTTTGTAGTGCTTTTGAATCCTAGTCTCCCTACCTGGTTCACTTAGTGTCCTCCTTAGTCACCAATTCTCCAGTTCCCCAATGTCAACCCTTCATATGCTAGCATTTCACTTATTCACTATTTAATTAACACATGCATGCATAAATGGCACAAAATAAGCACCCAAGGGGTGCCTGGGTGGCTCAGTCAGTTAAGTGTCTGCTTTCAGCTCAGGTCATGATCCTGGGGTCCTGGGATCAAGTCCCACATCGGTCACCCAGCTCAGTGTAGAGTCTGTTTCTCCCTCTCCCTCTGCTTCTCTCTGTCTCTGTCTCTCTGTCAAATAAATAAATCTTAAAAAAAATTTAAAAAAAATACCCAATAATCACCTGCTGAATGAGTGAATAAAAGCGAATGTCCCATTTTCCACATGTAGAGGCTAGAGGTCAGAAACCAATTTGCTCTATTTTTCTTTGCATCTAATGCAATGCTAAGTATATAACAAATACCACTAAAGATTATTGGATTAAATAAATATTATGATTTTGTTTGTGTGTGAGTGAATGAATCTGTTTGCATAAGAGAGTATATGGGAGAGAGAGAAACAAAGGCAGATAAAGATAGGAAGTTACTTGTTCACCCTTGGAGAAATCAATACAACATCCAAAGAGAACCTTCTCCTAGATGAAGATTAATGTTAGCATACTATGAATAGACTTTGTGTTTTCTTTTCTAAGCTATTTAGATGAAAAAGCTAATATTTCACTTACAAAAATTAAGATGTATATTTAACTTTTGAATATCGGTAGCTTTTAGATCTATTTCTTATTTTTGTCTCTTTTGCATTTGCATATTTCAGAATGACATGTCCCCTAAACTTAAAGTTTTGGTCTTGCTTTTATCATCTGAAAATTAAACTTTAATGTAACTGAGCACTGTGTTCAAATATTTGTGTTATTTTCTATGTGAATAACAGACATTTCTGCAGAAGAAAGCTGTCCTCTGACCAACCAGGGAAAGGAACAAAGGAGGATAAAGAGACAGGACATGTCACAGATGATCCTTCAAGGCTACATCATCTCTGTAGGTTTGAAGAGGGGAGTCGAGGGCCCTCAACACTGCATTGTGGTCCACTCCTCTGCAAGTCAGACACACGAGCCCTTCTGCCAGGGTCCCTTTGTACCACCTGTCAAAGACACTCTCTTTGTCAGCAATAGGAGGCTTCTGGAAGGAAAACTGGACCTTTCCTTCTTCACTTCCCTTTTCTCAGTCAATACCAAACACGAGAATGGAAAAACTCAGACTATCCCTGCAGATCTGGCCCCGACCACAGAACTCCCAGAACCACTTGGTTACCCAGGTAATAACGGTGTCCTGTGATACAGCTGAATGGGAAAGGCTGACAGCCTCTGCCAATGTGACAAGTGGCAAGAATTTTCCTTGTGAGTTCCTGGCCGGTTTTGGCATATCTATAAACTTATACCTTTACACTGCGTATACAGATGCTCAAGTGTTTTTGCTGAATGAATACAAACATTCACAAGATGGGATTTTGTGTAAGCGAAGATATGTATATAAATAGTCTATGGCCAGGATTTGGTAGGAAAAGGAGATAATTAACCAGTTAGTATCCACTGTTCAGCGAGCACGGCTGGGTGGAAAATGAGAGCATGTGGTCTCTCCGCTAAAGCGTGAACAAGAAAACACAAGTAGTTTCTATTTTGACATAAACTTCATATGACTTTCTAGTTGGTTAGTCAAATGCGCTGCATTTCTTTTCTTAACAGTTTCTTGAACACACTGTATTTTTCACATTTAATAGTGTCAAGACTTTTCACAGTAGGGTTTACATTTGATTTTGCCACACAATAGACAATTCCAAAGGCAGCCTATAATTCCAATCCATTAGGCTAATGGATTGCAGCTGCTGTGAGCAGTGGGCATGTCATCTTTTGATAATGAAGTCTAGTAAAATATAAAAATAAATATAAATATAAAAATAAATAAACTGAAGGAAAGACTGAATCTGGCTAACATGGTTATTTTCTTTTTTGCCTTATTAAAAGCTAAGAAGTAGGCAGAGTTAATAGAACTTGTATGAATACAAATGACCAATTGCATGATAAAATGTTGGAAAAAATTATGTTAGATTTTTGTTTGGGAAGTCTTTGTTAATTGATATATTTTATTTCCTTTCTTTTAATTTCTATTTTAAAAACATTATTATTACATGCCTTTGCTTATTTATCACACCATTTATCAGTATAGATTTTTTTTCCAAGTGTGTATTAATTGACCACATTCTCAAGGCTTTTTGGGTATAAGAAACTGCTCATGGGGGAAGCTGACCTGCCATAAAAATAAAACATCACCGAAGGGAGTTGATATCTTTAATTTCTCTGAATTGTGGGAAAGCAAATATATTCTCTTAAATCAATTTCATGGAGTTAAAAAAGGGAATTTCATGTTCTCATAACACACCTGGCTTCTCTGCTCAGAACACTGAAATTCTATCCTTTGGGAAGAGTCTAGAGAGGAGATATGAGACACAAAATCCACCTGACCCACTCTAATAATGAACTATTTTACTAATAATTAATAATTTTTGCTTTGCTCATGTCACCTGTATTAGAACCTGGATTCTTTGAAAGAAATAGTTCCTTATCCTGTATCCATAAAAACGGTGCTGCTAAAATATATTACTTATCCCTCATATCTGGAAGTGTGTTCATAGTTAATAAAGAGGAAATATCCTTTTTATGTTTATTCTGAAAAGTGCCCCTCTTAAAGTGCTTTTCTTCATGTCCAGTCACTGTCAATACATACTTGGTTCATGAAAAAGTAGTTTGTAAAAGAAAGGTAAGGAAAGAAGGAAAAGGAAGGAAAGAAAAAAAGGATGGGGGGGAGGGAAGGGGAGAAGAGTAGAGAGGAGGGGAGTAAGGAGGGGAGGAGAGGAGAAATTGCTCTCTAAAGGAAAGAGCATGTTGGAAAAAAAAAAAAAAAAAAACAGAAGAAAGAAAGAGCACGTGAAAGTGGTGATTTTGACCCAAGACTTGTTTGTATCCACAGGATACCTCATTCTGAAGCAGTGAGGGAAAATGGGAGAAAGTTCAGTGAATAAAACCTTAGAAATAAAGTCCTCCTTTAAAGGAGGAATGGGATGTCTTTGTTACAAGGTGTCTGTGAGTGAGTCTTTCTCTACAGTGAACATGTTTAGGTGTTGAGACACTATGGGTCTCATATCCTTTCCGCCCACCAGCTTAAGAATGTATATTGATGAGAAGTTTGTTCCAAACCAGGTTCGTGAAGGAAAAACTTTGGGTGTGTGCTATAAAGGGTGTCAGAAATGCCTCATCGTCACCACCACAGATGCGCAATGCTGAGGGAGGTGTGTGAACACCAGAAAAGGGCTTCTATGACATTCATACACTGCTCAGTACCACCGGACCATCTTCCCTCCTTAGGCAGTGACAGTATGGCCAGCACATTTGTGAAGGCTCTCACTAGTTTCAGGAAGGGGAACAAACACAGCTTTGGGGTACAGCAGAACTAAGCTAGCAGCAGAAGGGATGTCCAGTAACACTGGTGGTGGGAACTCAGGTGAGCCAGCTTGGCCAGTCATCTGATGGACAGTGCAGGTGGCCCACATAGAGGCCTTTTTTTCTGCAGCAACTCTAGGCTGCCATCTCTCTTCTATTTCTTACACAGAGGCCAAATATGAGCTTGTCTTTGTTGTGCATTTTCTAGGGAAGGAAGACAGGCATGAAAACCCTTATCCACAGTGCTACCTGGGTCTGCTCCTTGTGTTAATACTGGAGAAGAAAGATGCTGAGCAGAAAAGACCCACAGAGTACCTTCAACTTCTTCCAAGAGCAAATGACCAGAAGGCAATGGTGAAAACAAGGGACACACGAGAGGAGAAGATTTAAGGCGGGAGTATGGCTTAATGTATGCCTGGTCCATCTCGTTCTAAATTGCATTTGAAGTCATCCCAAGCAGGAAACAGTAAGTCTGGGGGATAAGGGGTACACCTTTTCACCCAACTGCATAGTGTGACCACCTTGCAACTTCTGACCAGGCCTCTGTTAGAATCACAACATATTTCTTGGAGCTCTTTAGGGAATTTAAAATAATGTACATCAGAAACATGGTGCTTTCTCCCAAGGAGCCAGTCTGGAGGCATGAAGGCTGTCACAACAGATAAAATTGCTAAAAGATGGACTAAGATTTTCATGCTTTTATCTAAATGTTTTGACAATGTAGAGGCATTTGTTGCCAATCATTCACCCTTCTTTCAAATTTTTCTCAATATTGTAAATAAAGGATAATTCTCATTCATTGGGCTTCTGGGAGAAGCTAATTCCCATATTAAAATTTAAAAAATTGGTGACTGTGTCTGTAGGTAGCAGGTAACTTTTTCTAAAATCTTTTGATTTTAATATAGTTAATAATCTTAACTTTCTACATAATCCCTAAAAATAACTTAAGCATTTCAATGAAAGTTGGATTTTTTAATACCAGACTTTATCCAATTATCTTTTGCTATGAATCTAAGTAGCACAAATGCAAAATTGCAATACTAGTTAGCACTGACACTGATAAAATTACAAATCTTTGATAAATTGACTTGCAGTTTTTAACAACGAATCTGCAAGGATATGTTTAATAAAATTATAATAAAACTCTTTGAATATTATATCTAATTATAAGGAGTCATTTAGTTGACTTAATATGAAGTGAATTTATTAAAAATATTGATTTCTTTTTATTATATTCAAGATTAAAGTGATCAAATAATAAAGTCACTTTTATATACAGAGTAACTTGATTTCTAATCTTTTAATTATGTTGTCATAAATTCCTTTTAATTAAAATAGGGTCCAATAGAGCAAGATTTCATCTATATTTCAAATATGCTCGACATATGACATAGAGCACTCTGAATCTTTTAAATATACTCTTCTTGAGTTAATCAACAAATTATTAAGAGGCTAATGGTTTTTCAGAAACAATAAAACTAAATTAAAAAATACTTTTCCAAACAACACGCATTTATTTATTTTTTAAACATTTTATTTATTTATTTGTCAGAGAGAAGGAGAGAGAACACAAGCAGGGGGAGCAGCAGGCTCCAGGCTGAGCTGGGAGCCCAAGGTGGAACTCAGTCCCAGGACCCTGGGATCATGACCTGAGCCGCAGGTAGACAATTAACCAACTGAGCCACTCAGGTGTCCCTAACTAGTATAAATTTATACTATGAACTGAAGCATCCATGAAACTACACAGCTTAAAAACCATGTCAAAATATTATATAGTTGATTGACACTAGAGTCATTTAACAATTTAAAATACTCTCTTTAAAAAGGATTCTAAAATCATCTCTTCTGAGAGATACTGATCAGAAAAATAAGATAGTCACCTATGAATAAAACTTGTTCAGAAATTACTTTACAAACACTCAGCATTCTCTTAAATCCCCTAATCTTTAAAATAGAAAATGTGGACTCCATTTTGTGTTATGTCACAGGAGACAAGAGCTATAAAAATGGATAAAATGAATCATAGATTGAATTGATCTTCTCTAATAAGCCAGAACAAGCCCTTTGTGTGAACACAAATCATATAAATCTAAATTTAAATGTACACCATTGTAGGGGCCCTTGGGTGGCATAGTCAGTTAAGCATCCAACTCTTGGTTTTGGCTCAAATCATGATCTCAGGGTTGTGAGATTGCCCTGCATTGGGCACGAGGGGTCTGCCAGTTTCTCTCTCCCTCTCCCTCTGCCCCTCCCTGTGTTCTTTCTGTCTCTCTCTCTCTCTCTCTCTCAAATGAATCTTTAAAATAATAAATAAATAAATACATACATACATACATACATGCATAAATACCATTCCAAGAATGTATTGTCACCTGGTTTTCAGTGAGTCTGACATACATTTCACTCACTTTCTCCACCTTTGTGAGCTAGTCTTCCCTCTTTTTTTTTTTTTTTTAGTCTAAACATGTTTTCTCTAAGGTCAGGTATCTAGGTATTTCTTCATAGTGTAAAACTGGTAAATTTAACTTCAAATTCTATTTCTATATTATCTTGGGTTCATCAAAATCTACCCAAGTTACAATAGGCTGCCTTTAAAGGATGCCTGTAAGTTGCAGGCTATAATATTCAACAGGGGCATGATCCCCCCACTCCTAATACCCTGGATGAAAGATCATAGGTCTTTATGATGTATATCTACATGAGTTCTTATGTATTTGAAAACAGATGCCTGAGGAAAGAGCTTGAAGTTTAAACTGGGCATATATTTCTAAGAAACTGCAATTCTATTTGTTGGTAGTCCAAACATGTATTGGTCTATGCTAGTTGTGAGACAAACAAAGGTAAGACTTTCAATGTAAAATATTTTTGTGTGTACACAAAATTTTCATTTAAGCATTGTATCCTGAGAGAAATTATGTACAGTCAGAGACAACGTCTGATTTGGAAATAAACACTTTTAAAATTAAAAGGTACTTTTTTTTTTAACTTCACAGACTGTGTCTGTAACAATTTATGTGAGGCTCTTAAAACAATCCAGTCTTCTCCAAACACACTCATCCATTATGTTGAGGGAGGACAGCACCTTCTTGTGGTATCTATAAATAAATGTGTGTCTCAGGCTTGTAGCTGAGATAATGTTACATTTCAAAAGATCTTTGTCCCCAAATGCCCTGCCAATAGATACACACTGCCATTAAAAGTTATCATGCTTCCCCACCTCCTTTCATAACTTACTGGGCAGGCTTGGCACGAAGGTGACAACTTAAGCTAGAAATCCATCAAAACAAAGAATAGCTAACGGGCATCTCTAAGGCTGATGTAAAAAAAATGGAGCACGTGCCAATGAGAATGAAATGTATGCTATATAGATGCTTGTTCAGAAAATAGGTACATCTGTGTTTACTGAACTGAACACATCTTATTGTGCAACCATTTATTTGCCAGATATAGTGCAAGGTGCTTTGGATCCATAGGGGAAGACATTGTCCTTGCCTCAAGGACAAAATAGCAATAGCTAATGCTGCTGTGCTCTCCATGACCAGGCACTCTTCCAAAAGTTTTCATATATGAACTAAAATTAATTAATCTTCACAACAATATTATGCATTTTTATAGATGGGGAAAACAGGTACAGAAAGCTCATTTTTATTTTATTTGGCCACACAATGTTACATTAGTTTCAGGTTACAACATAGTGATTCAACTTCTCTATACATCATGCTAGGCTCACTACAAGTATAGCTCCATCTGTCACCATGCAACTCTCTACAATATCATTGGCTATATTCCCTATGCTGTGGCTTCTATTCTGGTGACTTATTCATTCCATAACTGGAAGACTGCATCTCCTGCTTCCCTTCACTTATTTTGCCCATCCCCCTCTCAGTTTCAACCCAAGACAGTCCAATCTGGAGTCTCCACTTTACCTACTCCTGCATCCTCCTTCTTTTGAAATACACATGTTTCAAAACATATTGCAGTCCCAATATGGCAACACAAATGTTACCAATACACAACAGAAGACTTCTGTCTGTGCTGCAGACAAGATGACTATGGAGGCGTATGCACCCAGGAAGGGTTCCCTCAGACGGTAATGCTTGAGCACAGCCTGAAGGAGCCAGAAGAGTTTATTCACCGGGTGGTCCAGGAAGAACAGTCATCTCAGAAAACAGAATATCTGCAGTGATGTTGAACATTTTGCAAATCACAGCACTCCCTATAGTAACTAAACTTGACATTTCATCTGTTTTAGAAAAAGTAATAAGCAGGATGTGTTTTTCTTTCATATTGTTGCTGTTTATTCCATATTGAGCTGAATGATGAGGTATTCCAAAATATGAGAGTGACAATTGATTTGTCTCTCATGAACTTTTACAATGAGGAATCTTCCAAAATCAAAGAACAAAATTATAACTAAGAAAAAAAAAATTCCAGGGGAGGAGTCAAGATGGCGGAGAAGTAGCAGGCTGAGACAACATCAGG